>NC_092720.1:139830972-140130972 GCF_047496885.1 Scyliorhinus torazame | reverse complement strand
TTGTGCAAATATAACATTCAACATCTTTGTTAGTGTTGCCTTGGCTGTGGTTTGGTTCTGGTGGCGATGGAAGGGGCATGATCCGTGGCATCTCCACGAAGTCATCCTTGGGAACCAGTGGAGGATCCGGCGTGTGCGTACGGTTCAGTTGCGAGCTTGGAAGGCGGCGCAAAGCTCGCTGATTGCGCCAGTTCGTTCTGGATACTCTGCACGTGCTGTCTCCCTGAGTGTGTCGTGTAGTAGGTGTCCTGGTCCTCCTCTGCAGCTAATACTGACCACCGGGGGTCGTGTCTGTGCTTTTATATCTTTCTGTCATTGGTTGTGGTGTTGTGTGTTCTGATTTGTCTGTTGGTGTGTCTATCATGATGTGTGTGTTTGAATATCATGACAGCGACTACTAGTCCCACTCCCACGCACCTATATCCTTAGCCCTTCAAATCCTTCCTGTTCAGGTAATTATCCAATTCACGTTTGAAAACTTTGACTGAATCTACCTCCTCCACACTCTCAGGCCGCACACTCTAGATCATAACCGTTCAGGCACAAAAATGTTATGCCTCACATTACTGTCATGGGAATGTCACTTTAAGAAAAGTTTGTCTTCTCAAGTGGCTGCAGTGATATCAGTGTGTGGATGGAGCTGGGCTCTGGCTCTGCTTTTTACTTTCGTTTTGAGCTGGAAGTTGTTTTTGGCACTGAGTTTTAGTTTCGTTTTCAGTTGGAGAGCTGCATTCAAACCAAGTTCGTGTATTTTGGCCTCTCTCTCTGCATGCTAAAGATTGTCTCCAGATCACTTGATGATTTCAAAGTAATACCTGTTTCTGTAAGGAATGCAAACCTACTGTCTTTGTTAAAAAGAGTCTTTGACTTATGGATGTTGTTAGGAAAGTTACTAAGGGTTACCTATAGAGTACTGTATCTTTGGGGGGGGTTTCAGTGTTGGTAGTTGCTAAGATGTTTACTGTGTGTTTATAAAATGTTAACTGGATTCATAGAATAAACATTGTTTTTGTTTAAAAATACTTTAGATCTCTGCTGCATCACACTTGTAAAGTGGGCCCTTGTGCTCCCCATAACCAAAATCTATTCAAAGCTGTGGGTCCGGTGAACTCCATGATATACTTTGGTGTTCTCTAAACCTGGCCCATAACATTACTGCCACCTTAAATTTGTGTCTCTTGTGGTGTTCTTTGTGGTTCTTATACTCAGAGTGAATGTGGTAGTGTTCACAAAGACCACAGAAGGTAAGGTCAACAACAAATCTAACATTTATTACACTATTTATTAAGCTCGCCCACTTACTCCTATAGCAAGCAATAATCTAGTAATCTACAATCTACACTCTACTAACACTAGTCTCTACACTCTATCTATAACTGTACTCTCCACTCTCCAGCCCTCTCCTCTGTAATCTCTCCAGCCCTCTCCCAGAAGCATGAGAGTCAGTGCTTCATATAGTTCTGCATCTAGCTCCATCTAGTGGTCAGTTATGATATTGCATTAAACTTTATATTCTCAACATTTGACATAATGCCACATCTCTGGTTCGCAAATCTTCAACCAATGTGAATAGTTTCTCCCTTTCTACTCTGCCCAGACCCCTCATGATTTTTAATACCTCCATCAGATCTCCTCTTAATCTTCTCTTCTCCCAGGGGAAGAGCTCCAGTTTCTCCAATAGATCCACATAGCTGAAGTTCCTGGAACAATTCTCGTGAATCAGCACCCTCTCCAATGCCTTGTTCAGAACTAAACTCAATACTCCAGTTGAAGTTAAACGAGTGTCTTATACAGTTTTACCAGAACTTACTTACCTTTATATTTAATGCCCCTATTATGAAATCCCAGGATCCCATTTGCTTTATGAACCACTTTTCCATGCCCTTCCACCTTCGATGGTTTGTGCACTCCCAGGTCTCTTTGCTCCCTGTAGAATTGTGTCCTTTATTTTGTATTGCCTTTCCTCATTCTTCCTGCCAAAATTAATCACTTCACACTTCTCTGCTTTAGATTTCATCTTTGAGTTGTCTGCTCGTTCCGCTAGTTTGTAGTTCATCATCATCATCTCACAGTTCACAATAATTCCAAGATTTGAGTCATCTGTAAATTTTTAAGTTGTGACCTGTCCACTAAGGTCTAAGTCTTAATATAGATCAAGAACAGCAGACATCGAAAAACTGACCCCTGTGGAATCCCACTGTATAACTTTCTCCAGACTGAATTACAAATGTTCACCATCATTCCCTGTTTCCTGTCACTCAGTCAATGTCATAGCCGTGTTGCTAATGGCCATTTTATTCCAAGAGCTCTACCTTTGCTTACAAGTCAGTTGTGTGGCATTTTATCAAATTCCTTTTGGAAGTCCATGTCTATCACATCAATAGAACTACCCTCACCATTCAGATAGCACACAAAGAGGGTAGCACGGTAGCCTTGTGGATAGCACAATTGCTTCACAGCTCCAGGGTCCCAGGTTCGATTCCGGCTTGGGTCACTGTCTGTGCGGAGTCTGCACATCCTCCCCGTGTGTGCGTGGGTTTCCACCGGGTGCTCCGGTTTCCTCCCACAGTCCAAAGATGTGCAGGTTAGGTGGATTGGCCATGATAAATTGCCCTTAGTGTCCAAAATTGCCCTTAGTGTTGGGTGGGGTTACTGGGTTATGGGGATAGGGTGGAGGTGTTGGCCTTGGGTAGGGTGCTCTTTCCAAGAGCCGGTGCAGACTCGACGGGCCGAATGGCCTCCTTCTGCACTGTAGGAATACTATACTAATACTAAAGAGGCCACTCAGACCATCGAGCTCTTTGAAAATGTTATCCAATTACTTTTTAAAAATATTTCCAATTAAGGGGCAATTTAGAATTCCCAATCCACCTACCCTGCACATCTTTGGATTGTGGGGGTGAGACAGGGGGAGAATGTGCAAATTTCACACGGACAGTGACCCGGGGCCGGGATCGAACCCGGGTCCTTGGCGCCGTGAGGCAGCAGTGCTAACCACTGCGCCACCTTGCCACCCAAGTTATTCAATTATTCAACACGCTGAATACTTTTGTTCTTCAAAGCTACATCTTCAAATCAGATTGTTGTACTAATGCAGGACATGGAATTGGCCGATACATGGTAGAGTCATGCCACACCAAAATTGCAGGACCTTCTCTGAAACCAACACCTGTAAAAGAAGAACATCCCCCAACTCTAAAATGCAAAAGAACCCAGAAGCTATGTGTGAAAGTTCTGCAAGTCCCAATCTCCATTATTTGACATTGTGGCTATCTCTACCCCTCCTTTAACAGCTTCTTAACTAAGTTAAGCTGTGTGGCAAGGTGGCACAGTGGTTAGCACTGCTGCCTCACGGCGCCAAGGACCCGGGTTCGATCCCGGCCCCGGGTCACTGTCCGTGTGGAATTTGTACATTCTCCCCCTGTCTCACCCCCACAATCCAAACCTTTTTGACTAAGTTTTTACTCGCAAGCCCTAATATTTTCTTACATACCTCAGTGTCAACTTGCTCGAAAACTAGAACAATGCCTAAGTGAAGCATCTTGGGGCATTTAATTAAGATAGAGGTGCTGCATGTAAATTGAAGTCCTGTTCTGTCGGCAACGAATGAGTGCAGAGGGGCCACAGGCCGGAAAAAGATGAATAATTGTTGAATCTCTTTTTGATGATGTTGATCAGTGGTATTTACAAATCTTGGAGTTATGGCAAGTATCTGTCTGAGACAGCGAGTGATTCTGCGTGACATGTTGGAAACAGTGGAGGATCGTTTTGATGCCCTAACAGCGAGCAAGTACTTTACACAGAAAGCAGGCTGCAGGGAAACATACAACAGACCAGGTGATCTGGGAGGGTGACAATATAAGAGGTCCAAGGGAATATTCACAACTTGAAAATGAGCATCAGGATAATATTCAAACAACGTTGTCGAATAGAGAACATAGAACAATACAGCGCAGTACAGGCCCTTCAGCCCACAGTGTTGCACCAAAACAAAAGCCATCTAACCTACACTATGCCATTATCATCCATATGTTTATCCAATAAACTTTTAAATGCCCTCAATGTTGGCGAGTTCACTACTGTAGCAGGTAGGGCATTCCACGGCCTCACTACTCTTTGCGTAAAGAACCTACCTCTGACCTCTGTCCTATATCTATTACCCCTCAGTTTAAAGCTATGTCCCCTCGTGCCAGCCATTTCCATCCGCGGGAGAAGGCTCTCACTGTCCACCCTATCCAACCCCCTGATCATTTTGTATGCCTCTATTAAGTCTCCTCTTAACCTTCTTCTCTCCAACGAAAACAACCTCAAGTCCATCAGCCTTTCCTCATAAGATTTTCCCTCCATACCAGGCAACATCCTAGTAAATCTCCTCTGCACCCGCTCCAAAGCCTCTACGTCCTTCCTATAATGCGGTGACCAGAACTGTACGCAATACTCCAAATGCGGCCGTACCAGAGTTCTGTACAGCTGCAACATGACCTCCTGACTCCGGAACTCAATCCCTCTACCAATAAAGGCCAACACTCCATAGGTCTTCTTCACAACCCTATCAACCTGGGTGGCAACTTTCAGGGACCTATGTACATGGACACCTAGATACCTCTGCTCATCCACACTTCCAAGAACTTTACCATTAGCCAAATATTCCGCATTCCTGTTATTCCTTCCAAAGTGAATCACCTCACACTTCTCTACATTAAACTCCATTTGCCACCTCTCAGCCCAGCTCTGCAGCTTATCTATATCCCTCTGTAACCTGCTACATCCTTCCACACTATCGACAACACCACCGACTTTAGTATCGTCTGCAAATTTACTCACCCACCCTTCTGCGCCTTCCTCTAGGTCATTAATAAAAATGACAAACAGCAACGGCCCCAGAACAGATCCTTGTGGTACTCCACTTGTAACTGAACTCCATTCTGAACATTTCCCATCAACCACCACCCTCTGTCTTCTTTCAGCTAGCCAATTTCTGATCCACATCTCTAAATCACCC
This sequence comes from Scyliorhinus torazame, assembly GCF_047496885.1. Taxonomy (NCBI): domain Eukaryota; kingdom Metazoa; phylum Chordata; class Chondrichthyes; order Carcharhiniformes; family Scyliorhinidae; genus Scyliorhinus; species Scyliorhinus torazame. The sequence goes on along the minus strand of NC_092720.1, from coordinate 140,125,970 downwards.
TCAATCCCCAGCCTCCGTATTTTCTGCAATAGCCTACCGTGGGGAACCTTATCAAACGCTTTGCTGAAATCCATATACACCACATCAACTGCTCTACCCTTGTCTACCTGTTCAGTCACCTTCTCAAAGAACTCAATAAGGTTTGTGAGGCATGACCTACCCTTCACAAAGCCATGCTGACTATCCCTGATCATATTATTCCTATCTAGATGATTATAAATCTTGTCTCTTATAATCCCCTCCAAGACTTTACCCACTACAGACGTGAGGCTCACCGGTCTATAGTTGCCGGGGTTGTCTCTGCTCCCCTTTTTGAACAAAGGGATCACATTTGCTATCCTCCAGTCCTCTGGCACTATTCCTGTAGCCAATGATGACATAAAAATCAAAGCCAATGGTCCAGCAATCTCTTCCCTGGCCTCCCAGAGAATCCTAGGATAAATCCCATCAGGACCCGGGGACTTATCTATTTTCAGCCTGTCCAGAATTGCCAACACCTCTTCCCTACGTACCTCAATGCCATCTATTCTATTAGCCTGGGTCTCAGCATTCTCCTCCACAACATTATCTTTTTCCTGAGTGAATACTGACGAAAAATATTCATTTAGTATCTCGCCTATCTCTTCAGACTCCACACACAACTTCCCATCCCTGTCCTTGACTGGTCCTACTCTTTCCCTAGTCATTCGCTTATTCCTGACATACCTATAGAAAGCTTTTGGGTTTTCCTTGATCCTACCTGCCAAATACTTCTCATGTCCCCTCCTTGCTCGTCTTAGCTCTCTCTTTAGATCCTTCCTCGCTACCTTGTAACTATCCATCGCCCCAACTGAAACTTCACACCTCATCTTCACATAGGCTTCCTTCTTCCTCTTAACAAGAGATTCCACTTCTTTGGTAAACCACGGTTCCCTCGCTCAACGCCTTCCTACCTGCCTGATCGGTACATACTTATCAAGAACATGCAGTAGCTGATCCTTGAACAAGCTCCACTTATCCAGTGTGCCCAACACTTGCAGCCTACTTCTCCACCTTATCCCCCCCAAGTCACGTCTAATGGCATCATAATTGCCCTTCCCCCAGCTATAACTCTTGCCCTGCGGTGTATACTTATCCCTTTCCATCATTAACGTAAACGTCACCGAATTGTGGTCACTGTCCCCAAAGTGCTCTCCTACCTCCAAATCCAACACCTGGCCTGGTTCATTACCCAAAACCAAATCCAACGTGGCCTCGCCTCTTGTTGGCCTGTCAACATATTGTGTCAGGAAACTCTCCTGCACACACTGTACAAAAAACGACCCATCTAATGTACTCGAACTATATCTTTTCCAGTCAATATTTGGAAAGTTAAAGTCTCCCATAATAACTACCCTGTTACTTTCGCTCTTGTCCAGGATCATCCTCGCCATCCTTTCCTCTACATCCCTAGAACTATTTGGAGGCCTATAGAAGACTCCCAACAGTGTGACCTCTCCTTTCATGTTTCTAACCTCAGCCCATACTACCTCGGAAGATGAGTCCCCATCTAGCATCCTCTCCACCACCGTAATACTGCTCTTGACTAGCAGCGCCACACCTCCCCCTCTTTTGCCTCCTTCTCTGAGCTTACTAAAACACCTAAACCCCATAGCGGGGGAAGATGGTTCATATCATAGATCATATCATAAAATTTACAGTGCTGAAGGGAAGGAGGCCATTCGGCCCATCGAGTCTGCACCGGCTCTTGGAAAGAGCACCCTACCCAAACCCACACCTCCACCCTATCCCCATTACCCAGTAACCCCACCCAACACTAAGGGCAATTTTGGACACTAAGGACAATTTAGCATGGCCAATCCACCTAACCTGCACATCTTTGGACTGTGGGAGGAAACCGGAGCACCCGGAGCAAACCCATGCAGACACGGCGAGAACGTGCAGACTCTGCACAGACAGTGACCCAGCGAGGAATCGAACCTGGGACCCTGGAGCTGTGAAGCAATTGTGCTAACCACAATGCTACCATGCTGCCCGTGGTTAGTTACAACTAGAAAAGTTTTATACAATTTAGAAGTTGAAAACAATAGCGCACAGTGTCACTGAGTAAGGACTAATTTTACTGTAACCAAACTTAACTATATTAATGCAGAATTTAAGGATAGTTATCATATAATGATGGAATCATACAACACAGAAAGCCATTCAGTCTATCGTACCTATGATGGCTTTTTGAGAGCTACCCATTTAGCTTCACTCCCCCCCCCCCCGCACTTTTCTTAAAGGGGCAGCACGGTCACACAATGGTTAGCACTATTGCTTCACAGCGCCAGAGTCCCAGGTTTGATTCCCGGCTTGGGTCACTGTCTGTGCAGAGTCTGCACGTTCTCCCCGTGTCTGCGTGGGTTTCCTCCGGGTGCTCCGGTTTCCTCCCACAAGTCCAGAAAGACTTGCTTGTTAGGTGAATTGGACATTCTGAATTCTCCCTCTGTGTACCGTAACAGGCGCTGGAGTGTGGCGACTAGGGGATTTTCACAGTAACTTCATTGCAGTGTTAATGTAAGCCTACTTGTGACCATAATCAAGATAATAAAAGTCCGTCAAATGTCCCTCTGATATGAAGAACAACTTGCATCAATCTGCTCTCACTTCGAAAGGGAAAACTGTTTTCTCCCACGAGAAATCACTTTAAATGGTTCCCTTTCACTCCTATGTGGAGCTTAAAGAAGCAAAATGACCATCTTTAGTCTGCACCTCCACTCCGACATGTTTGAGTCGTGAGAGAGCAACAGAGACAACATTTGGTTTCCACGCAACCCCCGCACTCCCAAGATTAAAAGCCTTTTCATTAAGTTGAGTCATTTTTGAGTTACAAATTCATGATCAGATCACCCCGAACACCATATAACCAGGGCTAGCATAGGCAATTGTGCCTCTCTCTTTCACCAACCCGATGACAACACATAGGGTTTAATATTTCAACTTCTATAGTCAGATCATGCTTAGCTGTCAAACGACTGAATTAAAATTGACAGGGAAGAATTCCCCAAACTCTTATTAATAACTAAAGAAGATGGGAGTAAGGAGGGGCCCATTTCACTGTTAATGACATTTTTATAATTCTTATACAGAAGTGAGCTGAATCTAAAAGCCTGTGCATCCAAAGAGTGTCACATTCATTATTCTGTTCAAACATTTGGCAGCATGAACAATCTTACTACTTAAAGTGTGTTGCTTTAGTGTAACAGTCGAGAGTGCTAAGACCAGCAATTCAGCAATTGAACTTTGCAAATGTTAAAGATCAGCTTGAGCTGTTTATGTCTATTTTGGAGATCCTGGCTGGCCTTGCATTTCTGACAAAGGATGTCCTGCAAGCGCAGCAGGATCCCAGTAGGATCGTCGGCATTCTATTTGGCTCTTGAAGTCTGATTTCCGTACAGTGCTGATGTTCTGGAGTTATGTCACAACCTAAGCTAGCAAAACGAAGGAAATAACTTTAGGCTGCCATGAAAATTTGGCTCTTGAAGTCTTATTTCCACTCAGTGCTGATGTTCTGGAGTTACGTCACAGCCTAAGCTAACAATATGAAGGAAATAACTTTAGGCTGCCGTGAAAGTGCTTGCTATTGCTCGAACCCAATTATTGCCATTGCATTGTCCATGATTGTAATCGATGGGGAGTGGTCAGCACTGTGCTTGTGAATCCCCAATATGCATAGCCAGTGGATAACAATGCTCACTTGCAAAGATTTGTAAGCCTTGTGTTCAAAGTTAAAATTAATGCAAAAAAATGTGGACGCTGGAAATCTTTAATAAAGTCAAAAGGTGCTGGATAAACTCAGCAGACCTGGCAGCATCTTTTTATTCATTCTTGGGTTGTGGGCATCGCTGGCTGGCCCAGCATTTGTTACCCATCCCTAATTGCCCTTGAATTGAGTGGCTTGCTCAGCCATTTCAGAGGGAGGCAGTTAAGAGTCAACTGCATCACTGTGTGGGCCTGGAGTCACATGTAGACCAGTCCGTCTAAGGACAGCAGACTTCCTTCCCTGAAGGACATTAGTGAACCAGATGGGTTTTTCTGACAATCAGCAATGATTTCATGATCATCATTAGACTTTTAATTCCAGATTTTTTTTATTGAATTCAGATTTCACCCTGTGCCATGGTAGGATTCGAACCTGGGACACCAGAGCATTATTCTGGGTCTCTGGATTACTAGTGCAGTGACAATACCACTACGCCACCGCCCCCTGTAGAGAGAGGAATCAGAATTAACGTTTTGATTTGAAAAACCTCTTCCTCAGAAGAAGATTCATCTTCTACTTGCTACTGTCCACAGACGCTGTCATGCCTGCTGATTTTCTGTTTCTGAATGTGCATTGAATAACAAACCATCACCTTGAATGTGAGCTCAGGACTCACTTCCTGTTCACATTTCTTTACCAATTCGCCAGGATTTCCCTTGGCGTTTTTCCCTATCAGCAGAACATTTGGCAGAGTTTTGCACCATGTGATCGTGCTTCCCTCAGCGTCACAACTATCAAACAGGAGTACTCCTGGAGAGATGTCCAGTAAGGGCTTATAACAAGTAATTTTTCCCTTATTTTGAGTTTAAAATGGGGGGTGGGGGAGGGTTCATGGTAGTGGATCACAATTGATGACCAGATCATCACCATTTGCTACCTCTCCTGCTCACCCATTAAACGTTTAGGGCCTGGAGTGGCAGATGATTTGCAGCATGTTTGATCATTCCTTCAATGGGTTTCAAAGATCCAGCAGAAGTTGGAAGAACTACATGTAAATTCAAGGCCATTCATACTGAAGATCTGAGGAAGATATAATTGGTGCCTCCACTTTTGGCGCGTATTTTTGAGGAGTATGTTCTGAAGGGAACCCTTTTTAAATCATTGTCCGATCCTTGTGTCCCTTTTAATTACTGTCCTGCTGACTGCTTTTAAACTACAGACTTTTGAAAGCCCCCGCTGTAAGCTGCTATTTGAATTGGCCCAAAGGGATTCCCCTCCATGCAGCGTGCTGTGTGACAAGGTCCCTTGATGTCATTTTGATGGACTTGGCCGGCAGCCACTTGGCTCTTCTGAAATTCTGGGACATATCCTGTTTTCGACTGTGATTCGTGAAGTCCTTCAGAAGATTCTGGAACAGAAGGCAAATTCCATTATGACTCTCAATTCTGCTTAGACATTACGAGCAGCCAGGAATAGGTTTAAAATACTCTCTCTATCCTGCCAAGCCAGTGAAATTTTAACCTCTGATTAAAAAGCTGGAAGCAGTCTGCAGCGACTTCTGTGAAAACCTAGGAAACAATAGGTTCTATCAGCTAAAGCTGGTGGTAAATACTCTCCAGCCTGGCCTGTGAAAGCTTCAGTTCTGATTTCGCTCAACGGATGGCATGTGTTTAAAGACCTTCCTCTCTGCAGTCAGTTCAACCTGTGGAAGAATCCAGTCTTGCACCACCTGCAGGAAGAGGGGGTGAATTGGAAACCTATTTAAACTCTTCAGGTGATGAATTCTAATATTATCTCAGTGATACTGAGAGCCAGTCTGATGGAGGTCATTCAAATGAAAGTGACCCCCCAGAGAGCAGTCTACAGCCTGCATTTCCTAATTGAAGACAAACATTAGAAGATTCAAACCAACCGATGATTTCACCACTTTGTGTCCTTGGAAGATCGCCGACGACAAAGACCTCAGCAGCAAAGATTTATCTCATATCCTTTTAGTCTCTGCTATTTTCGATACTTTCCCTATTCCTACCATGTATCTGTCTTATGTGCGTCTGGGTGGAGGGTGGGACAGGGTTAGGGAAATAATTAGGCCATTGTTCTATTATTCCCATTTCATGTTTATCACTTCTCTTGTCATAAATAAACAGTTTTAAAAACATGTTTTACTTACAAATCTGGTGCCTGTAAGTCATTGGCGCAGCCAAGGGTCAAAGATCTCAGGAAAATATACGAACGATTGGTTAATTCACTTATGTTGTGACTCCAGGGTCTGTAAGGCTGGAATTGACCGCACATTCTCCCAGGGTGTTGCAACAGTTCAGACAAATAAGAGAGTTCAAAGAAGCTGTTTTGAAGTCGAATGGATATTCCTTCAGGGTTGTTACAGATGGTCAGACAAGCGTCAATAATGAATGTAAAGTTCTGAGGTGATGTAAAAACCCTCCAGTGTGTTCGAAGATCATTCCTCTGTAGTATCTCTGGTACCCGTTAATGCTCAAACATTTATGATGTTGATTATGCTGACTAGGTTACAATTCAGTGAGGTGAACTTGTGTCTTTCTGGTTTAGGCCACAGAGACTGCTTGCAGAGAGCAACTCCTTTCGCTGATTCTGGACTTGATTACTGCACAAACATGAGGTAAAATACAATTAGGCTTTTGTAAAATCGGCAGAAAGAGATAATAACAGCAAGCGCCCCACAATGTGATGATGCAGTGCATTCACTCACCCGCATGTTTACATCCTCACTGGTGATATGTTAGTGAAACTAAAGAAGGTTGCAAACTGGAGGTCTTAGACTTTCATCAAGCTATAAATCTTGATTATGGCCACTAAGAAAAATTGTTTTAAAACGCTGCTGTAATTTTCCTAAAAGCATTTGTGATTGCCAACCTTTATCTCCAAACTTTGTCTTGCGAAAGACCTGTGGATGCGATTCAGCCACCCTGGGCACAATTGGTGAATCGTACGAGCGCCCCAAATCAGCCTCTGCGCCAGGAACTGGGCTAATCGCAAGTCACCTGATCTGCTCCACTAGGCACGATCTCGACCTCGTTCTCGCCGGGTGAGTTCCAGATCTGCATATTTAAATGAGCCGAATTGCTCATTTAAATACCTGGACACCGGATTTACCTGGTGCCCGGTACTCAACGGACATGCCTGGGAGACCTCGCCTGGGCCCTGTTTGGGACTGGCCCACACAAATATGGACCAGGCGTAACGGCACCTGGGGGGATGTCTCAGGCCATTGGAGACCCCTGGGTGGTTGGGGATAGTGCGATGTACCACACTGGCACTTCCCTGGCACCTGGTTGCCAGGCTGCCCGGGTGCCAGTTTGGCACTGCCAGGCATTGAACATGTAGGGGGCCTGGCCAGTTAGCGGGTGGTGCGGGAGGGGGGATTCCTAAGGGCCTCAACCAGGTTTGGGAGGTGATTGGGTGTCAATAAAGTGGGAGGTGTTAAAAGGGAGGGGGGGGAAAGATCAGGGTGGCCAATAAAAATAGCGCCCCGATCTGCGAACAGCCTTTCCTATTGTTAAGCTTTATGGAATCCCTCTAAGTTTGGCCTCAGCAGAGAGAAACTTCCATGGCCAAATAAAATGATAAAGTGCCGTTGCATAACGGGTGTTTCTCGGCCCTGCAGCAGCTGAGAGACACCCCGTTAAATGCACCTGACAGCGGGCTGTTTTACGTCCACTGAATCGTGCCGAGTACATCTGCAGAATGCTCGATTGGTGACTCCCTCACCTCTAAGTCGGAAGGTCATGAGTTCAAGTTACAATCGAGGTTCAACCGACAATATAAACCCTTACTACTGCCAGAGCTGCTCAGTAAATCTTGTATTTTCTTATTTTAATTTCATATCTCCAGCATGTACAGTGTTTAGTTTTGTATCAGTCTCAGGCTTAAACACTCTATATCAAGGATTAGATCAGAGGATCAATTGTATTGTATCCAAGTTTGCTGATGATAAACTGTGAGGAGGAAGCAAAGAGATAAAGTCTGTCTGAGTTGGTAAGACCATGGCAGATTGAATATAATGTGGAGAAACGTGAAGTTATCACGTTCGTCATTGGGCAGGATTTTCTGCTCCCTGCCACGAAGAATCCCTATCGAGCGGAGAATCGCACATCAGACCAAAATCGGGATCGATCCTGGGCAGCAGACCTGTCCCCAGTCTCCGGTCCCGCCCTGCTAGCCATAGTGGTCTTCCCACACTGTGCAACATGCAAACAGCTCAATGCATTAGTTTGAATGTGATTAACAGGCTGGAAGCCCAAATCTCCACCCCCGCCCGTTACACTCCACCTGTCCCAGGCAGAAGACACGTGGGTGTGATTTGGTTTAAGTGTTTACAAATGAGGTCCTGGTGCCATGGCCTTTGAGGAGAAGTGAGGAGGTAAATCCATTATTCAGTGTCTTCGGATTTTCTGGGTGGTGTATGCCTGGTGCTCTAGCGGGGACTGACTTGGCGGCAAGGGTGTGGACTCGGGGTGTCCCCCTCTGGAACAGGATGCCGTGGTTAAACCTCTCATTGCTGCTGTAAAAGACTAGCAACATACTGATGTGTTGGGTATTCTGGATCTGTGGAGACTGCGTTTACCTTAGCAGTAACATAGACAGGCTACCAACACTTGTAATAATACAACTCTATTTTATTTAACTAAGAGCTGTTAAACATACTTGCACTGTGGGTCGACACTATGTTAGATTGACTGAAGACCTATGCCTAACCTGACCAGCCTATACTGCTAGCACATGGTGGATGTTTGTGCTACTGACTGCGGGTTCTGTCTCTCTCAGAGGCTGCATCCCGACTGAGCAGGAAAACTGGTGCCCTCTGTCTTTATAGTGACCGTGCCCTAACTGGTGATTGGCTGCTGAGTTGTGTGTGTTGATTGGTCTTGCAGTGTGTCCGTCAGTGTGTGTCTCTGCACCATCATATACTGATGTGTATATTATGACATCCCCTCTTTTCAAAAAAAAAAAATGTGTTTGTGGCAATAAATAATGTAGTATGCGAATGCTCCTAACTATGTGTGGCACATGCGAGCATATTTACAGGACTATGTACAGAAACTCTAAGATATTTACATTGGAAGGTGTCTAGTGCAGATGGACAGTATGTAACACAAAATATAACTAGAACAACAGTATGTACAAACCAGTGAGTTAATCAAACAGGGTAACGAAACAATCAGTTCATGAGTTCAAAGAGTCCATGAATTCAGGCAGTTCATAAATTCAGTCTCTGAGGTGGGCGACGAATTCTGGTTGACCGCCTCAAGGGTGGGTCAGGGGCTACATGTTCTGGAATGGGCGGGACTGTGTCAGACTCAGAGGGTGGCAGAGCGAAAGGGAGATCTGCAAAGTCCGTGACGGGTTCGTCGTGATGGGCGAGGCAGGACATGATGATCTGGTGGCGAGCGAGGAAGGAGTCGTAGTGCCCGTCTATTTTGGCGACGAAGAGTCTTCGTTGATTCCAGGCCAGTACACTGCCTCACGGGCCCGTTGGCGGCATTTCTCCACTCCCAGGTGGCCCTCATGGAGCTGCACAAGGACGAGGTTCCGCATGCTGTGCGGAATGACGATCCTGTCCAGCTTTAGTAGAATTCCATCTACCACCGCCAGGTCATCTTTCATGTTATAGAATTGAGGGCATTGGCCCTTGAGCCACCTGTCTGTCAGGTGGCGCATGACACGTTGGAGCAGGGGATCGTTGGCCAGCTCACGACGAATATGGATGAGTCGTTTGTCCGTGGCGGGCAGATTGGATGCGGCGAATGCCACCTGAGCATCAATTTGGCACACGAAGCCCGCTGGGTCGCAGGGTGTGGTGACAGATCGGGAGAGTGCATCGGCGACGATGAGCTCCTTACCCGGGGTGTAGACGAGTTTGAAGTCGTACCGCCTGAGTTTGAGGAGAATGCGCTGCAGGCGCGGCGTCATGCCGTTAAGGTCTTTTTGAATGATATTGACCAGTGGCCTGTGGTTTGTCTCGACTGCGAACTTTGGGAGTCCATAGACATTGTCATGGAATTTGACGACTCCGGTAAGAAGGCCCAGGCACTCTTTTTCAATTTGCGCATAGCGCTGTTCGATGGGCGTCATTGCACGTGACGCGTATGCGACTGGAACCCATGAGGAGGCGTTGTCACGTTGAAGGAGCACTGCTCCAATGCCGGACTAACTGGCATCCATGGAGATCTTTGTTTCTTTGGCCAGATCGAAAAATGCCAACACCGGGGTCTTGGTCAGCTTCGCCCTGAGTTCCCGCCATTCTTGTTCACGGGCAGGGAGCCATTGGAACTCGGTCGTCTTCTTAACCAGGTTCCTGAGAGCCATGGTGTGGGAGGCGAGGTTAGGGATGAATTTCCCCAGGAAATTGACCGTGCCCAGGAAGCGTAGGACCGCCTTCGTGTCCTCCGGTGTCTTCATGGCCTTAATGGCAGATACCTTGTCAGCATCCGGCTGCACGCCAAACTGTGAAATGTGGTCTCCTAGGAATTTAATTTCTGTTTGACCAAAGAAGCATTTGGCCCTGTTGAGGCGGAGGCCATGCTCATGGATTCGCCGGAACACGCTTTGGAGGCGATCAATGTGCTCCTGCGGGTGGTAGACCAGACGATGATGTCGTCCACATATACCCGCACCCCTTCGATAGCTTCCATCATCTGCTCCATTATTCTGTGGAACACTTCTGATGCAGAGATGATACCAAACGGCATCCGGTTGTAGCAATACCGGCCAAATGGGGTGTTAAAGGTGCAGAGTTTCCGACTGGATGCGTCGAGTTGGATCTGCCAGAACCCCTTGGATGCGTCTAGCTTGGTGAAAAATTTGGCAGGAGCCATCTCGCATGTGAGTTCTTCACGCTTTGGAATGGGATAGTGTTCTCTCATAATATTGCGGTTGAGGTCCTTGGGATCAATACATATGCGCAATTCGCCAGATGGTTTTTTCACGCACACCAGAGAGATGACCCAGTCAGTCGGTTCTGTAACTTTCAAAATTACGCCCTGGTCCTGGAGGTCCTGCAGCTGCTGCTTGAGGCGGTCTTTGAGGGGTGCTGGTACCCTGCGAGGTGCGTGCACCACAGGCGTGGCATTTGGTTTCAACAAGATTTTATAAGTGTATGGGAGTGTGCCCATGCCCTCGAATACACCGTGGTATCGTGTGATGATGGCGTTCAGCTGTGTCAGAAAGTCAGCGTCCTGAGATGTGGAAGCGTCAGCGGGTGACAGAGAGTGACCTTTGGACAAGGTTTAGAAGTTGGCATGCCTGAGCACTAAGCAGGGAGGCTTTAGTGGATCCCACTATTTCGAATGGCAGGTTAGCCTTTAATGACCGATGCGACACTTCAAGCTGGCAAGAGCCACTGGCAGCAATGGCATTACCATTATAGTTCAGAAGCTGGCAGGCGGAAGGCAGGATGGTAGGCATGACATGGAGGCTTGCGAGGTCAGAACGCGCAATGAGGTTGGCTGAGGCGCCGGTGTCCAGGCAGAATCGGATGCGGGATCGGTTGACCGTGAGGGTGGCGCACCACTCGTCGTCCGGATCAATGCTGAATATTGGGAGAGACTTCCCTTTTGTCTTCTGGAGCATCTTGTGTTTGGTGATGATGCCCACCCAAAATGGTGCTTTCGGGTCCTCAGTGTCAAGGTCCGGTATCAAGTCGGAGTCGGAATCGGTGACCAGTGGCTGGATGGTTCGGACATCCCTGCGTATCTGGTTGGAGCGACGAGAGGTAGTAGATTGAGCAGACCTGCATAGGGCTGCCTAGTGGCCAAGCTTGCCACATTGGAGACAGCGTCGGGATTTTGCAGGACATTGTTGCTTTAAATGGGCGGAGCCACAGTTGCCGCACGTCGTGACATCAGAATGTTCGGTATGCCACCGCGCATGCGCGGTGCGGTCGTACGTAGTGCGCTCCTGCGCAGTGCGGTCTTCGGCCTTGCCGTCCCCTCGGTCAGTGTGCGCATGCGTGGGAGCCCGCGAAATGGCCGCCCTCGTCCAGGTTTAGGCTCTGGAGTTGTTTAATGGCTTACACCCGCCCTGCCTCGTGGGGACCTTGCCGCGCCGTTTCAGCCGCTTGAATGTGCGAGTATCGGTTAGTGGCGTGTTCATGCAGAACGCAGGTCTCGATGGCTATCGCAAGAGTGAGCTGTTTAACCTTGAGGCGCTGCTGGCGTAGGGGGTCCGATTGCACACCGAAAACGATCTGGTCACGGATCATCGAGTCGGAGGTGGAGCCGTAATTGCAGGACTGCGCGAGGATGTGAAGGTGGGTGAGGAAAGATTGAAAAGGTTCATCCTTACCCTGCAGACGCTGTTGAAAGACATAGCGCTCAAAACTTTCATTTACCTCGATGTCACAGTGACTGTCGAATTTGAGGAGGACTGTCTTGAACTTGGACTTGTCTTCACCTTCAGCGAAAGTGAGAGAGTTGAAGATATAGATGGCGTGGTCCCCGGCTGTGGAAAGGAAGAGAGCAATTTCCTGCCTGAGGCAGCTTCCAGGTCTGTAGCTTCGAGGTGTAGCTGGAATCGTTGTTTGAAGATTTTCCAGTTCGCACCGAGGTTGCCGGTGATGCGGAGCGCCGGGGGAGGGCGGACGCTGTCCATACTACCGGATGGCTGATTGCTGGTCGAATGCAGATCACTTGAAGGTAGGTCTATTAAACTCTAGCATCACATACTGGTACCATGATGTGTTGGGTACTCTGGATCTGTGGAGACTGCGTTTACCTTAGCAGTAACATAGACAGGCTACCAACACTTGTACAACTCTATTTTATTTAACTAAGAGCTGTTAAACATACTTGCACTGTGGGTCGACACTATGTTAGATTGACTGAAGACCTATGCCTAACCTGACCAGCCTATACTGCTGGCACATGGTGGATGTTTGTGCTACTGACTGCGGGCTCTGTCTTTCTCAGAGGCTACATCCCGAATGAGCGGGAAAACTGATGCCCTCTGTCTTTATAGTCACCGTGCCCAACTGGTGATTTGCTGCTGTGTTGTGTGTGTTGATTGGTCTTGCAGTGTGTCAGTCAGTGTGTTTCTCTGCACCATCGTATACTGATGTGTATGTTATGACACATACCCCTTAGGTTTTACTTACAGGCTTCTGACTGTTTAAACTTTTGACAGCTGCCAGTATCCTTGAAATGCTCTGAGGTCTCCTGATTATGTAAATATCCATCTACCCCACCCACCTGGAAACCCTCATGCACCAGCAGCACAATCTCGAGAGTAGGCATGGCCATGCTCAATCGTTGGACCACCAAGTGTTGTCACTCTTCATTGCATTCCTTAGATGCACAGCTAGATAGCAGAGGAAGCAGGGGATTAATAGAGCAAACCCCACACAAAGGACACATGCACCGGTGGCCGCTGGAACCATGCCTGGCAGCCAAACCACTCCTAAGGATCAGGCGATTTCTCCACACCCTACAGATCAACCGCGGCCCATTGGTATCACACGCTGTGAGTGTTTTGTTGCTCTTTTTAATAATGAAGCTCTTTAGAGTCGGCAGGTATCAAAATTTACCACCACAAGACTTTACCGGATTTCGATCAAAGTACCACACAACCAGTTAGTCAGTGCCTTTACATTGTGGGGAGGAACAATGATGGCTTCTCACTTTAATAATACCATACGTGTGGTCTTTAGCTGTCCTAAGAATACGCTTCAACAATGGGGCTTGAGGGTAGAGGTTTACCGTCAGCGGACACGAATCCTCGAGATTCCCACAGGGGCAGGAATTCTGTCAAACTATTGAATACATATAAACTGTCCGAATGTATGTCTGCGGGGGTCGGGAAAGAATCTGGGTGTTGCACTACATATGCTACATCTGCTAATACGGCTGCTTGCGATCCTAGGTGGCCGGGCAATTTTAAAGATATTTCTTCTAATGCGCGTCCCTGTGCGTCTTCTACATAAATTCCACAACCAGTTATTCTCTTTCCATTTTCTATCGTGGAGGAACCGTCTACATAAATCTTTAAAGTGTTGTCTATGGTGTGTGGATTCTGCATTTTACTGCCTGCTCGTGTGTGCAGGGACTTTGGAATAAAGGGTCCTGTGTGGTGTTGGGCTGCTGTGATCTGGCACTCATGTGGGGTCCCTGCATACTGAAGGTTAACTGCTAGAAATGTGTGGGTCTTTGTACGTTTGACTGTAATGTCCGTTGTAACAACAGTTTCCAGCGAGCTGCTCTGATCTGGCTGACTGTACCGTCCTTTAACCTACCATCTAACAATAGCTGAGTTGGGGTGTGCTCAGTTAAGTTCATTACTGGGTTAAGACCTGTGATGTATGCAAAATACTGTACTGCCCAAAAGACTGCAAGCAAGTGCCGTTCGCAGGCTGTAAATCCTTGCTCTACGGGATTCAAAATTTGTGAGGCATAGGCTACAGGTCCTAAGCGGTCATGTCTTTCCTGTAAGAGTACTGCTGATAGGGTTCGGTCGGTGGTTGCTACTTCTATGGCATAGGGAGAGTGTGGGTCTGGAACTTGCAAAGTGGGGGCTGTGCCCAGGGCGTGTTTTAATTCATCGATGGCGTCTGTGTGCTGCGGAAGCCATTCCCATGGGGTGTTCTTTTTAAGGATCTCTGAAAGTGGGGCTGCTTTTGTGGCAAAACCATCTATGTGGTTCCCACAATCGCCAACTAATCCTAAGAATGACCGGTGTGCAGTGATATTGAAGGGCAGGGGCAATTCAACTATTGACTCAATTCGCTTCTGTTCGATCTCTCTCTTCCCGTGGGTGAAAATGGTGCCTTAATAAAGAACCTTTTCTTTTAAGATCTGGGCTTTTTTGGGGTTGACCTTGCATCCAATGGATTGCAAAAGACCTAGTAATTCCGAAAGAAGCTTTACATGCTCTCGCTTTGTGTATGTCTGTAGGAGTAAATCGTCCACATACTGTATAAGGCATTATGGGCGGGAAAATTTGGAAAGTCCGTTGGCCAATTGTCAGTGGAAAATGGAGGGGGAGTTGTGGAATCCTTGCGGGAGGCATGTCCACGGATACTGCTTTCCTTGAAATGTGAACGCGAACTTATATTGCCAGGTCTTGTCTCGCGGGATGAACCAGAAGCCATTGCTGATGTTCAGCACTGTGAAGCACTTTGCCTGTACTCCCTGCTTGAGCATGGTCTCGGGACTCGTGGCAACGGTGGGGACTGCTAAAGGGGTGACCTTGTTACGTTCTCGGTAGTTGATTGTCAGTCGCCAAGAACTATCGGGTTTTTTCACGGGCCAAATTGGGGCATTATTTGTTGAGGCTACCAGCCGAATTACTCCTTGATCTCATAAGCTATTGATGACTTTTGAAATCTCACCCTCGGTTTGCTGTGGGAAACCATATTGCTTCTGTGGCTTAGGATCGGGACCTGAAATTGTGACCATTCCTGGGAACTTCCCACAGTCGTGTTTGTGTTGGGCGAAGGAAGCTTTATGTTTTCTGAGGATCTCTCTAATTGTCTGGTCTGTACTAATTGTTTGTGGATCAAACCAATAGTCTCCTACTGAGCAAATCCTATGTTCATAGTTCCCTACTGTGAGCGTAGCGGGGGCTCTCGCTATTTTGGCCATTTTCCATACACATCTATTCATGGGATCAAAGGAAAGGTTATGGGAGCTCACAAAATCGATTCCTAGAATGTGCTCGGCTGTTTGGGGCAAGTTGACTAAAACAATGTGGTGTCTGGTGCTTATGGTTCCTATCTGAATACCTGTGATGTACCCTTGCTGTACGTTTCCGGTAAATCCACTAAGGGTGATGGTGTCTGTGGTGGGCCATTTGTCATGCTGGAACATTGTGGAGGACTTTAAAGTGGTGCGGGACCCTCCTGTGGCCCAAAGAAATTCTACTGGATGTCCCTGGACTGTGCCTGTGAATACTGGTCTGCCTGATTTGTCCCAGAGTGTGTCGCAGACCCAAGTTGGGGAGTCCGAACACCGTCAATCTGTGGTGTTGATTGCTGAATTATCTGAACGGGCGCTAACACTATGTATGTGCCTAACATTGTTCCTAGATGGGGGGTTTGGTGGTTGGTGCCTGTGCTCTGGGGTGCTGTCCTTCATGTCTACCCTCATTTATCCATGCTGGGTCCTGGTTAGTTCTACCTGGGTGCATATTTGCTTCTATTTGTTCCTGATCTGCCTTCCTGTGTAAGGATTGTTCCCAAGCTCTGGAGAGTCGCTTTAAAATCCAAACTTCATTGTGTGTGGCATCTGCGGGGTCGTAATTCACGTAATTCCCTTTTGACCTGCTTCTGTGGCATGGGAGACTAAAGTGCGTTATCTAAATGTGCACGGTTCAAATCCCCAAATACCGCTTTAAAATGGATCCAAAGGTGACCTGCAAATGCGGTCGGATGCTCTCCCTTCTTTTGCCTACAGCGGTTCAAACTTGTTGTACCCGATCTCATCTAAAATGGCCATTTTCATCTCCTATAGGGTTCCTCTTCCTACATTCTGGGGCTCTGGTAAAGCTGAGCTGACGGACTGGTCAAGGCTCATTGCTACAAGTTTAACTTCCTCCCTTTCGTCTAGACCGTACATAACGTTTTGTTGGCGTACTCTCTCAAAGAAATTATGCGGGTCTGCGGTGGGTTCGAATGGATCAATTTTAGCGCAGGCATCTCTCAATTGGGTGATGGGTAATGGGGTGGTGTAAACGCAACCGGGCTCCTCCCGATCCGATGACTTGCGCAGTGTGGTGACCGGATTCATGGTGGTGTGTGCTGCCTGTGCAGTCGGTGGTGCGAGTGCTTTCCTTTTCGGGGCATGTGGGTCTCTATTGTGATTGTTCTCCACATATCTCTGGGCGGTTTCATTTAGTTCTTGCCAATTGGGGGCACCTTCCTCATCTAAATTTTGTCCAAAGGTGTCTCTAAATCCGTTTTGCACTGAAAGCAGTGACTGCAACTTCTCTATTTGTTGTCTACATTTCGCGTGGTCTACTGTGCTCTGTCTTTGTTCTGTAGTGGAGCTATGGAACACTCGTAAAGCTGCCTTTAAATCCGTGCATTGTCTCGTGAACTGTGCTACCTGCTGTTCTGTCTCTGCTCGTACCACAATTGCGCGCTGTGTATCTTGGTAGGCTTTATTGTACTGGGTCTGAAAGCTGCTAAGGTGAACTAAACAAGATTGGTGTGCCCGTTTGACATCAGCCATCTATTTATCTTTCGCTGCCAACTGTTCCCGGAGTTGCTCATTAATCTTTTCACTTTCACTGTAGTTTCCCTCATTCTTCTCCTCTTTCTCAACTAGCTGCCTGCGGAGCGTCCTCACCACCTCCTCTGTCCTCGCAACTGTGCCAAACAGGACACTATTGCCATCGGCTTTCAAACATTCGCTGCGTTTTCCTTATGTACCTCGGTTAGGTTGTCCCACCAGATTTGTCCTATGCTTCCTGGGCCTGACTCATCATTTGAACAAAACTCAGACCAAAGGGGCCATCCTTTCCCCTTCAAATACTTCCTCAATTCCTCTTCCCATATGGGGTACTGCTCTGCTCTGTTGGTCGCTGCGACCTCAGGTTCCTGCGGGTTCATCAAACGTTCCATCGCTTTTGTGGCCATTGTCACTATTATCTCTGTTTTTCCTACCGTTAATCTCTGTTTTCCTACCGTTAATCTTTGTTTTTCCTACCGTTAATTTCTGTTTTTCCTACCATTAATTTGGGATGGGGGAATAAGGCGGTGATTCGAACAGTGGTATGGCCTAGGCTATTTTCCGGTTCACAATACTGATAGTTTTACGCAAAATCTAATGAGTTTACCTTATATCCTTGTTAATACGCATGCAAGTTAATACACACTTCCGAATCTTGGTGATTTGATTCATACGGGCCCTACACATGTGGTTCTTTCACTTTTTTTTTCCGCAATTGGATTTCAAAGTTTTTGGGTTCTCTCGGAGTGACAAAATCACTTCTAATTCGAGTCCCGTCAGATGTCGCCAATAATGTTGCCAATCGGCACCGGAGTCACCAATAATGTTGCCAATTAATAATGATGCTCTTTAGAGTCGCCAGGTATCAAATGATACCACCACAAGGCTTTACCGGATATCGATCAAAGACCACACAACCAGTTAGTCAGTTCAAGTTCAAAGATGGTTTATTTACACACAAGGATTACTTCGACATGCAACACAAAACACGACAGGTTGAACTACACCTAACAACTACAATAACCTATACTTAACTTCAGGGCAACCGGCTCCATGCAGATGGACAAGGCCTTTGTTCGGATCTTGCGTGGCTGGGTGGAAGAAGTGGCTCTGTTTCTGCTGGGCTCATCCGTCTGGTAGCGATCGTTGGCCTTGAACTTGTCTGTCTGGTCATTATGCTGCACTTCGGTTGGCATAGGCCGGATCCAAGAGAGACCGAGCACATTGCTGTGTCTCTTCTTATCCCTCTGGGATTTCGCGCTATTTGGGGTGGTCCTTAACTTGGACCCAATAATTCAACAGGCTTTGATCACTGCCTTCGATTTTGGCCAATAAAGGGGCGGGTGCCTTGATGGCTGGGCGTGTCCTTAGCGGTCTTTGACCTTGGCTGTGTGGGCTCCCTGAGATAAGAGAGTGGCAACTCTTAGTCTGTATCTGTATCGATTACCTGAGCACAGTTAGAACATAGAGAAGAACATAGAACATAGAAAAATACAGCACAGAACAGGCCCTTCGGCCCACGATGTTGTGCCGAACTTTTGTCCTAGATTAAGAACAAATTAATCTAGACCCCATCATTCAATGTAATCCATGTACCTATCCAATAGCCATTTGAAGGTCCCTAATGTTTCCGACTCAACTACTTCCACAGGCAGTTCATTCCATGCCCCCACTACTCTCTGGGTAAAGAACCTACCTCTGACATCCCCCCTATATCTTCCACCATTCACCTTAAATTTATGTCCCCTTGTAATAGTTTGTTCCACCCGGGGAAAAAGTCTCTGACTGTCAACTGTATCTATTCCCCTGATCATCTTAGAAACCTCTATCAAGTCGCCCCTCATCCTTCTCCGTTCTAATGAGAAAAGGCCTAGCACGTTAACCTTTCCTCGTAAGACATACTCTCCATTCCAGGCAACATCCTGGTAAATCTCCTTCGCATCTTTTCCAAAGCTTCCACATCCTTCCTAAAATGAGGCGACCAGAACTGTATACAGTACTCCAAATGTGACCTTACCAAGGTTTTGTACAGCTGCGTCATCACCTCACGGCTCTTAAATTTCAATCCCTCTGCTAATGAACGCTAGCACACCATAGGACGTCTTCACAGCTCTATCCACTTGAGTGGCAACTTTCAAAGTTCTATGTACATAGACCCCAAGATCTCTCTGCTCCTCCACATTGCCAAGAACTCTACCGTTAACCCTGTATTCCGCATTCATATTTGTCCTTCCAAAATGGACAACCTCACACTTTTCAGGGTTAAACTCCATCTGCCCCTTCTCAGCCCAGCTCTGCATCCTATCTATGTCTCTTTGCAGTCGACAACAGCCCTCCTCACTATCCACAACTCCACAAATCTTCGTATCGTCTGCAAATTTACTGACCCACCCTTCAACTCCCTCATCCAAGTCATTAATGAAAATCACAAACAGCAGAGGACCCAGAACTGATCCCTGCGGTACGCCACTGGTAACTGGGATCCAGGCTGAATATTTGCCATCCACCACCACTCTCTGACTTCTATCGGTTAGCCAGTTTGTTATCCAACTGACCAAATTTCCCACTATCCCATGCCTCCTTACTTTCTGCATAAGCCTACCATGGGGAACCTTATCAAATGCCTTACTAAAATCCATTTACACTACATCCACTGCTTTACCTCCATCCACGTGCTTGGTCACCTCCTCAAAGAATTCAATAAGACTTGTGAGGCAAGACCTACCCCTCACAAATTTGGGGCAGCACGGTAGCCTTGTGGATAGCACAATTGCTTCACAGCTCCAGGGTCCCAGGTTCGATTCCGGCTTGGGCCACTGCCTGTGCGGAGTCTGCACATCCTCCCCGTGTGTGCGTGGGTTTCCTCCGGGTGCTCCGGTTTCCTCCCACAGTCCAAAGATGTGCAGGTTAGGTGGATTGGCCATGATAAATTGCCCTTAGTGTCCAAAATTGCCCTTAGTGTTGGGTGGGGTTACTGGGTTATGGGGATAGGGTGCCGGTGTTGACCTTGGGTAGGGTGCTCTTTCCAAGAGCCGGTGCAGACTCGATGGGCCGAATGGCCTCCTTCTGCCCTGTAAATTCTATGAAATCTATGAAATCCGCGCTGAATATCCATAATCAAGCAGTATCTTTCCAGATGCTCAGAAATCCTATCCCTCAGTACCCTTTCCATTACTTTGCCGACCACCGAAGTAAGACTGTAATTCCCAGTGTTATCCCTATTCCCTTTTTTGAACATGGGCACGACATTCGCCACTCTCCAATCCCCCTGGTACCACCCCTGTTGACAGTGAGGACGAAAAGATCATTGCCAACAGCTCTGCAATTTCATCTCTTGCTTCCCATAGAATCTTTGGATCTATCCCGTCAGGCCCGGGAGACTTGCCTATCCTCAAGTTTTTCAAAATGCCCAACACATCTTCCTTCCTCAGAAATATCTCCTCGAGCTTACTAGTCTGTTTCACACTGTCCTCTCCAACATTATGGCCCCTCTCATTCGTAAATACTAAAGAAAAGTACTCGTTCAAGACCTCGCCTATCTCTTCAGACTCAATACACCATCTCCCGCTACTCTCCTTGATCGGACCTACCCTCGCTTTAGTCGTGTGTAAAAGGCCTTGGGGTTTTCCTTGATCCTACCCGCCAAAGATTTTTCATGCCCTCTCTTAGCTCTCCTAATCCCTTTCTTCAGTTCCCTCCTGGCTATCTTGTATCCCTCCAGCGCCCTGTCTGAACCTTGTTTCCTCAGCCTTACATAAGTATCCTTCTTCCTCTTAACAAGACATTTGACCTCCCTTGTCAACCATGGTTCCCTCTCTCGATCACCTCTTCCCTGCCTGACAGGGACATACATATCAAGTTCTTTTGTTCTGGGGAAATGGGCCATTAGAATGCAAACGAGCGGGGGTTTCGATCGCGTCTAGCTAGCTGGGTTGCAAATACACACACAAGCTCTGAGTCTGTCTGAGTCCTGGGTTGGCCATAATTCCCATGGTCCTTTGCAGGTGGCCATCTGAGATGGCTACAGTTTGGATCCTGGACCCGCCCAGGAAACCTTACAGCTCCCTTTCACAACCTCTCTGTGTTAAATCCAGGCTCCACATCACACTGCAGCAAAGCTCCCAGCAAAGGCACACACCCCTCAGTGACACCCACCTATAGGACATGCCCACGCACCAGTCTGTGGCATACATAGAGCCACATGCCTGCAGTGTATGAATGTCTCCACCAGGCAACCAGCTGTCACCATTCTTCGGGAAGGCACAAGACTCACTCATGAGGACACCCATAGTAGACCCCACTGGGAGAACCAGGAGAAGGGTCACAGGGATCATCGCTAACACCTGTTGTGGCAGCCACTGGCACCCCATTTGTCAGGGATGGGTGATGAGGAGGCTTTGAAATTGAAAGGGTGGGTGCTGATGGGGACCGAGCTGCTGGACTGCATGTGCTGCTATCGACTCTGCCTCACCAAAGAAACCATGTGCCACCTGCGCCAGATGGTGGTGGACCTGGCACCACAAGCGCTCAGAGGAGGGCACATGCTTCTGGTGGCTGTCACGTTGACGGTTGCCCTCAACTTCTATGCCTCTAAATCGTTCCAGGGTTCAAGTGGGGACATGTGCGCGATTTTGTAAACCTCCTTGTACAGGTGATTTGTGATGTCACAGATGCTCTATGTGCCCAGGCAGCCAACTATATCCACTTTAACCAGGACCAGGACGCCTGGACTGCTAGATTTGCTACCATCGCTGGCATGTCCCAGGTCCAGGTGTTTATTGATGGCATGCAGATTGCTCTCATGGCACCGGATCGATAGGGGGTACCCTTCATTAACAGGAAGAGTTTCCACTCCCTGAATGTACAGTTGGTGTGCGATAACCAGATGCACATCATGCACGTCTATGCATAATATTCAGACAGCAATCACACCGCTTAAATCCTGCTACGCTCGGAGGTTTCTGCCACCGCTCGTGGGTGACAAGGTGCACCGGGCTGATAAAGGTGCGCTCTCCTGCCTGGGCCGCTCTGGTTGTGCTCTCCAATACAGCCCCCAGGTGTCATGGTGGGCTGCTGCGTCCTGCGCAACATCGCGCAGCAGTGGCGTGACATGATGGAGGAGGGGGCAGAATGGCTCGGATGAGGATGGTGTTCAGAATGAACCAGACAAGGACCCAAAGTCCTTCAGGGCCATCGAACCAGGGAGAACCTGATCACCTCCCAAATCGCCGACTGGGAGACCAAAAGACTGGCAGTTCCATCGCCATCGTATCTCCCCGCACACCCTCTGTTCCTTTTGTCCCATTGCCCACCCCACCTCCTTAGATTCATACAATCCCTACAATGCTGAAGGAGGCCTTTTGGCCCATCGATGCTGCACAAAGCCTCTAAAAGAGCATCTCACCTAGGCCCACTCCCCTGAACTATCCCCGTAACCCCACCTAAACTGCACTTCTTTGGAGACTAAGGGGCAACTTACCATGGCCAATTTACCTAACCTGCACATTTCTGACTGGGAGTAAACCGGAGCACCCGTAGTAAACCCTCACAGACACAGGAAGAAAGTGGAAATTCCACACAGACAGTGACCCAAGGCCGGAATTGAAACCTGGCACTGTGAGGCAGCAGTGCTAACCACTGTGCCACCGCTCCACCCCTCAGCCTTTCTCCCCTTCCCACAGCTCCGCCTCCCCCCTTTGAGAATCATCTCAGCATCACAACAGGGTGTTGGGCTGGGCAGGAAGTATCAACGGGCCATCTCTGGGGGATGAAGGCGACTCACTGTGACATGGGCTCCGGTGCTCCTCATTACCTGACCAAGTCTGGCTTCTGTCTTTTAGATAAGATTCCACTATCTGCTCGGATGACCCCTGGTTGTATGATGGGGGCTTCTTCTTGTGGGCCAAATGTTTTGGGGGGACAGGAGGCGAGGCAAGGTGGAGCAAGCTTTGGGTTCATAGACTGGGGAAGCTGACATACTCGGCTGTCTCACACTGCGGCTCCCATGGCCTGTCCCTTCTGGGTGAGGGTGGATGCCTGTGAGGCGTACATTAGTCTAATGTGCACTAAACCCTCTTCCCATCCACCAACTCCACCCCCCCCAACTGTCCCAGCCCAAGACCCAGCCCCAGCCCAACCTTCCCACAGATGGGGCAACAGTGAAGATCGGGTTTATGGTGGAAACGTGTTTAATAGTACATTGCTGGTGAAAGCAGTGCCAAGAGGCTGGGTTAGACCTCCGCAGTTTTGTGAGGGTCTAGAGGGGGTGCTGCGATCCCGAACAGCCTGACCCCTTCTGATGGGGATCTTGGAAAACAAAGTGCTTGGGGTCAGCTGTTGGGAAGGGCAGGACTGTGGAAGATGAAATGATCAATTGAGATAGGACATCTGGATACAGTTGATTGGAACCTCACTTCTTCGGCACATGCCGGACTCCATGCCACCCACTGCTCGCTCCTTGGTCTCCACCGCGTGTTCTATGGCCCTTTCTTCAAAGGGTGTGTGGACCTGTGTCTTGGGTATGCATCCATCCATCTTCTGATGCTTCCTTTTATTATGTCCCGCTTGATCCTTGGGGGACACAGAAAGGATGCTGGTATGTCAGTTTTATGAAGTTCGTTTCTAACTGGTGGCATATGTGGACAAGGTGCCTGGCCAAAGAGAGAGGGGGCAGGTTTGGGGGTTCCTGGAGGGTGGGTTCTGAGGGTCATGCTGGTAGATGGAGTGTTAGTGCCATATAAGTGTTTGGGGGCGGATGTGAGGGGTCAAGGACATAAATAATGCCAGAGTCACACAGGTAGTTACTCACCCAAGTTGCTTGAAGGAGGTCATTCATCCTTTTTGAGAAGGTGCCGCATAAAAGACTGATCCAGAAGGTGAGATCGCAGGGGATTGGGGGTAGATTAGTAGATTGGATTGAGGATTGGCTGACTGTCAGAAAGTAGAGTGTTTGGATAAATGTGTCCTTCTCTGATTCGCGGATTGTAACTAGCGGAGTGCCGCAGGGGTCAGTCCTCGGACCTCAACTGTTTACAATCTATATAGATGAGCTACAAGCAGGGACAGAGTGTAACATAGCAAAATTTGCAGCTGATACTAAAATAGGTTGGAAAGCGCAGTGAAGAGGAGATACAGATTTTACAGACAGTTATAGATAGGCTCGGAAATTGGGCAGATGGAGTTTAATGTGGTAAGTGTGAGGTTATCCATTTTGGCCGAGAAAATAGAAAGGCAAATTTTTCCCTCAATGGAAAGCAGAATCATAATGCCTCTGGGCAGAGGGATCTGGATGCCCTTCATGAATCACAGAAAGTCGGTATGCAGGTACACATGGAATTAAAAAGGCAAATGAAAGAGAACATAGAACAGTACAGCACAGTACAGGCCCTTCAGCCCACGATGTTGTGCCGACCATTTATCCTAATCTAAGATCAACCTAACCTACACCCCTTCAAATTACTGCTGCCCATGTGCCTGTCGAAGAGTCGCTTAAATGTCCCTAATGACTCTGAGTCCACCACCTCTGCTGGCAGTGCATCCCACACACCCACCACTCTCAGTGCAAAGAACCTACCTCTGGCATCTCCCCTATACCTTCCTCCAATCACCTTAAATTATGTCCCCTCGTGACAGCCATTTCCACCCTGGGGAAAAGTCTCTGGCTATCCACTCTATCCATGCCTCTCATCACCTTGTACACCTCTATCAAGTCACCTCTCTGCCTTCTTCGCTCGAGTGAGAAAAGCCCTAGCTTCCAAAACCTTTCTTCATAAGACATGCACCCCAGTCCAGGCAGCATCCTGGTAAATCTACTCTGTACCCTCTCCAAAGCATCCACATCCTTCCTATAATGAGGAGACCAGAACTGGACACAATATTCCAAGTGTGGTCTAACTAGAGTTTTATAAAGCTGCAGCATAACCTCGCGGCTCTTAAACTCAATCCCTCTGTTAATGAAAGGAAACACACCATACGCCTTCTTAACAACCCTATCAACCTGGGTGGCAACTTTGAGGGATCTATGTACGTGGCCCCCAAGATCCCACTGTTCTTCCACACCTCCAGGAATCCTGCCTTTAACCCTGTATTCAGCATTCAAATTCGACCTTCCAAAATGAGTCACTTCACATTTATCAAGGTTGAACTCCATCTGCCACTTCTCAGCCCAGCTCTGCATCCTGTCAATGTCCTGTTGTAACCTGCAACAACCCTCAACACTATCTACAACTCTACCACCCTTTGTGTCATCGGCAAACTTACTAACCCACCCTTCCACTTCCTCATCCAAGTCATTTATAAAAATCACAAAGAACAGAGGTTCCAGAACAGATCCTTGCGGGACACCACTGGTCATCGACCTCCAGGCTGAATACTTTCCATCCACTACCACTCGCTGTCTTCTTTCGGCCAGCCAATTCTAGTATCCAGACAGCCAAATTTCCCTGTATCCCATGCCCCCTAACTTTCTGAATGAGCCTACCATGGGGAACCTGATCAAATGCCTCACTGAAATCGATATACACCACATCCACTGCCCGACCTTCATCAATGTGTCTCATCACAACCTCAAAGAATTCAATGAGGCTTGTGAGGCATGACCTGCCCCTCACAAAGCCATGCTGACTATCTTTAATCAAACTATGTTTTTCTAAATAATCATAAATCCTATCTCTCAAAATCCTTTCAAATATTTTGCTCACCACAGACGTAAGACTGATGGGTCTGTAATTCCCAGGGATTTCCCTATTCCCTTCCTTGAATAGGCGAACAACATTCACCTCCCTCCAATCATCCGGTATTACTCCAGTGGAGAGTGAGGACGCAAAGATCCTCCATCGCTACCCGTAGTAACCTTGGGTATATCCCGTCAGGCCCAGGGGACTTATCTATCCTGATGCTTTTCAAACTTTCCAGCACATCCTCCTTCTTAATATCAACCTGTTCGAATCTATTAACCTGGTCACACTGTTCTCATGAGCATCAAGGTCCCTCTCTCTAGTGAATAGGGGCTGGTTTAGCACAGGGATAAATCGCTGGCTTTGAAAGCAGACCCAGGCAGGCCAACAGCACGGTTCAATTCCCGTACCAGCCTCCCCGAACAGGCGTCGGAATGTGGCGACTAGGGGCTTTTCACAGTAACTTCATTTGAAGCCTACTTGTGACAATAAGCGACTTTCATTTCATTTCATTTCATTTCTATTTCATTTCATTTCATTTCAATACTGAAGCAAAGTTTTCATTTAGGGCCTCCCCCATCTCTTCAGACTCTAGGCACAAAGTTCCTCCATTATCCCTGATCGGCCCTACTCTCACTCTGATCATCCTCTTATTTCTCACATAAGTGTACTTCGCCTTGGGGTTTTCCCTAATCCTTCCCGCCAGGGCTTTCTCATGCCTCCTTCTAGCTCTCCTCAGTCCATTTTGAGTTCCTTCCTGGCTTCCTTGTAACCCTCTAGAGCCGAGTGAGATTCTTGTTTCCTCAACCTTATGTAAGCTTCCTTCTTCCTCTTGACTAGAAGTTCCACTTCTCTTGTCATCCAAGGCTCCTTCACCTTACCATTCCTTCCTTGTCTCAGTGGGACAAAACAATTCAGCACTCGCAGCAAGTGCTCCCTCAACAAATCCCACATTACTGTTGTGCATTTCCCCAAGAACAATTGTTCCCACTTTATGCTTCTCAGCTCCTGTCTAAAAGCAGTATAATTTCTCCTCATAGAATCATAGAATCATAGAAGTTTACAGCATGGAAACAGGCCCTTCGGCCCAACCAGTCCATGCCGCCCAGTTTTTACCATTAATCTAGTCCCAGTTGCCCGCACTTGGCCCATAACCCTCTATACCCATCTTACCCATGTAACTATCTAAATGCTTTTTAAAAGACACAATTGTACCCGCCTCTACTACTACCTCTGGCAGCCCATTCCAGACACTCACTACCCTCTGAGTGAAGAAATTGCCCCTCTGGGCCCTTCTGAATCTCTCCCCTCTCACCTTAAACCTATGCCCTCTAGTTTTAGACTCCCCTACCTTTGA
Organism: Scyliorhinus torazame; assembly: GCF_047496885.1. Taxonomy (NCBI): domain Eukaryota; kingdom Metazoa; phylum Chordata; class Chondrichthyes; order Carcharhiniformes; family Scyliorhinidae; genus Scyliorhinus; species Scyliorhinus torazame. The sequence continues at coordinate 140,099,015 of NC_092720.1, read as the reverse complement.
GAAAAGATGTTGACTATCTACCTTATCTATGCCCCTCATAATTTTATAGACCTCTATAAGATCACACCTAAGCCTCCTACGCTCCAGGGAAAAAAGTCCCAGTCTATCCAGCCTCTCCTTATAACTCAAACCATCAAGTCCCGGCAACATCCTAGTAAATCTTTTCTGCACTTTTTCTAGTTTAATAATATCCTTTCTATAATAGGGTGACCAGAACTGCACACAGTATTCCAAGTGTGGCCGTACCAATGTCTTGTACAACTTCAACAAGACGTCCCAACTCCTGTATTCAATGTTCTGACCAATGAAACCAAGCATGCCGAATGCCTTCTTCACCACCCTGTCCACCTGCGACTCCACCTTCAAGGAGCTATGAACCTGTACTCCTAGATCTCTTTGTTCTATAACTCTCCCCAACGCCATACCATTAACTGAGTAGGTCCTGGCCTGATTCGATCTGCCAAAATGCATCACCTCACATTTATCTAAATTAAACTCCATCTGGCATTTGTCGGCCCACTGGCCTAATTGATCAAGATCCCGTTGCAATCCTAGATAACCTTCTTCACTATCCACTGTGCCACCAATCTTGATGTCATCTGCAAACTTACTAACCACGCCTTCTAAATTCTCATCCAAATCATTAATATAAATCACAAATAACAGTGGACCCAGCACCGATCCCTGAGGCACACCACTGGTCACAGGCCTCCAGTTTGAAAAACAACCCTCTACCACCACCCTCTTCTGTCGTCCAGCCAATTTTGAATCCAATTGGCAACCTCACCCTGGATCCCGTGAGCTTTAACCTTCTGCAACAACCTACCATGCGGTACCTTGTCAAAGGCTTTGCTAAAGTCCATGTAGACAACGTCTACTGCACTGCCCTCATCTACCTTCTTGGTCACCCCCTCAAAAAACTCAATCAAATTTGTGAGACATTATTTTCCACGCACAAAGCCATGCTGACTGCCCCGAATCAGTCCTTGCCTCTCTAAATGCTTGTAGATCCTGTCTCTCAGAATACCTTCTAGCAACTTACCTACTACAGACGTTAGGCTCACCGGTCTGTAGTTCCCAGGCTTTTCCCTGCTGCCCTTCTTAAACAAGGGCACAACATTCGCCACTCTCCAATCTTCAGGCACCTCACCTGTGGCTGCCGATGATTCAAAAATCTCTGTTAGGGGACCCGCAATTTCCTCCCTAGCCTCCCACAACATCCTGGGATACATTTCATCAGGTCCCGGGGATTTATCTACCTTGATGCGCTTTAAGACTTCCAGCACCTCCTCCTCTGTAATATGCACACTTCTCAAGACATCACTATTTATTTCCCTTAGTTTCCTAACATCCATGCCTTTCTCCACCGTGAATACCGATGAGAAATATTCATTCAGGATCTCACCCAACTCTTGTGGCTCTGCACATAGATGTCCTTGTTGATCCTTAAGAGGCCCTACTCTGTCCCTAGTTACTCTTTTCCCCTTTATGTATCTGTAGAATCTCTTTGGATTCTCCCTTGCATTATTTGCCAAAGCAATTTCATGTCCCCTTTTTGCCCTCCTGATTTCCCTCTTAACTCTATTTCGACAATCTCTATACTCTTCAAGGGATCCACTTGATCCCAGTTGCTTATGCACGTCATATGCCTCCTTCTTCTTTTTGACCAGAGTCTCAATATCTCGAGTCATCCAGGGTTCCCTACTTCTACCAGCCTTGCCCTTCACTCTAAAGGGAATGTGCTTACCCTGCACCCTGGTTAACACATTTTTAAAAGCCTCCCATTTACCAGCCGTCCCTTTGCCTGACAACAATCTCCCCCAATCTACCTCTGCAAGTTCCTGTCTGATACCATCAAAATTGGCCTTGTCCCAATTAAGAATTTTAACTCTTGGGCCAGACCTATCATTCTCCATAGCTATCTTAAAACTAATGGAGTTATGGTCACTTGTCCCAAAGTGATCCCTCACTAGCACTTCTGTCACTTGCCCTTCCTTATTTCCCAAGACGAGGTCAAGTTTTGCCCCCTCTCTAGTCGGTCCATCCACATACTGAATGAGAAATTCCTCCTGAATACACTCAACAAATTTCCCTCCATCCAGGCCCCTAATGCTCTGGCTGTCCCAGTCAATGTTGGGAAAGTTAAAGTCCCCTACTACTACCACCCTATTATTCTTGCAGCTATCTGTAATCTCCTTACATATTTGCTCCTCAATTTCCCGCTGACTATTTGGGGGCCTGTAGTACAGTCCTACCAAGGTGATCCCGCCCTTTTTATTTTTCAGTTCCACCCATATAGACTCAGTGGGCGAACCCTCGGATATATCCCCTCTAAGTACTGCCGTGATGTTCTCCCTAATCAAAAACACCACTCCCCCTCCTTTCTTACCTCCTGTTCTATCCTTTCTATAGCATCTGTACCCCCGAACATTGACCTGCCAGTCCTGCCCCTCCCTTAGCCATGTTTCAGTCGTAGCTATAATATCCCAGTCCCATGTGCCCGTCCATGCCCTGAGTTCATCCGCTTTGCCCGTCAGGCCCCTTGCATTGAAATAAATGCAGTTTAATGTAGACTTTCCTTGCTCTCTGCCCTGCTTTCTCTGGTCATGCTTTACACACTCTCCCTTCCTGCCTTTTGTTTCTGTCCCCACTGACTTCCTACATCGGTTCCCATCCCCCTGCCACATTAGTTTAAACCCTCCCCAACTGCACTAGCAAACACACCCCCGAGAACATTGGTTCCGGTCCCACCCAGATGCAGACCGTCCGATTTGTACAGGTCCCACCTCCCCCAGAACCGGTCCCAATGTCCCAGGAATTTGAAACCCTCCCTCTTGCACCATCTCTCAAGCCACGTATTCATCCTAGCTATCCTGTCATTCCTACTCTGACTATCACGTGGCACTGGTAGCAATCCTGAGATTACTACCTTTGAGGTCCTACTTTTTAGTTGAACTCCTAACTCCCTAAATTCAGCTTGTAGGACCTCATCCCGTTTTTTACCTATATCGTTGGTGCCTATATGCACCACGGCAGCTGGCTGTTCACCCTCCCCCCTCCAGAATGCCCTGCAGCCGCTCCGAGACATCCTTGACCCTTGCACCAGGGAGGCAACATACCAACCTGGATTCTGTTTGCGTCCGCAGAAACGCCTGTCTATTCCCCTTACAATTGAATCCCCTATCACTATAGCTCTCCACTCTTTTTCCCGCCCTTCTGTGCAGCAGAGCCAGCCACGGTGCCATGAACCTGGCTGCTGCCACCTTCCCCTGGTGAGCCATCTCCCCCAACAGTTTCCAAAACGGTAAATCTGTTTTGGAGGGAGATGACCGCAGGGGATCCCTGCACTGCCTTCCTACTCTTCCTCTGTCTGTTGGTCACCCATTCCCTATCTGCCTCAGTACTTTTAATCTGCGGTGTGACCAACTCACTGAATGTGCTATCCACAACTTCCTCAGCATCGTGGATGCTCCAAAGTGAGTCAATCCGCAGCTCCAGAGCCGTCAAGCGGTCTAACAGGAGCTGCAGTTGGACACACTTCTTGCAGATGAAGGAGTCAGGGACACCAGAAGGGTCCCTGACTTGCCACATCTCACAAGAGGAGCATGACACGGGTCTGAGCTCTCCTGCCATGACTTAAACCTGAAGTTAAATTTGAACTACACTACACAGCTAAGAGAAAGTCAAAGAGAGAGAAATCACTTACCAGTCACAGGCCAATCACTTACCTGCTGGCTGTGATGTAATTGCTCCCGAGACTCCCTCACAGGTCTGCTTCTCTGCACCTCCTTAAGATGAGCACCAAATTCCCTTAACTAGTTAATTAATTTACTTAATTAATTGGATTTTTTTTTTTGGGGGAAACTCAACCCCAAACACCAAACTCCTCCCTCAATTAAATACCTTCCCATACTGTGTGTTCCTTTCCCTCTCCATGACTATGGTAAAGGTCAAGGAGTTGTGGTCACTGTCACCAAAATGCTCTCCCACCGAGACATCTGACACCTGGCCTGGTTCGTTGCCGAGCACCAAATCCAATATGGCCTCCCCCCTAGTCGGCCTATCTACATATTGAGTCAGGAATCCTTCCTGTACATACCTGACAAAATCTGCTCCATCCAAACCATTTGCACTAAGGAGTTCCAGTCAATATTAGGGAAGTTGAAGTCACCCATGACAACAACTCTGTTACTTCTGCACTTTTCCAAGATCTGCCGCACAATCTGTTCCTCTATCTCTCTGCTGTTATTGGGGGGTCTATAGAAAACTCCCAATAAAGTGACTGCTCCTTTCTTGTTTCTGACTTCCACCCATACTGACTCAGTAGACAAACCGTCCTCAACTACCTCCTTTTCTGCAGCTGTGGTGCACTCCCTAATTCACAGTGCCACTCCCCCTCCTCTTTTACATCCCTCCCTATTCTTCTGAAAGTTCATCTCCCTTATTCCTGACACTCCTTGCATTGAAACAGACACACTTTAACCCATTCCACTGAGTGCAGCTTTGCCCTATCAACTGTCTATCCTTCCTCACAGACTTGCTGCATACTATTTCTGCCTGTTCATAGCTACCCTATCCTCTGATCCATAGCTCCGGTTCCCATCCCCCTGCCAAACTAGTTAAAACCCTCCCGAAGAGCTCTAGCAAACCTCCCACCCAGGATATTGGTGCCCCTCCAGTTTAGGTGCAATCCGTCCTTCATGTACAGGTCCCACCTTCCCCAGAAGATATCCTAATGATCCACATATCTGAAGTCTTCCCTCCTGCACCAGCCCTGTAGCCACGTGTTCATCTGCATTCGCTCTCTGTTCCTTGCCTCACTTACGCGTGGCACCGGTAGCAATCCTGAGATCACTACTCTGCTTGTCCAGCTCTTTAGCTCCAACCTAACTCCCGAAAATCACTTTTTAGATCCTCATCCCTCTTCTTAGCTATGTCGTTGGTGCCTCTGTGCACCATGACTTCTGGTTGCTCCCCCTCCCCCTTAAGAATCCTGTAGACTCGATCCGAGACATCCCTGGCACCTAGGAGGCAATATACCTTCTGGTGACGCTCGCGATCACAGAATCTACTATCTATTCGCCAAACCATTGAGTCTCCTATCACTATTGATTTTCTATTCTCCCCCCTTCCCTTCTGAGCCACAGAGCCAGAGTCAGTGCCAGAGACCAGGCCGCTAGGGTCTCCCCCGGTAGGTATACTTGTTTTGGAGGGGAACGGCCACAAGGGGAAACTGCACTGTCTGCCCGTTCGTTTTCTTTCCCCTGACTGTAACCCAGCTACTCTTGTCCTGTACCTTGGTTGTGGCTACCTCCCTGTAACTCCTCTCTATTACCGCCTCTGCCTCCCGGATGATCCGAAGTTCATCCAGCTCCAGCTCCAGTTCCCTAATATGGTCTCTGAGGAGCTGGAGCTGGGTGCACTTCCCACAGGTATAGTCAGTGGGGACACCGGTGGTATCCCTCACCACCTGCATCCTACAGGAGGAGCATGCAACTGCCCTAGCCTCCATCCCCTCTTAACTTACAGAATATAGCTGCCCTGTGGACAAACTGGAACTCCGCCCTCCTTCTCTGCTCCCAGTCAGCTGCAAACTCCCTGTAAACTCCCGGCTCCCTTCACGCTCTTTGAGAAAATGTAGGAAATGAAATGAAAGGAGCACCTTACTCCCACCTCACCTAACTCCCTCAGTCACCAAACTCTCACTATAGCACTCAAATGCACCCAAATTCAGCACTCCCTCAGTCACCATCCTCTCACTATAGCACTCAAATGCACCCAAATTCAGCACTCAGTGCAAACAAAATCTGCACTGTAGCTGGCTCACCTTTATACTGTGACTCTAGCCTCTGAAAACTGGCCTAATCCAGTTAACTAATTAACAAGCTCCAGCTGCAAGTAGCTACAAGTAGAACCTTTGTTTAAAGGAATGTTAGCGTATATTGCAAAAGGACTGGTATAAAAGTAGAGAAGTGTTGTTGCAATTGTATAGGGTGTTGGTGAGACCACGTCTGCAGTACTGTGCCCAGTTTTCGTCTTCTTATTTGAGAAAGGATGAGGTGGCATTGGTGGCATTTCAGAGGAAGTTCATCAGATTGATTCCAGGGATGAAAGGGCTGACTGACGTATGAGGACAGATTAAACAGTTTGGTCTAATACTAGCTGGAGTTTAGAAGGATGGAGGTATGCAAAATACTAAAATGGATTAACAAAGTAAACGTAAACGTTCCCCCTTGTAGGGCAATCTAGAATGATAGGTCACAGATATAGGTTTGTGAGACGGTAGCTTTGGAACTGAGATGAGGATGAACTACTTCTCGTAGACAGTGATGAAGTTGTGGAATTCGTTGCCCCGTAGTGTGGTGGAATCTGAATCTTTAAATGGTTTCAAAAAGGATATAGATATATTTCTGATTTTAAAAAATTGGTTAAAGGGTTATGGAGAACAGGTAGGGAAGTGGATTTGAGACCAAGAAGAGATCAGACTTGACCTGATTGAATGTCAGAGCAGGCTTGAAGGGCTGAATTGCCTACCTGCTCCTAGTTCCTACGCTCGTATGTTCTTGCATTGCATGCTGGTCTTCTTCGTAAGGCTGCCAGCACTCACTGCATCTGCCACCTCATCCCAGGCTTGATTCATTACAGCTGGCGTGTCTCCAACCCAACTTTGGGAAGAGGGTGTTCTTCTTCTCAACGGTGTCAAACATCCTGTGGATATCTGCATCAAGGAAGCATTGTGCAAGTCTTTTTCCAGCCAACTTCTGGTTGGAATGAGAGCCGAGGATGAGTGAAGTGCTCAAAAGCTGCTCCAGCTCGTCAGGCTCACCATGGGAATCCTGACACCCCAGCGAACAACACGCCTGGGAAACCGAGACTCAGGCTGGATGTCATTGTTGGCCCATTTACAAGGAGGGAATTGCACCTCTCCAGCGCTCCCAGCAGCTGCAGTAAAATGTTCCGATTCTCTGCTGGAGGGAGCACTTACGTCTCTGAAACGGAGAATCCCGCCCATTGTCTTTTTAGCCAAGTAATTAACTGTTAAATGCCTCAGTCATTAACTTGATTGCCCAATTCTTCCATATTTGATTGGATAAGAAAGGATTGTTCACATCTCCAGGCAAAGCCTTTGTCTTTTTGAAGACTTATTTGGAATTTCAAAAATCTTTTCAAGTCCGGGTATGTCTGTTTATAATCCACCCAGAGCCTTCTGGAAGCTTGACAACATTGCAGTTGTAAAGTCAGGTGATCCTTGGAAGCTATTTTAAGGACCACCGTGTCCATTGTTTAAGGGGGCACAAGTTTTTTTACAAATCTACAGCATCGTATCTACAAATTTGTCAATTGTAAAGCAGTTTGCAATGTCTTGAGGTTCTGAATTGTGTGATATAAAAAAAGTCTCTCTTTGTATAATTTCAATCTGGACAATTATGTGCCTTATGAATTGGATGAATTCTCGGTTGAGACTCAGTTTGTTCAGTATCTTGAAAGTTTTGCATTCAACACGTAATTTCCAACAGCTATCATTTCTACATATTATCTGAAAGGAGAATGGTGAATGCAGTTGCAGGAAGGCAACAGCGAGACATTTCAAGGATTTATGGATTTGTGAAAGAGGAAGCGTTATCCTGGTTCTACATTAACAGACCATTGACAGGTTCTAATGATTTTGAAACTGATGCTCCTGGTGCATGAAACAGAACAGACAGGATATGTGTACATTCCCTGGGGGTAAAACCATACATCAACAAAGTGGCAATTTACAATGTACAGGGTCGTTATGAAGTGGCACTTGTGGGTTAATGAGGTTTTGCTGCTCTCAACCAAGTGTAACTTTGGTACTCATTGACTATTTAATAAAACACCAGAACAGTTTTATGGTCTCAGTATTATCCTTGGTAGCTTTATGCAAAATACGAGAGAATAGAAGAAACAATATCTGCTGCACAGCTAAGAGCAGGGCGGGGGTGGCCTTCGATTTCTCACCAGCCTCAGGGTATTCTTTGGGGCCTTGAGGTCAGTAAAGTGTGACGGTAAAGTTCACTGCCTGAAATCTATCAATAACAAACTCAAAACAGAACACATCATTTCCTTCTCACAGCCACCCTGAACTTACTCAATGGGGCAGTCCGGTAGCACAGTGGTTAGCACTGCTGGTTCACAGTGCCAGGGACCTGGGCCTTGGGTGACTATCTTTGTGGAGTTTACACTTCTCCCCGTGTCTGTGTGGGTTTCCTCCGAGGACTTTGGTTTCCTTCCACAGTCCAAAGATGTGCAGGTTAGGTGGGGTTTCGGGGATAGAGTGGGGGAGTGGGCCTAGGTAGGGTGCTCTTTCAGAGGGTCGTTGCAGACTCAATGGGTCAAATGGCCTCCTTCGGCACTGTAGGGATTCTATGGGACAGGTGGAAGTGGCCAAGCTTCTTGCTCAACATCCCCCAAGTCAGGATAGGAAGGTCACTGTACAAGTAATGGTATGTGTTATATTGTAAATAATGACTTATCTAATATATATATTACTCTTGAATCCACCAGGATGATAAAATGACCAATAGTCTTCTTGTTGAAAGATGAACTATTTAATGAGTAATAAAATAATAAACTGTGAGTTATTTTACTTAATACTAAACTAACAATAAAGAATTAAAGTATAATACAGATAACTATATAACTATACACTACTACAACAAACTAGTTCTAACTTCTCTCACTCTAGCTATTCGATGTCTTGCTTGTTCACTGTTCTGAATCACATCATCATCTGACTTAGAAAAAGCGGGAAATCAATTCTTATAGAATCTGACTGTGAGCCATCTAGTGTTGAAATGACTGTACTACATTTACATACATTGATCATGTATATTGATATCTGAATATCACTACAGTATGCACATGAGAAGTGTAGTTGCATCCCTGAGATCTATACTGCATTGTGGAGGCCACCTTGCATGTGGGGATTGAAGGTTTATCATTATTTGCTTAGAACATAGAAAAATACAGCACAGAACAGGTCCTTCGGCCCACGAGGTTGTGCCGAACCTTTGTCCTAGATTAATCATAGATTATCATTGAATTTACAGTGCAGAAGGAGGCCATTCGGCCCATTGAGTCTGCACCGGCTCTTGGAAAGAGCACCCTACCCAAAGTCACCCAACACCCAACACTAAGGGCAATTTTGGACACTAAGGGCAATTTATCATGGCCAATCCACCTAACCTGCACATCTTTGGACTGTGGGAGGAAACCGGAGCACCCGGAGGAAACCCACGCACACACAGGGAGGATGTGCAGACTCCGCACAGACAGTGACCCAAGCCGGAATCGAACCTGGGACCCTGGAACTGTGAAGCAATTGTGCTATCCACAATGCTACCGTGCTGCCCTTAAGAACAAATAAATCTACACTATATAATTTTGCCGTAATCCATGTACCTATCCAATAGCTGCTTGAAGGTCCCTAATGTTTCCGACTCAACTACTTCCACAGGCAGTGCATTCCATGCCCCCACTACTCTCTGGGTAAAGAACTTACCTCTGACAATCCCCCTTATATCTTCCACCATTCACCTTAAATTTATGTCCCATTGTAATGGTTTGTTCCACCCGGGGAAAAAGTCTCTGTCTACTCTATCTATTCCCCTGATCATCTTATAAACTTCTATCAAGTCGCCCCTCATCCTTCTCCGTTCTAATGAGAAAAGGCCTAGCACCCTTAACCTTTCCTCGTAAGACCGACTCTCCATTCCAGGCAACATCCTGGTAAATCTCCTTTGCACCTTTTCCAAAGCTTCCACATCCTTCCTAAAATGAGGCGACCAGAACTGTACACAGTACTTCAAATGTGGCCTTACCAAAGTTTTGTACAGCTGCATCATCACCTCACGGCTCTTAAATTCAATCCCTCTGTTAATGAACGCTAGCACACCATAGGCCTTCTTCACAGCTCTATCCACTTGAGTGGCAACTTTCAAAGATGTATGAACATAGACCCCAAGATCTCTCTGCTCCTCCGCATTACCAAGAACTCTACCGTTAACCCTGTATTCCGCATTCATATTTGTCCTTCCAAAATGGACAACCTCACACTTTTCAGGGTTAAACTCCATCTGCCACTTCTCAGCCCAGCTCTGCATCCTATCTATGTCTCTTTGCAGCCGACAACAGCCCTCCTCACTATCCACAACTCCACCAATCTTCGTATCGTCAGCAAATTTACTGACCCACCCTTCAACTCCCTCATCTAAGTCATTAATGAAAATCACAAACAGCAGAGGACCCAGAACTGATCCCTGCGGTACGCCACTGGTAACTGGGATCCAGGCTGAATATTTGCCATCCACCACCACTCTCTGACTTCTATCGGTTAGCCAGTTCGTTATCCAACTGGCCAAATTTCCCACTATCCCATGCCTCCTTACTTTCTGCAGAAGCCTACCATGGGGAACTTTATCAAATGCCTTACTAAAATCCATGTACATTACCTTCATTCACATGCTTGGTCACCTCCTCAAAGAATTCAATAAGACTTGTAAGACAAGACCTACCCCTCACAAATCCGTGCTGACTATCCCTAATCAAGCAGTGTCTTTCCTGATGCTCAGAAATCCTATCCTTCAGTACCCTTTCCATGACTTTGCCTACCACCGAAGTAAGACTAACTGGCCTGTAATCCCCAGTCCCTTTTTTGAACAGGGGCACGACATTCGCCACTCTCCAATCCACTGGATCAATTTTAGCCATTCGGTGCTTACTTACATAGTTAGAATTTACATATAATCTACAGTGCAGAAGAGTCCATTCGGCCCATCGAGTCTCCACCAGCCCTTGGAAAGAGCACCCTACTTAAGGCCACACCTCCACCCTATCCCGCTAACCCAGTAATCCCACCTAACCTTTTTGGACACGAAGGACATTTTAGCATGGTCATTCCACATCTTTGGACTTTGGGAGGAAACCGGAGCACCCAGAGGAAACCCACACAGGCACTGGGAGAAAGTGCAGACTGTGACCCAAGCCGGGAATTGAACCTAGGACCCTGGAGCATGCTCCTTTCTCTCCTGGTTTTCTTTACCAGGTTTCCTTTCCCAGCAATGAAATTCACTTTGATTCATGCAATGCTTTCTTTTATGAAATTTGAAGTCCTGCAAATAGACATAAATTCCCTTAAGGAATGACTTGGAAACATCTTTCATTTTAGTCAATTGGCTTGATTTTCAAGCCAGGGGAGGGAACCTAATGCCTGGATCATATCCAGGTTCTGGCCTTGTACTGCATAAGTGCTCTGGATGGTTTGTCAACACCTTTCCTGCTGGTTATTCCACTCTGCAGCAGGTACATTTGTGGTCTATAGGTATAACATTCCCAATGGAAATCTCGCTGCACCTAGACATTGTAGGAAAAGGAGGACATTCTAAAGCAATCGATTTGAGCCACTTAGGCACTCATTCTGTGAGGATTAGAGACTGAGGAGGAATAAATCTGTAATTTCAAACTCATGGTTGGTTTAGGTTTGCAAACATACATTTTCACGGGCTTCATTAGTCAACACAAATAGGTATTTATTGTAAAGAATTGTACAGCAGCCTCATGGCTGTACCTCACCCCCAAATGTCTTGGAGTTTCTCTCACTATGGTTTGATTCCACACCCTGAGTCCAGATTGGTCACACGTCATGTGAACCTTACTCTGCTGACTTGCCCTTAAAGGGACAACCAATACATTCCTCCTACTTTAACTCCTTTAAACAATCTTCAATAAATAAATTACTCAGTCCTGAATTCTAATTAAATATTATATACATGAGTTGGACAATTATAAATCGAGTCTTTGAGGGATTTCCTGTTTCATGTAGAGCGTCATAATTCTGTAGTCTGAAGTGCTTCCACAGAATCGACAATAGCAGGGACTGCAATAATGGGTACCTGTTCTGGTAAGACTCAAATTCTAAGTAAGATTGTCATTCAAAGCATCATCTTATATCATTAGCTTTGTCTATATATGTGTTTGTGTAACCTACCTCTTCAGTCATCTGATGAAGGAGCTACTCTCTGAAAGCTAGTTATTCCAAATAAACCTGTTGGACTCTAACCTGGTGTTGTAAGACTTCTTACTGTCTTCTGTTATAAGCAGTTCATTACGCCTTGCTTCCACGGAGACATCAGTTGTGTCTATAACAGGTCAATCAGGTACTTTGGTGCTGACAGTTTGGAAAACACTTCTTGACGGAAACTATAACTGCTGGAGCATCTCTCCTCGTGGTCCATGTTTTACAAACAATCAGGCCCCCTATGTCTACTGGCTATGACAGGAGTGCAGTCTCAGAGACAATAATTCCAGGGATCTAACTTGATCCACTGTCAAAGTTTCATATTATGTACTTAATATTTTTTTTATGTTGCAGTGTTTAAACATAAACATTGTTATTGGTAGGCATTAACAATGTTCCAAATATTGTCTGACTTGGAGCTGTACATTTGGGCAGCACAGTAGCACAGTGGTTAACACTGTGGCTTCACAGCGCCAGGTTCCCAGGTTCGATACCCCGCTGGGTCACTGTCTGTGCGAGTCTGCACAATCTCCCTGTGTTTGCGTGGGTTTCCTCCGGGTGCTCCGGTTTCCTCCCACAGTCCAAAGACCTGCAGTTTAGGTGGATTGAACATGCTAAATTGCCCTTAGTGTCCAAAAAGGTTAGGAGGGGTTATTGGGTTACGGGGATAGGGTGGAAGTGAGGGCTTAAGTGGGTCGGTGCAGACTCGATGGGTCGAATGGCCTCCTTCTGCACTGTATGTTCTATGTTCAGTGCAGGAATTCTGCTTACCGAGTTCAGTTTTAGATTGTTGTCTGACCATGTCACCACATACTTCACCCTGTGGGCTGTGCCATTCTCCAGTTCTATGTTGACCCTTGCTCTGCCGAGCACCTTACATTATAATGCATTCAGACAAATATCATCATTAAACAGCAAAGCCTTCTGTCTTGACAGTTCTTTCGCAATCCTAGTCTGTCACGTGTGAAGGAAAGGTTAAAGTATTCTGTTCATGTGATAACGTTTCTTCTCTTGCCAACATTTCAATTAGGCATCTTTTTCATCGACCATTTTATCATATTAGCTCTTGAGCTTTTCTGTTTGCTTAACCACTTCAGCAATCTTGTTCTGACACATAGTTCCCTTCTCAGTCTGCATTGGATTTGATATTTTTAACTCTTCAGTTAATTTTTCAATTTTCAAGCACTTATTTTCTAGCTTCAAATCTCCACGGAACTTCTAGTTTTCTAGTTTTGTTTGTAATTTCTTTATTCTCCAAGTTTGCTGTCAGCCATTTCATCTTGTTGTTGTTTGTTTTTTGTAAATTTAGTGTATCCAATTCATTTTTTCCAATTAAAGGGCAATTTAGCCTGGCCAATCCACCTATGCTGCACATCTTTTGGGCTGTGGGAGCAAAACGCACGAAAACACAGGGAGAATGTGCAAACTCCACACAGCCAGTGACCCAGAGCTGGGATCGAACCTGGGACCTCGGCGACGTGAGGCAGCAGCACTATCCACTGTGCCACCGTGCCGCCCTTTCATCTTGTTGTTTTAATGTCTTCTCTAGAGCTTTAATTATTTAGCTGATTCCTCTTTATGTTCAACAGTTCCTATTTTCCTCTGGAGTCTTTAATTTCTGTGTTTCTTCTGAGGGGAATCCATCACATTCTGACTGGACATAGACGTATAATGTACAGTGCAGAAGGAGGCCATTCAGCCCATCGAGTCTGCACCGGCCCTTGGAAAGAGCACCCTTCTTAAATCCCACGCCTCCACCCTATCCCCTTTATCCCTGTAATCGCACCTAACCTTTTTGGACACCAAGGGCAATTTATCATGGCCAATCCAACTAACCTGCACATCTTTGGACTGTGGGAGGAAACCGGAGCACCCGGAGGAAACCCATGCACACACGGGCAGAATGTGCAGACTCCACACAGACAGTGACCCAAGCCGGGAATCAAATCTGGGATCCTGGAGCTGTGAAGCAACTGTGCTAACCACTGTGCTACATGCTGCCATAAACATATACATTTCACAAATGGAACCTTCATTTCTACTTGTCTTAACTTCAGCCAAACCCTTTTGGCTTCATTGTTGGTCAGGTGTGTCTCTGATCAAGTGTTCATCAAATCATAGAATCCCTACAGTGCAGAAAGAGGCCATATGGCCTATCAAATCTGCTCCGATCCTCTGAAAGAGCGTCCCACCTATGCACACTCCCTTGCCCTATCCCCCTAACCCCGGGCATTGATGATAGCCAAACCACCTAACTTGAACATCTTCGAACACTAAGGCACCATTTATAATGGCCAAACCACCTAACTTGAACACCTTTGAACACTAAGGGACTATTTATTATGGCCAATCCACCTCACTTGAACATTATAAGACTTTGGGTGGAAACCGGAGCACCCGGAGGAAAGTCACGCAGACACGAGGACAATGTGCAAACTCCACAGTCACCCAAGGGCGGGTCCCTGGCGCTGTGAGGCAGCAGTGCTAACCACTGTGCCGCCCACTTGATTTGTTTCAGTTCTGTTAATCTCTTGTTGCCCTCCTTCTGGGGTTTTCCATTACCCTCTTTCTGGGGTCCTTCATTGCCCTTCTGGGTCTTTTTTAAGCTTCTCAACTTTTTGAAGTGTAGTACTTCTTTGTCTTTTATCCAAATTCCTTTTTTCAAAATTTGAAGCCTCAGCTCTTCTAGCTGCCAGCTCCGCATGGCCATTTTCTCTTACTTGTTTCACCCAAGACGTTTCTTTTTTTAAACTTAGTCACTGCTGGCCAATTCTACAGGTTTGCTTTTCCACGTCTGTCTTTCAGTTTCTTTAATTCTCTGAGCCTCCCGGACCGCACAATGTAAGTCGAGATACATTCCTGTATTTCGCTCACCCTTCTTGCAGATTCTGTCCCAGGGGTCTTGGAATGATCTTTCCATTGCTCACCCACCTTGTAACTGTCCATCTTCTCTGATTCGACATAAGTCAGGGTCTGGCAATATCTCAAATGGGTCTATTCACCCAAAGAGAGGTATTCCGGTGAGTTCTTTTTCCAGATTTCCATTAAAATCGGTATTGGGCCTGAGGCAGTGTCAGGATAATTTATCCTCATCATCAGAGGCAAAGATGCACTCACACAGACTTCGATAGTAAACACAAAAAGTTATTTATTAATAAGAATTGTACAGCAGCCTCATGGCTGTAGCTAGCTCACCAAAATGTCCCTGCCTAGGAGCCTCTCTCACCATGGTGGGTTCCTCACCGAATCCCAATTGGTCACACAGGCCATGTCATCCTTACTCCACTATGTTGCCCTAAAAGGGACAATCTCCACAGTGTTGGAGTTTTTACTTTGCAATGGTTGGAAGCGGAGGTGTCCCGTAGCATGCTGTAAACCAAGGAGTAACTGCAGTACGCTTGTCAGTGACTTTATAAGTCAGTCACTACAGTACCGTTTCATTTCTGGGTTTTTCAACCGGTGAGTGGGTTTGATGCTGACCCTGCTAAGGTGATTTAAATTCCAGTGTATGTCATGATATGCAAATATGCAGCTAATGAACACATAGAATAGGTCACGACCAATGAGCAGTCAGGACACTCAGGGGTGGTATCTCACTATAAAAGGGATGAGGCACTCACACCCCGCCTCTTTCCACAGACCAACATCTACAGAGTGAGACAGGGTGTATCCTCAACATCACACCCCAGCACGTGGCTTAGAGCAAGGCTGTTTCAGTTAGACTGAGTTACTACATTTAGATTAGCAGAGTCGAACTCATTGAGAACTGTGCTAATAGTTCAATAAAACACATTGAACTCACTTCAAAATCTGGAGCATCCTTTACTCAAAACTGCATGAAGTGGCAGCTTGTGTTATTCAAAATTAGATAACACAACATGGTCCAAGTGTCTGTTCAATCTAGTTAGTTGAACTCAGCAAGATCCGTGACGAGCAGCGAATGTATCCCGGCACAATGGAAAAGATTCAGGCTCCTCACCAGCTCAGGACCTCCGGCAATCTCAGTGCCAACGGGTGGACATTCAAGCAGAAATTTCAGCTTTACGTCGAAGCATCAGACCTCAATGGTACGTCTGATGCACAGAAGATAGCTCTTTTACTCACCACAGCAAGTGATCACGCCTTGGAAATATTCAACTCCTTTCACTTCGCCGAAGACCAGGACAAGACAAAGTTTCAGACCATCCTGGACAAGTTTGACAGCTACTGTGAGGTGGACACCAACAAAACCTTCGAGCACTACATATTCAAGCAGCGATTGCAAGGTAAAGCCCAATCCTTCAACTCAGATTTAACTAACCTTAGACTGCTAGCACAATCCTGCAACTTAGGTGATATCACTGACTCCATGATCAGAGGCCAAATCGTTTTTGGAGTTCACTCTGATCCTCCGAGAGAGCAGTTACTGAAGATCAAGCATATGACCCTGCCAGTCGCGATTGAAACATGCACAGTGCTGAAAATCGCTATTCCCAGTACAAAATGGCAGAAAACGATAAACGAGCCTCCCATGAGGCAGAGAGTGTGCAAGCCATCTCCTGGATGCAGCGCCTCAACATTGACGAAAGCAGCCATTTTGCGTGCTCTTCCGGGAGCCCGACGCATGCGCGATGCGAACGGGATAACAAATCGGCTGAAACCCGCACTGCGCAGATGCAGACGTCTGAGAACTGCACTGCGCATATGCAACGACGCACAAAGCGCCAGGACGCCGACGTCATGACGTGTTTGAACTGTGGCACCGCCCATTTAAAGAAACACTGCCCTGCAAGAGGCAGATGCTGTTTAAACTGCGGGAAGCCAGGCCACTATGCAGCCCCGTGCAGATCTGCACCACCAGTCAGGAGCCAGCGCTCTCAATTCCGACGATGGCGCATCCGGAGTGTGCAACACATCCTACAGGATTCTGATCCCGGCAGTGCAACGGATCCAGATGATGAATGCCTGGACAACGCCTACCGTGTGGGCATTATTACAACGTGTGAATATGCCACACCAGACTCATCTCAAGTCCAGTCAATCCCAGCTGTGGATTCCGAGGACGAATGGCGAGCAGTGATGAAGGTCAACCGCTTCCCCATCCAGTTCAAGCTGGACACAGGTGCCTCTGCCAACCTCCTCTCACAGGCAGACTTCAGACACATTAAGAAGCCCCCACGGTCCTTCCAGCTGCCTGCAAGCTCCTGGATTACAACGGGAATGCCATCACGTCACTGGGATCCTGCCCTCTGCACGTATCCAACCGATACACACAAGCACGGTTACGCTTTGAAATTGTGAAGCCGGACAGGGCATCCCTACCAGGTGCGTACATCTGCAAGCAGCTGAACCTCATTCAACGGGTTTACACCACAGCATCCTCCCATGTAGATCTTCAGGCCGGCATCGACGACATCCTCGCCCAGTATCCAGATGTGTTCAACGGGATGGGCACGCTGCCGTATCAGTACAAGATTCTGCTACAACCTGAAGCCAAGCCAGTGGTCCACGCACCACGACCTGTCCCTGCTCCACTGAGAGAGCACCTGAAGGCATAGCTCAAGGACCTTCTGCAAAAAGGCATCATAACCAAGGTCACCGAACCGACTGACTGGGTCAGCTCGATGCTGTGCGTAAAGATGCCTTCGGGGGATCTGCGCCTGTGCATTGATCCCAAGGATCTCAATAAGAATATCATGCGGGAACACTACCCCAACCCGAAGCGTGAGGAACTCACGAGTGAGATGGCACACGCGTGCTTCTTCACCAAATTGGATGCATCACAGGGATTTTGACAAATCCAGCTGGAAGAGTCCAGCAGAAGACTCTGCAGCTTCAAGACGCCTTTTGGCAGATACTGCTACAATCGCATGCCATTTGGCATCATCTCGGCATGGGAGATATTCCATCGCATCATGGAGCAAATGATGGAAGGCATTGAAGGGGCTTGGGTGTACGTGGACGACATCATCATATATCCACGACCCCTGAAGAACATGTGTCCCGTCTCCAGAAGGTATTCCGCCGTGTACATGCCAACGGTCTAAAGTTAAACAGGTCCAAATGTTGTTTTGGCACATCGCGCTCAAGTTCCTAGGTGACCAGATCTCACAGCATGGTGTGAGCCCGGACACAGACAAAATCAAGGCCATCGAGGTGATGAAGGTCCCTGAGGACAAAAAGGCGGTGCTGCGCTTCTTGGGTATGGTCAATTTTCTGGGCAAGTTCATTCCAAACATGGCCACACACACCACGGCCCTACGCAACCTGGTGAAAAAGTCAACTGCCTTTAGTGGAAGGCGGCACACCAGACAGAGTGGCAGGAGCTGAAAGCCAAGCTCACCACTGCACCAGTCCTGGCTTTCTTCGACCTGGACCGGGAGACAAAGATATCCACAGGTGCGAGTCAGGATGGCATTGGTGCGGTGTTGCTTCAACGAGATGACACATCATCCTGGGCACCAAGGGCGATGATGCCCACTGAAACCAGATATGCTGAGATTGAGAAGGAGTACTTGTGTCTTCTCACCGGCAGCCTCAAATGTCATGATTATGTCTACGACCTGCCGACATTGACTGTCGAGACGGATCATAGGCCTCTGGTCCACATCATCCACAAGGACCTGAACAACATGATGCCTCGGTTGCAGAGAATCCTGCTTAAACTTAGGAGGTATGACTTCAACTTGGTGTACACACCTGGCTAGGAGCTCATCATCGATGATGTATTGTCCCGCTCCGTCACCTCGCCCAGTGAGCCGCTGGAGATCATCCAGCACATCGAATCGCAGGCGCAGCTGTGTGCTAGCACTCTCCTGGTGACAGATGAGAAGTTAGTTCTCATCCTTGATGAGACAGCCAAAGACCTCCTCTTGCAGCGCGTCATCCACAACCTCACCAAAGGCTGGCAGAAAGGGCAGTGCCCACAATTTTACAATGTGAAGGATGACCTGACGGTGATTGATGGTATCCACCCCAAGATGGACTGGATTGTCATTCTCAGTCTCCAGAGCTTGGTGCTGTGCCAGACTCATGAGGGACACCTGGGCATCGAGAAGTGCTAACGCAGAGCCCGGCAGGCTGTCTACTGGCCCGGCATCAGCAAGGGCATCACGAACATGGTCCTGAACTGTGCTACCTGTCAGCGGTTCCAGCCAGCGCAAAGCAAGGAGACGCTCCAACAGCATGACATAGTGACCTCTCCGTGGTCCAAGGTTGGCATCGACCTCTTTCATGCGAATGGTTGCGACTACGTATTGATCATCGACTATTTCTCGAATTACCCTGAGGTGCTGAAGCTCCCGGACCTCACCTCTCGGACCGTCATCAAAGCCTGTAAGGAGACGTTCTCAAGGCATGGCATCCCAATCACCGTCATGAGCGACAATGACCCGTGCTTTACCAGTCGAGAATGGTCCACGTTTGCCAGGTCATACAATTTCCAGCATGTCAGCTCCAGTCCGCACTATCCGCAGTCCAAGGGAAAAGTCAAGAAAGGGGTGCACATTGTGAAACAGCTCGTCTGCAAGGCCGCGGACTCTGCTTCCGACATACACCTTGCACTGCTCATGTACGGGGTGATTCTATTGTCCACTGGCATGTCGCCGGCTCAACTCCTGATGAACAGGGACCTGCGGACGATGCTTCCAGCCATACACTTGCCCAACCTGGATCACCTCCCGGTGCTGCAGAAGTTGCAGCAGCTCAGAGACCTTCAAAAGCCGATCTGGCCATGCTAGCCCTGGCAGATACCGGATGGTGGGTGGTCTGCCCCGGCTGTCGTTGTTCGACAGGCTGCGCCCCACTCTTATGTTGTACGTATGGCTGATGGCTCCATCGTGCGAAGGAATCGACGGGTACTGTGCAATGTTGCCTGCCTGCAACCACTTTCTCCTCCATTTCCATATGTTGAATTTCCTCCTCCTGATACCTAGCATCACGAGGCCACCAGTCAGGCTTCCATCCCGCCAGTCAAGGCGCTGTCGTCCCCTCCGCCACCTCTCCGGTGGTCAACCAGGATCAGATGCAAGCCTCAGAAACTGGACTTGTGAACGTTTGTTTTGTTTGCTCTGTTCTGCTGTCCTCCGTCAGTCATGTTAGACAGACTCATTCACATGTAAATACATTCACATACGCCAACAAAACAATTTAAAAAAGGAGAGATGTCATGATATGCAACCATGCAGCTAATGAACACATAGAAGAGGACATGACCAATGAGCGGTCAGGACATTCAGGGGTGGTCTCACGATAAAAGGGATGAGGCACTCACACCCCGCCTCTTTCCAGAGACCAACATCTACAGAGTGAGACAGGGTGTATCCTCAGCATCACACCCCAGCACGTGGCTTAGAGCAAGGCTGGTTCAGTCAGACTGAGTTACTACATTTAGATTAGCAGAGAGTCGAACTCATTGAGAACTATGCTAATAGTTCAATAATACACATTGAACTCACTTCAAAGTCTGGAGCATCTTTTACTCAAAACTGCATCAAGTGGCAGCTTGTGTTATTCCAAATTACATAACACAACAGTATATAACTCCAACAATGCAATGTGATCGAGTTCAGAATTAGGAATACTAAAGGAGTTGGCTGAATGGATCTCAGATGTTCAAAATCTGCACCTTACTTTCGTGATGCCCCCCTGGATACAATAATGGAATTGCAAAGGCAGCAATGTGATACTCAGATATTTCAATTTCCTCATCGGATTTGTCTTCCTCCTCATTCTCGCAATGGCCTAGAGAGGTTCCGCACTCTGCACTTTTTTCCTCCTCCAAGCACAAACGTCACTGCTGTACAATGTAATGTGAGAGTGCCTGAGGTTCAGCTTCAGAATGCTAATGTTTTGCTCAATGAAACATCTGGGTTTCATCTTGCTTTTATTTTGTATTGCTCCTGGGCCATGTTGATTGGGTTCCTCATGGGTGTCAGTCGCCATGATTTACGTGGGTTTCCCATATGTTATGACATCCATGGGCTAGTGTGTGGCTGATTAAAAGAAAGCAGTACGTGCGTTCCCCAACCGGAAACCATGGCTCAATCGCGAGATTGACTCCCTACTTTAGAGGCTTTAGAGAGGGTGCAGAAGAGATTTACCAGAATGTTGCCTGGTATGGAGGGCATAAGCTATGAGGAGCGATTGAATAAACTCGGTTTGTTCTCACTGGAACGACGGAGGTTGAGGGGCGACCTGATAGAGGTATACAAAATTATGAGGGGCATAGACAGAGTGGATAGTCAGAGGCTTTTCCCCAGGGTAGAGGGGTCAATTACTAGGGGGCATAGGTTTAAGGTGAGAGGGGCAAGGTTTAGAGTGGATGTACGAGGCAGGTTTTTTACACAGAGGGTAGTGGGTGCCTGGAACTCACTACCGGAGGAGGTAGTGGAAGCAGGGACGATAGGGACATTTAAGGGGCATCTTGACAAATATATGAATAGGATGGGAATAGAAGTATACGGACCCAGGAAGTGTAGAAGATTGTAGTTTAGTCGGGCAGTATGGTCGGCACGGGCTTGGAGGGCCGAAGGGCCTGTTCCTGTGCTGTACATTTCTTTGTTCTTTGTTCTTTGTACTGAAGGACAGATCTGAGGCGTTCAAAGCAGACGACCCTGACCTATACAAGAAATCCAGGTACGACCTCCGCAAAGCCATCCGGAATGCCAAGAGAGAATATCAAACCAAGCTAGAGTCACAGACAGACTCTCGGCGGTTGTGGCAAGGACTAAACAACATAACGGGCTACAAAGCGAAGCCGAACAGTATCTCTGGCAGCAGCGCACCCCTCCCCGATGAACTCAATGCATTCTATGCCCAGTTCGAGCAGACAACCAACAATCCGCTGGCGAGTGCCCCAGCAGCCCATAATTCACCCATACCCACCATCACAGCTTCCGAAGTCAGATTGGCCTTCCTGAAAGTGAACCCTCGGAAGGCGACGGGCCCAGACGGGATCCCTGGTCGTGCACTCAGAGCCTGCGCGGACCAGCTGGCAGAGGTATTCACGGACATCTTTAGCCTGTCCCTACTCCACTCCGAGGTCCCCACCTGCTTCAAGAAGACTACCATCATACCGGTATCAAAGAAGAACTAGGCAACGTGCCTCAATGACTACCGACCAGTGGCCCTGACTTCAGTCGTAATGAAGTGCTTCGAGAGGTTGATCATGAAGCGCATCACCTCCATACTCCCAGAACGCCTTGATCCACTGCAATTCGCATACCGCTGCAACCGGTCCACATCAGAAACCATTTCCCTGGCCCTACACTCATCCCCAGAGCATCTCGAAAGCAAGGACTCCTACATTAGACTCCTATTTATTGACTACAGCTCCGCCTTCAACACCATAATCCCAGCCAAGCTCATATCAAAGCTTCAAAACCTAGGATTTGGCTCCCCACTCTGCAACTGGATTCTCGATTTTCTGACCAACAGACCACAATCAGTAAGAATGAACAACAACACCTCCTCCACAATAGTCCTCAACACCGGCGCCCCGCAAGGCTGCGTACTTAGCCCCCTACTCTACTCCCTGTACACACACGACTGCATGTCAAAACTTGGTTCCAATTCCATCTACAAGTTTGCTGACGATACGACCATAGTGGGCCGAATCTCGAATAACGATGAGTCCGAATACAGGATGGAGATAGAGAACCTAGTGGAGTGGTGTAGCAACAACAATCTCTCCCTCAATGCCAGCAAAACTAAAGAGCTGGTATTTGACTTCAGGAAGCAAAGTACTGTACACACCCCTGTCACCATCAACGGGGCCGAGGTGGAGATGGTTAGCAGTTTCAAATTCCTAGGGGTGCACATCTCCAAAAATCTGTCCTGGTCCACCCACGTCGACGCTACCACCAAGAAAGCACAACAGCGCCTCTACTTCCTCAGGAAACTAAGGAAATTCGGCATGTCCACATTGACTCTTACCAACTTTTACAGATGCACCCTAGAAAGCATCCTATCAGGCTGCATCACAGCCTGGTATGGCAACTGCTCTGTCCAGGACCGCAAGAAACTTCAGAGAGTCGTGAACACCGCCCAGTCCATCACACGAACCTGCCTCCCATCCATTGACTCCATCTACACCTCCCGCTGCCTGGGGAAAGCGGGCAGTATAATCAAAGATCCCTCCCACCCGGCTTACTCACTCTTCCAACTTCTTCCATCGGGCAGGAGATACAGAAGTCTGAAAACACGCACGAACAGACTCAAAAACAGCTTCTTCCCCACTGTCACCAGACTCCTAAATGACCCTCTTATGGACTGACCTCATTAACACTACACCCTGTATGCTTCATCCGATGCCAGCGCTTATGTAGTTACATTGTATATCTTGTGTTGCCCGATTATGTATTTTCTTTTATTCCCTTTTCTTCCCATGTACTTAATGATCTGTTGAGCTGCTCACAGAAAAATACTTTTCACTGTATCTCGGTACACGTGACAATAAACAAATCCAGTCCAATCCAATCCAATTCCAGCCCCTCAGGCCCCGTGGTCTCAACACAAGTGAATGAACCAATAATTCATGTAAAATCCCCGAAAACTTTGGCCCTTGCCCAATCATGTATGGTCACCAGGTTTGTAAATGAAGGGGAAATCCACCGATAGTCAACTGGGACGATGACTACTTTACCTTTACGTGTACATTCGATAACCCCTGTTGCTGTAGAAACAAGCCAGAATCATAAACCCAGCACTCACTCAATTCTTTTTAAAAATAAATTTAGAGTACCCAATTATTTTTTTTCCAATTGAGGGTCAATTTAGCATGGCCAATCACCGATCCTGCACATATTTGGGTTGTGGGGGTGAAACCCAAGCAGACATGGGGAGAATGTGCAAACTCCACAAGGACAATGACCCAAGGCCAGAATTCAAGCCCAGATCCTCAGCGCCGTAGTTCCAGTGCTAACCACTGTGCCGCATGCCGCCCTGCACCCACTCAATTCTGACTGGTGCCATTGAAGGTGAAATGGACCCTGACCCTAGTGAACAGTTCATCAATTACCCAGCTGATTCATTTCTGGAGTTGCGATGTTAAGCCCCTTCAAGGTCTTTGACAGATAATTTTATCCGCTACAAAAAAGGAATTCAACTGGACGGACAACCCGGCATCGTCCCTGGAACCAGAAACGACAACAGCAAACCCAGCCCTGTCGACCCTGCAAAATTCTCCTTACTAACATCTGGGGGCTTGCTCCAAAATTGGGAGAGCTGTCTCACAGGCTACTCAAGCAACAGCCTGACATAGTCAAACTCACAGAATCATAACTTACAGACAATGTCCCAGACATCACTCTCACCATTCCAGGGTATGTCCTGTCTCACTGGCAGAACAGACCTAGCAGAGGAGGTGGCACAGTGGTATACAGTCGGAAGGGTGTTGGATTGGCAGTCCTCAACACTGACTCTGGACCACATGAATTCTCATAGCCACACATTAAATGTGGGCAAGGAAACCTCCTGCTGATTACCACGTACCAGCCACCATCAGCTGATGAAGCAGTACTCCTCCATGTTGAACACCACTTGGAGGAAGCAATGTATACTCTGGGTGGGGAACTTCAATGTCCATCACCAAAAGTGACTCAATAGTGTAATAAGTTCACGGAGGCAGAAGTCCCTTCACCAGAATTCCTTTTATTTACAAAACCAACAGCCGAACAACCAGGTGCATTCATCTTGCTGTCTACACTGTGAGTGCGGAGGATCCGACACTCCCTGTTATCTTCAGAGAAAGGGGTTCCTTGATTGGGCCACTAATCAGGGAACTCATATTCTAATTGGCCAATCTCAAAGGCCAGGCCTAAGTCATTACAAGTAGTACCACCACAGACTGAGCTGGCCGAGTTCTAATGCTGCTAGACTGGGACTGCAGCAGATGGTGAGGGAACCAACAAGAGGGAAAAACATACTTGACCTCATCCACACCAATCTGCTTGCTGCAAATGCATCTGACCCTGGCAGTATCGGTAGGAGTGAAGACCACACAGTCCTTGTGGAGACAAAATCCCGTCTTCACTTGAGGATACCCTCCATTGTGCTATGTGGCACTACCATTGTGCGAAGTAGGATAGACTTGGAACAGATCAAGCGACTCAAAACTGGGCATCCATGAGGCGCTGTGGGCCATTAGCAGCAGCAGAATTGTATCCAACCACAATCTGCAACCTCATGGGATCAACCCTGGTTCAATGATGAGTACAGGTGAGAATGCCAGGAGCAACATCAGGTATACCGAAAAATGGGGTGTCAACCTGGTGAAGCTGCAACACAGGACTATTTGTACCAAACAGCATAAGCAGCAAGTAACAGACAGAGCTAAGTGATTCCACAACGAACGCATCAGATCTAAGTTCTGCAGCCTGAACACATGCAGCTGTGAATGGTGGTGGACAATTAAACAACACATTGGAGGAGGAGGCTCCATAAATATTCCCATCCTCAATGGTGGAGGAGCCCAGCACATCTGTGCAAAAGACAATGCTGAAGCATTCGTAACAATCTTCAACCAGATGTGCCCAGTGTATGATCTATCTCGGTCTCCTCAGGAGGTCCCCAGTATCACAGATGTCAGTCTTCAGCCAATACGATTCACTCCACATTAAAGCAAAAAACGGCTGAAAGCACTGGATACTGCAAAGGCTATGTGCCCTGACAATATTCTGGCAATAGTATGATAGTACTGAAGACTTGTGCTCCAGAACTTGCCGCACCCCTAGCCACGCTACAACACTGGCGTCTACCCAGCAATGTGGAAAATTGCCCAGGTGTGTCCTGTACACAAGAAACGGGACAAATTCAATCCAGCTAATTACCGCCCTATCAGTCTACCCTATCAGCACCATTCGCAACTCGTCATATAATGAAGTAGCCCATGTCCAAATGCAGCAAAACCTGGACAGTATCCAGGTTTGGGCTGACAAGAGACAAGTCACATTTGTGCCACAAACGTGCCATGCAATAACCATTTCCTCCAAGAAAGTATCTAACCATTGCCCCTTGACATTCCATGGCATTACCATCGCTGAATCCCCACAATCAACATCTCGGGAATTACCATGGATCAGAACCTTAACTGGACTAGCCGTATTAACACAGTTGCTACCAGAGCATGTCAAAGGCTGGTGAATAACTCACCTCCTGACCTCTCAAAGCGTGTCCACCATCGACAAGGCACAAGTCAGGAGTGTGATAGAATACTCTCCACTTGTCTGGATGAGTGCGGCTCCAACAACTCGCACGAAGTTCAACACCATCCAGGACAAAGCAGCCCGCTTGATTGCTTTCCCCTTCCACAAACATTCAATCCCTCCACCACTGATGAACAGTGTCATCCTTGTGTACCATCTACAAGATGCACTGCAGGAACTCACCAAGGTTCCTTCGGCAGCACCTTCCAAATCCACTACAACTACCATTTAGAAGGACAAGAGCTGCAGATACTTGGGAATTCCAACCCCTGGAGGTTTCACTCCAAGTCACTCACCACCCAGAATTGGAAATACATCACCGTTCCTTCACTGTCACTGGGTCAAAATCATGGAAAATCCTTCCTAACAGCACTATGGGTGTACCTACATCTCAGGGACTGCAGCGGTTGAAGAAGGCAGCTCGTGACCACCTTCTTAATGGCAACTAAGGTTGGGCAATAAATGCCGCCCTAACTAGCGACACCCACATCCTGTAAATTAATTTTAATAACAATTGACAGTCACTGGCCACATGGTCAACTTAATAGCAGCTCTCATTCCAGAATGCTACAAATGTCTGCCACTACTTGATGCATTAATCTGAGCTCCCTAAGATACTGGTGTCCTGATACACAGAGGAGCGTATCCTCTACCTGTTGACCCTGCATGTCAAATTTCTCCTCCTGTGAGACGCATCTCCCTGCTCATCCCCCTCTCCTGAGGAGCTGCAGATCTGTGAGATGCTCCTTACCGGTGCTGCTGATGCTGTTCCTGCTGCTGGTCATCTTAATCCTCATCTGAGGTGCGAAGTTACACAGCAGAAATGGATCTGATAGATCAGGGGCTGGATTCTCCGGCATCCCAGCGGCTAAGAGGCGGCACACCGTTGGCTGGCGGCGGGACTCTCTGATCCCGCTGCTGTCAATGGGAATTCCCATTGAAGCCTTCCCAGGCAGTCAGGATGTCAGAGAATCCTGCTACCAGAAAAAGGTCGGAGAATTCCAGCCCAAACCTCTAAAGTGCCGATCAGATTCACAAACGTGCAGGTGTAGATGACATCTCCAAAGGATGTAAAGTAACATCTTAGTATAAGCACTGTGAAAGAACCTCTTCACACAAGCAGGAATGAAAGCAGTTGTGAATATCGAGTGCAACTGACATTATTTTTTGCTATGGATGCATAGAATTATATAATCATAGAAACCCTACAGTGCAGAAGGAGGCCATTTGGCCCATTGAGTCTGCCATGGCCCTTGGAAAGAGCACCCTACTTGAGCCTACGCTTCCACCCTATCCCTAGAACCCAGTAACCCCACCCAACCTTTTGGAACTAAGGCGCAATTCATCATGGTCAATCCACCTAACCTGCACATCTTTGGACTGTGGGAGGAAACCGGAGCACCCGGAGGAAACCCATAAAGACACGGCACGGGGAGAAAGTGCAAACTCCACACAGACAATCACCCGAGGCTGGAATTTTACCCGGATCCCTGGAGCCGTGAGGCAGTCAGTGCTAACCACTGTGCCACCGTGCCGCATCTCCCTCAACTGCCACTTTCACTGCCTAAGTTCTGGAAAGCCCAGGAAACTCTTGGATCCAAAGTTAAATTGCAATAGCTATGTTAATATGACTTTAATTGAGCAGTTTAACATATTGAAATGGACAACCCTCCTATGCCGAGAGGGATGGATGCTCACAGCCTAATGCGATGGAACTAAATGTTATTAAAGTGCTTGAGTTTTCTGATGAGGTAGTACAGAGGTTTAATGAGGGTATAATGGGATTGATGTTGTGTGCGTGGACTTCATAAAGGAATTTGACAAAGTGCCACTTGATACGTCTGTCAATAAAGCTAAAGACCATGGACTTGAAGAGCAGCATGGGTACAAATTTGGC
Source organism: Scyliorhinus torazame (assembly GCF_047496885.1). Lineage (NCBI taxonomy): Eukaryota > Metazoa > Chordata > Chondrichthyes > Carcharhiniformes > Scyliorhinidae > Scyliorhinus > Scyliorhinus torazame. Next base: position 140,070,895 of record NC_092720.1, on the reverse strand, counting down.
TTAGTGATAGGAAACAGGGAGTAGTGAAAATTTGTTTTGCAGACTATGGAAAGATATATGGTAGGGTTTCCCAGGGGTCTCTGTTACTTGGACTGGTCTTCTTGATCTATGTTAATAACCTAGGGTGGGATATAGGGTGGCACGGTAGCACAGTGGTTAGCACTGTTGCTTCACAGCAGCAGGGTCCCAGGTTCGAATCTCGCGTGGGTCACTGTCTGTACGGAGTCTGCACATTCTTCCCGTGTCTGCGTGTGTTTCCTCCAGATGCTCCAGTTTCCTCCCACAAGTTCCGAAAGACGATCTGTTAGGTGAATTGGACTTTCTGAATTCTCCCTCAGTGTACCCGAACAGGCGCCGGAATGTGGCGATTCGGGAATTTTCCCAGTAACTTCATTGCAGTGTTAATGTTAGCCTCCTTGTGACAATAATAAAAGATTATTATTCTCAGTCCTTTCACGGCAGCGGGATTATCCGGCCCCGCTGCAGTGAATAGGAGATTTGGTTGAGCCCAAGTTCTCCGTCTTCGCTCGCAGTGTTAGCAAGGCGGGAGAACCCAGGCCCTAGACTTTGGTATACAGGGCACAATTTTGAAATTTATGAATGTTGCAAAGTTCTGAACTATTGTGAACTATAATGAGGACAGTGTTAAACTTCAGGAGGATTTAGAGTGGCTGAGGGAATGGGCAGACAGGTCACAGTTGAAATTTAGTGTAGAAAAGTGTGAAATAATACATTTTGGCAGGAAGAACGAGGAGAGGTAATATCAATAAAAGGATACAATTCGAGAGAGGAGTCAGGAAAAGAGAGATCTGGAGATATATGTGTGCATGTCATCGAAGGTGGCAGGGCAGATTGAGGTACTCCTCTTTAAGAAAGATGGGAAGGCATCAGAAGATGGTACAAATACATTAAGAAGAATCGTGACTTTCAAGAGAATTGGATAATTTTCTGAAGAGAAAATGTTTACAGGGCTAAGATAAAAGGCAGAGAATTGGAACTAGGTGAGTTGTTTTTCCAGAGAACTGGCATGAACACAACAAACTGAGCAACCTCCTTCTGTGCTTGAAGAATTCTAGGATTAATTGCAATGCTTGGACCTGCTTTATTTTAAGTTACTGTTTCATGGGATGTGGGTGTCACTGGCAAGGCTAGAACTTGTTGGCCATCCCTAATCACCCCTGAGCTGTTTGGCCATTTCAGAGGGCGGTTAAGAGTCACCCACCTTGCTGTGGATCTAGAGTCACATGTAGGCCAGACCGGGTGAGGACGGCAGATTTCCTTCCCTCAAGGACATTAGTGAACCAGATGTTTTTTTTAAATTATGGCAGGTAGGCTTTGTCACACTCACTTCAATGTCTTTGGCAAACGGAGGACCACCTTGTGCATGACACTCTTTCATAATCAGGTTTCAGATCAACTTAATCTCACACTGGTGAGATTAGAAGATTTGATAGAATACCAGTGGCCAGCTGTTTTAATGAACATTCATTTAGCGGTCACAGAGGAGTCCGGCAAAGAGATTTTAACAAGCGGTTTATTGTTAAGGTGAACCATATACAAGTTACAGCCGGGACTACTCTGCAGCTCGGCTCCTACCCGGGCCGGCTTTTAATGTCCAGAGTTAACTATCCCGCTGATGGGCCTCAGCCACTCAGCAGGGAAGTTCGTACTCCACAAGGCTCACGGGGAGATTAATATGGTCATCCCTGTGGGTCCCATGGGGGTTATAACACCCTCCCATCTCCCAAAAGTTGTAGGTCATTTCGAGGAAGGTAGAGCAGGAGGGTACCTGCCCCTCTTTGCCCAGGGCTGGATCGGGGGGGGGGGGGGGGGGGGGGGCGGTGTAGCGGGTCGGGAAATGACGTTTTCTCGATGACCGCCTGGGGCTTTCCACCACTGGTGACTGATCCTTGGCCAGGTCGCTATCGGAAGACTTTGATGACGCATTGGTCAAGGTGCTTCCGCACTGTCCGCTCCTGCATCTATGCTTTGCACAAGACCAACCCGGTCTGTTGCAGCACCATCCCAGGAATCTACCGGGAACCATCCCAGAAGTTCCAGATGTGAACTGTGTCCCCTGATTTGAACTGTCTAATTCACCTTCGCCTGTCTTGACTCCTCCTCTGCTGTTCCTGACTCTGTCGCACTTTCTCATCAATATCGGGGAATGTGAAGCTGAGGGTGGCTCATCAACAGTTCTGCCGACGCTATGCTGGTTGTGGCATGTGGCATGGTTCAATGACAGATCAAAAATCTAGCCAGCTGTGTTTCCACAGACCATGTGGTCTGCTTCTACAGACCATGTGGTCTGCTTCTGTAGAGGTGGGACCTCTACAGACAGGATGGTCTACATCTGAACCTGAGGGGCACAAATATCCTGGGGGGGGAGATTTGTTAGTGCTCTTTGGGGGGATTTAAACTAATGCAGCAGGGGCATGGGAACCTGGATTGTAGTTTTAGGGTACGGGAGAATGAGAGTATAGAGGTCAGGAGCACAGATTTGACGTCGCAGGAGGGGGCCAGTGTTCAGGTTGGTGGTTTGAAGTGTGTCTACTTCAATGCCAGGAGTAAACGAAATAAGGTAGGGGAACTGGCAGCATGGGTTGGTACCTGGGACTTCGATGTTGTGGCCATTTCGGAGACATGGATAGAGCAGGGACAGGAATGGATGTTGCAGGTTCCGGGGTTTAGGTGTTTTAGTAAGCTCAGAGAAGGAGGCAAAAGAGGGGGAGGTGTGGCGCTGCTAGTCAAGAACAGTATTACGGTGGCGGAGAGGATGCTAGATGGCGACTCTTCTTCCGAGGTAGTATGGGCTGAGGTTAGAAACAGGAAAGGAGAGGTCACCCTGTTGGGGGTTTCCTATAGGCCTCCAAATAGTTCTAGGGATGTAGAGGAAAGGATGGCGAAGATGATTCTGGATAAGAGCGAAAGTAACAGGGTAGTTATTATGGGAGACTTTAACTTTCCAAATATTGACTGGAAAAGATATAGTTCGAGTACATTAGATGGGTCGTTTTTTGTACAATGTGTGCAGGAGGGTTTCCTGTCACAATATGTTGACAGGCCAACAATAGGCGAGGCCACTTTGGATTTGGTTTTGGGTAATGAACCAGGCCAGGTGTTGGATTTAGAGGTAGGAGAGCACTTTGGGGACAGTGACCACAATTCGGTGACGTTTACGCTAGTGATGGAAAGGGATACGTATACACCGCAGGGCAAGAGTTATAGCTGGGGGAAGGGCAATTATGATGCCATTAGACATGACTTGGGGGGGATAGGTTGGAGAAGTAGGCTGCAAGTGTTGGGCACACTGGATAAGTGGAGCTTGTTCAAGGAACAGCTACTGCGTGTTCTTGATAAGTACGTGCCGGTCAGGCAGCGAGGAAGGTGTCGAGCGAGGGAACCGTGGTTTACCAAAGAAGTGGAATCTCTTGTTAAGAGGAAGAAGGAGGCCTATGTGAAGATGAGGTGTGAAGTTTCAGTTGGGGCGATTGATAGTTACAAGGTAGCGAGGAAGGATCTAAAGAGAGAGCTAAGATGAGCAAGGAGGGGACATGAGAAGTATTTGGCAGGTAGGATCAAGGAAAACCCAAAAGCTTTCTATAGGTATGTCAGGAATAAAAGAATGACTAGGGTAAGAGTAGGGCCAGTCAAGGACAGGGATGGGTGGTTGTGTGTGGAGTCTGAAGAGATAGGCGAGATACTAAATGAATATTTTTCGTCAGTATTCACTCAGGAAAAAGATAATGTTGTGGAGGAGAATGCTGAGACCCAGGCTATTAGAATAGATGAGGTACGTAGGGAAGAGGTGTTGGCAATTCTGGACAGGCTGAAAATAGATAAGTCCCCGGGGCCTGATGGGATTTATCCTAGGATTCTCTGGGAAGCCAGGGAAGAGATTGCTGGGCCTTTGGCTTTGATTTTTATGTCTTCATTGGCTACAGGAATAGTGCCAGAGGACTGGAGGATTGCAAATGTGGTCCCTTTGTTCAAGAAGGGGAGTAGAGACAACCCCGGCAACTATAGACCGGTGAGCCTCACGTCTGTTGTGGGTAAAGTCTTGGAGGGGATTATAAGAGACAAGGTTTATAATCATCTAGATAGGAATAATATGATCAGGGATAGTCAGCATGGCTTTGTGAAGGGTAGGTCATGCCTCGCAAACCTTATCGAGTTCTTTGAGAAGGTGATTGAACAGGTAGACGAGGGTAGAGCAGTTGATGTGGTGTATATGGATTTCAGTAAAGCGTTTGATAAAGTTCCCCACGGTAGGCTATTGCAGAAAATACGGAGGCTGGGGATTGAGGGTGATTTAGAGATGTGGATCAGAAATTGGCTAGCTGAAAGAAGACAGAGGGTGGCGGTTGATGGGAAATGTTCAGAATGGAGTTCAGTTACAAGTGGCGTACCACAAGGATCTGTTCTGGGGCCGTTGCTGTTTGTAATTTTTATCAATGACCTAGAGGAGGGCGCAGAAGGGTGGGTGAGTAAATTTGCAGACGACACTAAAGTCGGTGGTGTTGTCGACAGTGCGGAAGGATGTAGCAGGTTACAGAGGGATATAGATAAGCTGCAGAGCTGGGCTGAGAGGTGGCAAATGGAGTTTAATGTAGAGAAGTGTGAGGTGATTCACTTTGGAAGGAATAACAGGAATGCGGAATATTTGGCGAATGGTAAAGTTCTTGGAAGTGTGGATGAGCAGAGGGATCTAGGTGTCCATGTACATAGATCCCTGAAAGTTGCCACCCAGGTTGATAGGGTTGTGAAGAAGGCCTATGGAGTGTTGGCCTTTATTGGTAGAGGGATTGAGTTCTGGAGTCATGAGGTCATGTTGCAGCTGTACAAAACTCTGGTACGGCCGCATTTGGAGTATTGCGTACAGTTCTGGTACCGCATTATAGGAAGGATGTGGAAGCTTTGGAGCGGGTGCAGAGGAGATTTACCAGGATGTTGCTGGTATGGAGGGAAAGTCTTATGAGGAAAGGCTGATGGACTTGAGGTTGTTTTCGTTCGAGAGAAGAAGGTAAAAAAGAGACTTAATAGAGGCATACAAAATGATCAGGGGGTAGATAGGGTGGACAGTGAGAGCCTTCTCCCACGGATGGAAATGGCTAGCACGAGGGGACATAGCTTTAAACTGAGGGGTAATAGATATAGGACAGAGGTCATAGGTAGGTTCTTTACGCAAAGAGTGGTGAGGCCATGGAATGCCCTACCTGCTACAGTAGTGAACTCGCCAACATTGAGGGCATTTAAAAGATTATTGGATAAGCATATGGATGATAATGGCATTGTGTAGGTTAGATGGCTTTTGTTTCGGTGCAACATCGTGGGTCGAAGGGCTTGTACTGCGCTGTATCGTTCTATGTTCTATGTTCTATGTTCTTCAGACCCATTTTAAAAGTAAGCACTGCCCGCTTGGCAAGCCGCTTCGAGGAAGGATGGTACGTCCCCGTATGGATATATCGCCCCCCCATTGACCTTCATGCAGTGCCCAAACTCTTCACTGATGAAGGGGCTGCAATTTTCTGTGACCAGCACCTTTAGAATTCCGTGATTCTTAAAGGAAAGTTGGAGCTTCTCGATCATCGCCTTCGATGCGGTGGATGACATCCGGTGGTCTTCCAGCCACTTGGAGTGGGCATCCAGTGTGAGCAGAAACATTGACCCCTGGAAAAGCCTGGCAAAGTCAGTGCATCAGTGCATCCAAGGCCAGCCTGGCCATTCCCATGGATGCAGTAGCGTGGGTGCTGTGGGTTTCTGCTGCACTTGGCAGGTGGCACAGCTCTGGGCCAGTCGTCTATTGCGCCATCCATGCCTGGCCACCGCACATAGTTACGAGCTGGCAGCTTCATTTTTGATACCCCTTGCCGTCCAATGTGCAGTTCCCTCAGGATGGCATCTCTACCCTGGTGTGGGACCACTATGCGAGTCCTCCCATAAAAGGATGGCGTCTTCAATTCTGTGCTCCAGCATTTGGTCGCAAAGGTCTTTTGGTAGCTTCCCATGCTGGTCACCGAAGAAGATAATGTGACGGGCCTTCACCAAAATGGAGTCTTTTTGCATCCAATCTGGGCAGATGTGACCGGCAAGGTATCCCTAAAATTTAGTGTGGAGATAACGTCATCAGCTCTTGGTGGAGACTTGGAGGCGGGGCAGTGGGGTGTGCGTGTCGGCAGCAGAAGCTTGCTCAATGCATCCGCATTCACAATTTGTATGCCGAGGCGATGTTCAAAGGTGTATGGTACAAACCCCCACTCGAGTTGCAATCATTTTTAGGTCTCCTAAACTATTATGGGAAATGTATCCCTGGCCTAGCGACCATACCCACCTCTTTAATAACCTTGCTGGAAGCACACCGCTAGTAACAGGGCCCAGCTCTGAATTGGGGTGGATGCTCTTGGTGGGATTGCCTTTTCCCCTTTAAAGAGCCCCCGATGGCTATGGGCTGGCACGATAGTGAATTGACGCCCACATACGTAGTGCCGTAATTTCTTCACCGCAAACATGAAGACCAAACCTTTGTTTCTGATCTGAACGTGATTCCTCTCCAGCCAGCATCCTGGACGTGAATGCTATTGGCCGTTCTCTTCCATCAGTCGTGCGATGGGGCAGTACAGCTCCGATTCTGTATGGCAAGACGGCGCACGTTACCAAAGAGGCTTGGAGGGGTAGTAATGCATCAAGAAGCCGGACAACAGCAGCTATTGTTTTACCCTGGCAAAAGCCCCCTCCTGAGGTTTTCTCCATGCCCACAGTTTATTTTAAATAAATTTAGAATACCCAATTCATTTTTTCCAATTAAGGGGGCAATTTAACATGGCCAATCCACCTACCCTGAACATCTTTTAGGTTGACGGGGAGGAACCCACGCAAACACGGGGAGAATGTGCAAATTCCACACGGACAGTGACCCAGAGCCGGGATCGACACTGGGACCTCAGCATCGTGAGGCAGCAGTGCTAACCACCGCGCCATCCATGCCCAAAGTTGGTGCTTCTTCAGCAAGGCATGTAAAGGGGCGAGTATGGTTGCTAGGCCAGGGATAAATTTCCCATAAATAGTTTCCGAGATCTAAAAATTAACGCAACTCTGTCACGTTGCCCGGAGTGGGGGTTTATCGAATTGCTCGCATCTTCTCCTTTACCGGGTGAAGTCCATCCCGGGTCTCACAATAATTTAAGCGGATAACCTCCTTAGCGTAGAAAACACACTTCCCTCTCTTGAGGTGGATATCAGAAAACCAGCAGAGGACCTCTTCCAGTTTGCTCAGATGCTCCCTTTCTGTGGCTCTGCTGACATGTACGACGTCTAAATAAACTGCCTCTCGGGATGTTTTCCATAACCCACTGAAAAATTGCGCAAGCTGACGAGACTCCAAATGGCAACCTTGTGTATTCATAGAGGCCCCTGTGGGTATTAATATAACATCTGGAATCAGAGTCCAGCTTCAACTGGAGATGCGCCTGCCTCCTGCCAAGAATTAGTTCCTTGGAAAAGGAATGGTCCCCAACTAATTTTGCGTATATCCACTGCATTGGGTACCTGTCCAGATGGGAGGCCTTATTGATGGTCAACTTGTAATCACCACACAGGCGTACATTTTTAGTACTGGGACTACTGTCGCTGCCCAATCGGTGAGCCGTGCCGGTCGGATGATCCTAAGGCCTTCCTGTTAGCTGAGCTCTTCCTTGACATTCGCCAGTAGTGCATAGGGGACAGGACAGCCCAGAAATATTTAGGCTGGGCCTCAGGGTCCAAATATATTTTAACCATGGCTCCCTTAATTGTGCCCAGGCCTTCCTGAAAACAATCAGAGTATTTCTGATTAGTAAGTTTGCAGACGACACAAAGGTTGGTGGAATTGCGGGTAGCGATGAGGACTGTCAGAGGATACAGCAGGATTTAGATCGTTTGGAGACTTTGGTGGAGAGATGGCAGATGGAGTTTAATCCAAACAAATGTGAGGTAATGCATTTTGGAAGGTCTAATGCAAGTGGGGAATATACAGTGAATGGTAGAACCCTCAAGAGTATTGAAAGTCAGAGAGATCTAGGTGTACAGGTCTACAGGTCACTAAAAGGGGCAACACAGGTGGAGAAGGTAGTCAAGAAGGCATATAGCATGCTTGCCTTCATTGGCTGGGGCATTGAGTATAAGAATTGGCAAGTCATGTTGCAGCTGTATAGAACCTTAGTTAGGCCACACTTGGAGTATAGTGTTCAATTCTGGTCGCCACACTACCAGAAGGATGTGGAGGCTTTAGAGAGGGTGCAGAAGAGATTTACCAGGATGTTGCCTGGTATGGAGGGCATTAGCTATGAGGAGCGTTTGAATAAACTCGGTTTGTTCTCACTGGAACGACGGAGGTTGAGGGGCGACCTGATAAGAGGTCGACAAAGTTATGAGGGGCATAGACAGAGTGGATAGTCAGAGGCTTTTTCCCAGGGTAGAGGGGTCAATTACTAGGGGGCATAGGTTTAAGGTGCGAGGGGCAAGGTTTAGAGGAGATGTACGAGGCAATTTCTTTACACAGAGGGTAGTGGGTGCCTGGAACTCGCTGCCGGAGGAGGTGGTGGAAGCAGGGACGATAGTGACATTTAAGGGGCATCTTGACAAATACATGAATAGGATGGGAATAGAGGGATACGGACCCCGAAAGTGTAGAAGATTTTAGTTTAGACAGGCAGCATGGTCGGCACAGGCTTGGAAGGCCGAAGGGCCTGTTCCTGTGCTGAACTTTTCTTTGTTCTTTGTTCTATTTCCTCAATACTTCATTAAGTCCTCCAGTGGCCATCTGGAAAAATCTGTTGCCAGTCCAAATGGAGGCATTGTAGCCAGTCACAGTCCAGCGGACTCGGCCCAGGGTCTTCACTATAATTAATGGCAGCCTAACGGATTGCTGTCTATAAATCACCAGGGTTATCGTCGTGCCCATAATGGCTAGGGGTTCCCCTGTGTAGATCGATAGCCTCACCTTGGTGTTGGGCAAACTCAACTGTTGCATTCTGGTTCTAATTCTTTTGATCGTTTGTCTTCCAATGACCAAATCTGCGACCCCCATGTCAAACTTTATCAGCAGTGGATGGCCATTTACCTGGACTGTAATCCTAATGGGGGCAAGCTGTGGAGCATTGATGCAGTTTAATTGCATACATTCCTCATCATTTGGTTGGTCTAAGTGGAGGGTCCAGGCTCTGGGCTGGTGTCTCCCTCGGTTAGGGAGGCGGGTTTGCTGACTGATCTGTGTTTTTTTTCTCCCTGCAGTTGCTCCAGCCACAAGTGCCGCATTGCCTCGGGTCATCCTTCATTGAATCCGAGAAGTTGGCCTGCCTGGCTATCGCAGCCTTGACCAACAGGCCTGGTCCCAGTGGTGCTCGGACCAGGGCAGGGTCCTGGGTGTCTCAGTCCTAAGGGGGCGCTGTGCACCAGAATGGGGAGGGGGGGGGGGGGGGGGGGGGGCATCCTGTGCTGTTTATCTGGAGCTCCTGGCCTGCGTGCTCCACACTCTCCCGTGAGAGGGAGATCGCTAATGTCTGCTTAAAGTCCAATGACAGTCCGGCCTGCAATTACCACTGGGTCACCATATTGTTCACTCCACACACCAGGCGGTCCTGCAGTATCTCAGGTAGCAATGGGCCACAACAGCAAAATGTTTCACAAACACTCCAAAAACTTAGTAAGGGACTCCTCTGGGATCCTCTCAGTTGTATTAAATCGGTACCTCTGTACAATAACCGATGGAATGGGATCATAGTGGTTTGTCACATGCACCACTCGCTCCTCGAACGTTTTGGAATCTGGGATCACGGGATACGTCAGGCTCTTTATGACGCTGAAAGTGGGAGCCCCACAGGCAGTCAGGAAAATTAACATTTACCTTAATAAAATGGTCCTCTAGACCCACATCAAAAAGATTGAGTCTGCCAAAGAGTGGCATTTTCAAAATGGTCCAAAATGTATTCCTGCACAAAGGTGGAGCTGGCCATACTCCAAATAGCAAAGAACAAAGAACAAAGAAATGTACAGCACAGGAACAGGCCCTTCGGCCCTCCAAGCCCGTGCCGACCATACTGCCCGACTAAACTACAATCTTCTACACTTCCTGGGTCCGTATCCTTCTATTCCCATCCTATTCATATATTTGTCAAGATGCCCCTTAAATGTCCCTATCGTCCCTGCCTCCACTACCTCCTCCGGTAGTGAGTTCCAGGCACCCACTACCCTCTGCGTAAAAAACTTGCCTCGTACATCTACTCTAAACTTTGCCCCTCTCACCTTAAACCTATGCCCCCTAGTAATTGACCCCTCTACCCTGGGGAAAAGCCTCTGACTATCCACTCTGTCTATGCCCCTCATAATTTTGTATACCTCTATCAGGTCGCCCCTCAACCTCCTTCGTTCCAGTGAGAACAAACCGAGTTTATTCAATCGCTCCTCATAGCTTATGCCCTCCATACCAGGCAACATTCTGGTAAATCTCTTCTGCACCCTCTCTAAAGCCTCCACATCCTTCTGGTAGTGTGGCGACCAGAATTGAACACTATACTCCAAGTGTGGCCTAACTAAGGTTCTATACAGCTGCAACATGACTTGCCAATTCTTATACTCAATGCCCCGGCCAATGAAGGCAAGCATGCCGTATGCCTTCTTGACTACCTTCTCCACCTGTGTAGCCCCTTTCAGTGATCTGTGGACCTGTACTCCTAGATCTCTTTGACTTTCAATACTCTTGAGGGTTTTACCATTCACTGTATATTCCCTACCTGCATTAGCCCTTCCAAAATGCATTACCTCACATTTGTCCAGGTTAAACTCCATCTGCCATCTCTCCGCCCAAGTCTCCAGACAATCTAAATCCTGCTGTATCCTCAGACAATCCTCATCGCTATCCGCAATTCCACCAACCTTTGTGTCGTCTGCAAACTTACTAATCAGACCAGTTACATTTTCCTCCAAATCATTTATATATACTACAAAGAGCAAAGGTCCCAGCACTGATCCCTGTGGAACACCACTGGTCACAGCCCTCCAATTAGAAAAGCATCCCTCCATTGCTACCCTCTGCCTTCTATGGCCTAGCCAGTTCTGTATCCACCTTGCCAGTTCACCCCTGATCCCGTGTGACTTCACCTTTTGTACTAGTCTACCATGAGGGACCTTGTCAAAGGCCTTACTGAAGTCCATATAGACAACATCTACTGCCCTACCTGCATCAATCATCTTAGTGACCTCCTCGAAAAACTCTATCAAGTTAGTGAGACACGACCTCCCCTTCACAAAACCGTGCTGCCTCTCACTAATACGTCCATTTGCTTCCAAATGGGAGTAGATCCTGTCTCGAAGAATTCTCTCCAGTAATTTCCCTACCACTGAAGTAAGGCTCACCGGCCTGTAGTTCCCGGGATTATCCCTGCCACCCTTCTTAAACAGAGGAACAACATTGGCTATTCTCCAGTCCTCCGGGACATCCCCTGAAGACAGCGAGGATCCAAAGATTTCTGTCAAGGCCTCAGCAATTTCCTCTCCAGCCTCCTTCAGTATTCTGGGGTAGATCCCATCCGGCCCTGGGGACATATCTACCTTAATATTTTTTAAGACACCCAACACCTCGTCTTTTTGGATCACAATGTGACCCAGGCTATCTACACCCCCTTCTCCAGACTCAACATCTACCAATTCCTTCTTTTTGGTGAATACTGATGCAAAGTATTCATTTAGTACCTCGCCCATTTCCTCTGGCTCCACACATAGATTCCCTTGCCTATCCTTCAGTGGGCCAACCCTTTCCCTGGCTACCCTCTTGCTTTTTATGTAAGTGTAAAAAGCCTTGGGATTTTCCTTAACCCTATTTGCCAATGACTTTTCATGACCCCTTCTAGCCCTCCTGACTCCTTGCTTAAGTTCCTTCCTACTTTCCTTATATGCCACACAAGCTTCGTCTGTTCCCAGCCTTTTAGCCCTGACAAATGCCTCCTTTTTCTTTTTGACGAGGCCCACAATATCACTCGTCATCCAAGGTTCCCGAAAATTGCCGTATTTATCTTTCTTCCTCACAGGAACATGCCTGTCCTGTATTCCTTTCAACTGACACTTGAAAGTCTCCCACATGTCAGATGTTGATTTGCCCTCAAACATCCGCCCCCAATCTATGTTCTTCAGTTCTCGCCTAATATTGTTATAATTAGCCTTCCCCCAATTTAGCACATTCATCCTCGGACCACTCTTATCCTTGTCTACCAGTACTTTAAAACTTACTGAATTGTGGTCACTGTTACCAAAATGCTCCCCTACTGAAACATCTACCACCTGGCCGGGCTCATTCCCCAATACCAGGTCCAGTACCGCCCCTTCCCTAGTTGGACTATTTACATATTGTTTTAAGAAGCCCTCCTGGATGCTCCTTACAAACTCTGCCCCGTCTAAGCCCCTGGCACTAAGTGAGTCCCAGTCAATATTGGGGAAGTTGAAGTCTCCCATCACCACAACCCTGTTGTTTTTACTCTTTTCCAAAATCTGTCTACCTATCTGCTCCTCTATCTCCCGCTGGCTGTTGGGAGGCCTGTAGTATACCCCCAACATTGTGACTGCACCCTTCTTATTCCTGATCTCTACCCATATAGCCTCACTGCCCTCTGAGGTGTCCTCTCGCTGTATAGCTGTGATACTCTCCTGAACAAGTAGCGCAACTCCGCCTCCCCTTTTACATCCCCCTCTATCCCGCCTGAAACATCTAAATCCTGGAACGTTTAGCTGCCAATCCTGCCCTTCCCTCAACCAGGTCTCTGTAATGGCAACAACATCATAGTTCCAAGTAGTAATCCAAGCTCTAAGTTCATCTGCCTTACCCGTAATGCTCCTTGCATTAAAACATATGCACTTCAGGCCACCAGACCCGCTGTGTTCAGCAACTTCTCCCCGTCTGCTCTGCCTCAGAGCCACACTGTCCCTATTCCCTAGTTCTCCCTCAATGCTCTCACCTTCTGACCTATTGCTCCCGTGCCCACCCCCCTGCCATACTAGTTTAAACCCTCCCGTGTGACACTAGCAAATCTCGCGGCCAGGATATTTATGCCTCTCCGGTTTAGATGCAACCCGTCCATCTTATACAGGTCACACCTGCCCCGGAAGAGCTCCCAGTGGTCCAGATAACAGAAACCCTCCCTCCTACACAAGCTGTTTAGCCACGTGTTTGTCTGCTCTATCTTCCTATTTCTAGCCTCACTGGCACGTGGCACAGGGAGTAATCCCGAGATTACAACCCTCGAGGTCCTGTCTTTTAACTTTCTGCCTAGCTCCCTGAACTCCTGCTGCAGGACCTCATGCCCCTTCCTGCCTATGTCGTTAGTACCAATATGTACAACGACCTCTGCCTGTTTGCCCTCCCCCTTCAGGATTCCCTCTACCCGTTCGGAGACATCCTGGACCCTGGCACCAGGGAGGCAACATACCATCCTGGAGTCTCTTTCACGTCCACAGAAGCGCCTATCTGTGCCCCTGACTATAGAGTCCCCTATAACTATTACTCTTCTGCGCTTTGACCCTCCCTTCTGAACATCAGAGCCAGCCGTGGTGCCACTGCTCTGGCTGCTGCTGTTTTCCCCTGATAGGCTATCCCCCCCGACAGTATCCAAAGGGGTATATCTGTTCGAGAGGGGGACAACCACAGGGGATTCCTGCACTGACTGCCTGCCCTTTCTGGTGGTCACCCATTTCTCTGCCTGCACCTTGGGTGTGACCACACTTACATAACTGCGATCTATGACGCTTTCCGCCACCTGCATGCTCCTAAGTGCATCCAATTGCTGCTCCAACCGAACCATGCGGTCTGTGAGGAGCTGCAGTTGGGTGCACTTTCTGCAGATGAAGCCATCCGGGACGCTGGAAGCCTCCCGGACCTGCCACATCTCACAGTCAGAGCACAGCACCCCTCTAACTGACATTGCGTCAATTAATTAAAATTAAAATTTGTCTTTTTTTTTTAAAAATACTTTTTTTTTTAAATTACAAAGTTACTGTCAACTATCTGTTACCTAGCACTAGATTTCTAATAGAAATGCGATAGCTAACTATAATATTCTCCGATCTCTGGCTTAGATATCCTCTAAATTATAATTAAGTTATTATGTTTAATTAGTTCCCAAATACTCAAAAAAAATTTAGGTTAGAATCCCAACCAGCCACTCAGGTCACAGCTTTTCTGTGATGTCACTTCAGTTTCCCCCTGACACACACAATTTGAAAAAAAGGTATAAAAGTAAAAATCACTTGCTTACCTTCTGAGATGTTCTCAGGTTCTCTCGCTGACAGAGACTGCTCCTCCACCTCCAATCCTTGACCTGCACAATGCTAATAATATAATAATATAATATGGCACTTACCTTACACCAATGGGTCTTATTATTAGGTTAGAGGAGGAGGGTGGGTGGGAGACACTACACGTGTAGTGTCTCGGGTTTCCTCTCCACCAGAATTTATTGGTTGGGGGGGGGGGGGGGGGGGGGGAAACTTGCCAGAGGTCGAACTTCCGGTTCCCGCCGAAATCCAAAGGGCTGCTCCTGTAAAGGTAAGGTTTTTAAACACACTACTCACCTCCCAGAAGGCCCCTGCGCACCGCTGCCGCCGAAATCCAAAGGGCTGCTCCTGTAAAGGTAAGTGGTTTTAAACTCACTACTCACCTCCCAGAAGGCCCCTGCGCACCGCTGCCGCCGAAATCCAAAGGGCTGCTCCTGTAAAGGTAAGGTTTTTAAACACACTACTCACCTCCCAGAAGGCCCCTGCGCACCGCTGCCGCCGAAATCCAAAGGGCTGCTCCTGTAAAGGTAAGTGGTTTTAAACTCACTACTCACCTCCCAGAAGGCCCCTGCGCACCGCTGCCGCCGAAATCCAAAGGGCTGCTCCTGTAAAGGTAAGGTTTTTAAACACACTACTCACCTCCCAGAAGGCCCCTGCGCACCGCTGCCGCCGAAATCCAAAGGGCTGCTCCTGTAAAGGTAAGTGGTTTTAAACTCACTACTCACCTCCCAGAAGGCCCCTGCGCACCGCTGCCACCGAAATCCAAAGGGCTGCTCCTGTAAAGGTAAGGTTTTTAAACACACTACTCACCTCCCAGAAGGCCCCTGCGCACCGCTGCCGCCGAAATCCAAAGGGCTGCTCCTGTAAAGGTAAGTGGTTTTAAACTCACTACTCACCTCCCAGCAGTGCTGACTGTAGTTCCACTTTACCCTCATCGCCAATTTAGTAGTCACAGAGGAGTCCGGTAAAGAGAGCTTAAGGAACAGTTTATTGTTAAAATTAACGATATACAAGTAACGGTCCCAATCCCAGCTGGGAGCACACTGCAGCTCGGCTTCTATCTGGGCCGGCTTTTAATATCCAGAGTATATTATTCCGCCGAGGACCAAGGCCCATCAGCGGAGGAGTTTGTATTCTCGAGGCTCATGGGGAGATTAGCCATGGGTCTTGTGGGGGTTATCATAATTCATGAAATGCAAATGAATCCAAATGGCATTCACGCCACCTGCCAGCAGGAAGACCGATCCGTGATCGTGAGAATTCGGCTGCATGGAGGCACGGTGGTTAGCACTGCTGTCTCACAGCGCCAGGGGCCCGGGTTCAATTCCAACCTTGGGTCACTGTCTGTGTGGACTTTACACATTCTCTCCGTGTCTGCGTGGGTTTCCTCCGGGTGCTCCAGTTTCCTCCCACAGTCCAAAGATGCGCAGGTTAGGTGGAATGGCCAAGCTAAAATTCCCTTCAGTGTCCAAAAAGTTATAAGGGATTACTACATTATGGGGATAGAATGGGGGCCTGGGCTTAGGTAACCCTCTTTCAGAGGGTTCGTGCAGGCTCAATGGGCTGAATGGCCTCCTTCTGCATTGTAGGGATTCTATGAATCTATAATTATTATGTGGCTTTACCCTGGCAGGTTTATGACTTTTTGGCTCCCAGCTCGATTCTCCCCTGATCTGAACCGGTTTCTCTGCCAAGTGGCTTAGAAAGTTCGTAATGTCCAAGGTTATAGGGAAAGGGACTAATGTAATCACTTTTTCAAAGAGCAAGCACAGACACAATAGGTTAAATGGCCTCCTTCTGTGCTGCATGATTCCACAAAAAACAAATGGAAAACATTTAGATGAATGTACAATTTTAAAAAAAAAATTATTTTTATATTTTTAAAATTTAGAGTACCCAATTATTTTTTTCCAATTAAGGGACAATTTAGCGTGGCCAATCCACCTAACCTGCACATCTTTCGGGTTGTGGGGTGAAACCCACGCAGACACGGGGAGAATGTGCAAACTCCACATGGACAGTGATGAATGTACAATTTGTACAGACCAAGGAATGAGCTTGGAATCTTTCTAGTCCAAGTTTAGTTAGAATCACAGAATTGTTATGGTGCAGAAGGAGACCATTTGTCCCATCGTACCTTCACCGTCTGTGGTAGTATCACTGTCTTTCCAAACGATCATTATGACTTTGTGCCATTCCTCAGCCTTTACCCAGTAATCCTGCACATTGTTTATATTCAAATAATTATCTGAGGCCATTTTGAATGCCTCGATTGAACCAGCCTCCACCACACTACCAGGCTGTGCATTCCAGACCCAGACCACTCGTGTGTGAAAAATATTATTCTCGTATCATATTTGCTTTTGCAAATCACTTTAAATCTGTGCCCTCTTGTACTTTATCCTTTAACGATCAGGAACAGTTTCTCCCTAACTACTCCGTCCAACTCACTCATGATTATGAACAACTCTGTCAAATCTCTCTTAACCTTCTTCTCTCAAATCTATCCTCATAACTGAAGTTTCATATCCCTGAAACTATTCTTGTAAACCACTTCCCTGTAAACCTATAGTTCCTGTACTACCATTAATAGAGCTGTGTTATATGCTTCTGTTTTGTGCAGCAGTGTAGCTTCATGGTGACATTAAGTCTGTTGAATTTGGCAGCTGATTCCTTTGGGCTCGTTGATGTGTTGGGTGTTCTGGATCACAAATAGGTCACCGACACTGGAAGTGGTGCAACTCTATTTTATTATAAGGTTAACTATATTAACATACTTGAACTGTGGGTAAATGCAATACCAGCTTTAACTGTTGACCCTTGCCTAGTCCTAACCAGGTGATGCACTCAGCACATGGTGAATGTCTGTGTTGCAGGTTGTGAGCTCTGTACTCCGAGCTAGCTGCTACTAGAATGAGCGGGAACTCTCCTGTCCCCTGTCTTTATAGTGCGTGTGCTCTCACTGGTGATTGGCTGCGATGTTGTGTATGCTGATTGGTCCCACTGCATGTCCATCAGTGTGTGTGTGTGTGTCTGCACCATGATATACTGGTGTATATTGTTACAATCTCGTGATTTTAAAAGTTCAGTGGGAACTCTCGTACGCAGCACAGTTGATTAGTTCGCATTTCAATTTCAGTTCCCCTATTACCTTGTGGCACGGTGTATTTATTTCAGAAAACAGATTTGTCTGGTCATTGCTGTTTGCGGGAGCATTGCCTACTGGGTTTCCCGCATGACAACAATTGCTAGGTTTCGCAAGCACTTCATTGGTTGTATAACACGTTGAGCCATGCTAAGGTTGTGAAAGGTGCTAGGGTGGCATGGTGGCACAGTGGTTAGCACTGCTGCCTCACAGCACCAGAGACCCAGGTTCAATTCCGACCTTGGGTGACTGTGTGGGGTTTTCACTTTCTCCCCGTGTCTGCGTGGGTTTCCTCCGGGTGCTCTGGTTTCCTCCCAGTCCAAAGATGTACTGGTTAGGTGGATTGGCCATGCTAAACTGCCCCTTAGTGTCCAGGTTCTGGGGATAGGGCAGGGTGGACAGGTGAGTGGACATGGGTCGATGCAGACTTGGTGGGCTGAATGGCCTCCTTCTGCACTGTAGGGATCCTATGATATAAATGCAAATTCATTCTCTCATTGATTTTCCCATTATATGAGCAATGGTCACTCAAACATTTTAATGGATGATTGTTCAAAACTGATTCCGATAGATTTCAAGGTACCAATGACGCTTAAGGGATATGAAGATATTGTGGAGGGCAGAATAGTGCCGCAGTGGTTAGCACTGCTGCCTCACAGCGCTGAGGACCTGGGTTCGATCTCAGTCCCAGGTCACTGTCCGTGTGGAGTTTGCACATTTTCCCCGATTGCGAGGGTCTCCCTGCCACAACCCAAAGATGTGCAGAGTAGGTGAATTGGCCATGCTAAATTGCTCCTTAATTGGAAAAAAAGAATTGGGTACTCTAAATTTATTTTTAAAAATGAAGATAGTGCAGGAAAATGACGTTGATGCAGAAGATCAGCCATGATCGAGTTCAATAGTGGAGCGGACTTGAGGGACCAACTGGCCATTCCTAATCCTATGTTCCTTTGAAAACTGTCCACAATTTTTTTTTTAACAAACAATTTTATTGAGGTATTTTTTGGCATTGTAAACAGTTACAGATAACAGAAATGTGCAAACATCAATAGAAAACCAATACTTCAATCAAACCATACTGCACATGCCCTAGACACTACCCGCCTATTTATCCCTCCTACTCTACTCTAATCTCCCCCCTCCCCCCCCCTCTTCCGCCCCCCTCCCCTGCTGACGTTCACTCTCCCGCGAAGAAGTCGATGAATGGTTGCCACCTTCGGGCAAACCCCAATACAGATCCCCTCAAGGCAAACTTAATTTTTTCCATACCCAGAAAACTTGACATGTCCGAAAGCCATAGTTCGATCTTCGGGGGTTTTGAGTCCCTCCATGCCAGCAGTATTCGCCGCAGGGCTATTAGGGAAGCAAAGGCCAGAACATCTGCCTCTTTCTCCCCCTGGACTCCCGGGTCTTCCGAAACCCCGGAAATTGCCACCCCTGGACTCATCACCAACCTTGTTTTCAGCACCCGGGACATAGAATCATAGAATCATAGAAGTTTACAGCATGGAAACAGGCCCTTCGGCCCAACCAGTCCATGCCGCCCAGTTTTTACCATTAAGCTAGTCCCAGTTGCCCGCACTTGGCCCATAACCCTCTATACCCATCTTACCCATGTAACTATCTAAATGCTTTTTAAAAGACACAATTGTACCCGCCTCTACTACTACCTCTGGCAGCCCATTCCAGACACTCACTACCCTCTGAGTGAAGAAATTGCCCCTCTGGGCCCTTCTGAATCTCTCCCCTCTCACCTTAAACCTATGCCCTCTAGTTTTAGACTCCCCTACCTTTGGGAAAAGATGTTGACTATCTACCTTATCTATGCCCCTCATTATTTTATAGACCTCTATAAGATCACCCCTAAGCCTCCTACGCTCCAGGGAAAAAAGTCCCAGTCTCTCCAGCCTCTCCTTATAACTCAAACCATCAAGTCCCGGCAACATCCTAGTAAATCTTTTCTGCACTCTTTCTAGTTTAATAATATCCTTTCTATAATAGGGTGACCAGAACTGCACACAGTATTCCAAGTGTGGCCGTACCAATGTCTTGTACAACTTCAACAAGACGTCCCAACTCCTGTATTCAATGTTCTGACCAATGAATCCAAGCATGCCGAATGCCTTCTTCACCACCCTGTCCACCTGCGACTCCACCTTCAAGGAGCTATGAACCTGTACTCCTAGATCTCTTTGTTCTATAACTCTCCCCAACGCCATACCATTAACTGAGTAGGTCCTGGCCTGATTCGATCTGCCAAAATGCATCACCTCACATTTATCTAAATTAAACTCCATCTGCCGTTCGTCGGCCCACTGGCCTAACTGATCAAGATCCCGTTGCAATCCTAGATAACCTTCTTCACTATCCACTGTGCCACCAATCTTGGTGTCATCTGCAAACTTACTAACCATGCCTCCTAAATTCTCATCCAAATCATTAATATAAATCACAAATAACAGTGGACCCAGCACCGATCCCTGAGGCACACCACTGGTCACAGGCCTCCAGTTTGAAAAACAACCCTCTACCACCACCCTCTGCCTTCTGTCGTCCAGCCAATTTTGAATCCAATTGGCAACCTCACCCTGGATCCCGTGAGCTTTAACCTTCTGCAACAACCTACCATGCGGTACCTTGTCAAAGGCTTTGCTAAAGTCCATGTAGACAACGTCTACTGCACTGCCCTCATCTACCTTCTTGGTCACCCCCTCAAAAAACTCAATCAGATTTGTGAGACATGATTTTCCACGCACAAAGCCATGCTGACTGCCCCGAATCAGTCCTTGCCTCTCTAAATGCTTGTAGATCCTGTCTCTCAGAATACCTTCTAGCAACTTACCTACTACAGACGTTAGGCTCACTGGTCTGTAGTTCCCAGGCTTTTCCCTGCTGCCCTTCTTAAACAAGGGCACAACATTCGCCACTCTCCAATCTTCAGGCACCTCACCTGTGGCTGCCGATGATTCAAAAATCTCTGTTAGGGGACCCGCAATTTCCTCCCTAGCCTCCCACAACATCCTGGGATACATTTCAGCAGGTCCCGGGGATTTATCTACCTTGATGCGCTTTAAGACTTCCAGCACCTCCTCCTCTGTAACATGCACACTTCTCAAGACATCACTATTTATTTCCCTTAGTTTCCTAACATCCATGCCTTTCTCCACCGTGAATACCGATGAGAAATATTCATTTCGGATCTCACCCAACTCTTGTGGCTCTGCACATAGATGTCCTTGTTGATCCTTAAGAGGCCCTACTCTGTCCCTAGTTACTCTTTTCCCCTTTATGTATCTGTAGAATCTCTTTGGATTCTCCCTTGCATTATTTGCCAAAGCAATTTCATGTCCCCTTTTTGCCCTCCTGATTTCCCTCTTAACTCTATTTCGACAATCTCTATTGGGGCTGACTGTAAATCAGGAAGGATACAAAGGGTGTGGCTGAAGTGCCTATAGAAACGGAGTGCTGGAGGCAAACAGAGTGTATCTGAGTTTGGGTAAGGCCGAATTCGGGTAAGAGGTGAGTGAGGGCTGGGTTTTTTGGAGTTTGGTGTTTGGGGTTGAGTTTCCCCCCCGCCAAAAAAAAAATCCAATTAATTAAGTAAATTAATTAACTAGTTAAGGGAATTTGGTGCTCATCTTAAGGATGATGAGGGGGGGTCATGACCCCCACAAATCCCTCCCAGTACCCCCTAAGCTT
Source organism: Scyliorhinus torazame (assembly GCF_047496885.1). Classification (NCBI taxonomy): domain Eukaryota; kingdom Metazoa; phylum Chordata; class Chondrichthyes; order Carcharhiniformes; family Scyliorhinidae; genus Scyliorhinus; species Scyliorhinus torazame. The sequence continues at coordinate 140,049,756 of NC_092720.1, read as the reverse complement.
AGGACAGGCCCAAAACATGTGAACATGGTTCGCTGCTCCTCCCGCGCATCTACCCCCTTGTCCTCTACCCCAAAGAATTTGCTCATCCGAGCTACCGTCATGTGGGCCCGGTGAACGACCTTAAATTGAATCAGGCCGAGCCTGGCACATGTTGCGGTTGAGTTTACCCTACTCAGAGCTTCCGCCCACAGCCCGTCCTCCATCTCCCCACCAAACTCGTCCTCCCATTTGAGTTTCAGTTCCTCCGTCTGGGACTCTTCCCCCTTCATGAGCACCTTGTAGATATCCGAAACTCTACCCTCTCCTCCTTCTCCTCTAGAGACTATTCTGTCCTGGATCCCTATTGGCGGGAGGCGTGGGAAGGGTGGGACCTGCCTGCGTACAAAGTCCTGCATCTGTAAGTACCTAAAGTCATTTCCCCTTACCAGCCCAAATTTCTCCTCCAAGCCCCTCAAAAACTCGCAAAGCTCCCCCCCAGGAACATATCGCCCACCCTCCCCACCCCCGCCCGCCGCCATGTTCGAAACCCTCCATCCATGTTCCCGGGGGCGAATCAATGGTTATTACATATTGGAGCCCAGACAGACGCAACCCCCCCCCCCCCCAACATGCCTCCTCCACTGGCGCCATCTCCGCAGGGCCGCCCCCACTACCGGGCTGGTGGAGTAACTGGCTGGCGACAGCGGTAGGGGAGCCGTGACCAGGGCTGCCAAACTGGTGCCCCTGCACAAAGCCACCTCCACTCGCTCCCAGATAGACCCAGTACCCACCATCCACTTCCTTATCATGGGCATGTTAGCCGCCCAGTAGTAGTTGATCAGACTCGGCAATGCCAGTCCCCCCTCGCTGCGGCTCATTTCAAGCATCGCCTTCTTCACCCGCGGGGATTTTCCCGCCCAGACAAAGCTCATGATAGTTTTGCCAGTCCTTTTGAAGAAGGACCGTGGGATAAAGCTCGGGAGGCACTGGAAGATGAACAGAAATCGAGGGAGGATTGTCATCTTTACAGTCTGCACCCTCCCCGCCAGTGACAGCGGGAGTGCATCCCATCTCCGAAACTCCCTCTTCATTTGTTCCACCACCCTAGTCAAATTTAACTGATGCAACCTGCCCCAGTCACATGCCACCTGTATCCCCAAGTACTGGAAACTTTCCTCCACCAGCCTAAATGGCAGCTCCTTCCGTCTATTCTCCTGGCCCCTTGCCTGCACCACAAACATCTCACTCTTGGCCATATTTAATTTGTACCCTGAAAACCGGCCAAACTTCCTCAATGTTTCCAGTATATTTTCCATCCCGGCCTGTGGGTCCGACACGTACAGGAGCAGGTCGTCCGCATAGAGAGAGAGAGAGACTGTATGTTGCACCCCCCCCCCCCCCCTAGTCATTCCCTTCCACCCCTTCGCAGCTCTCAATGCCATCGCCAACGTCTCTATGGCCAGCGTGAACAGCAACGGGGAGAGTGGGCACCCCTGTCTGGTCCCTCGGTGTAGTCTGAAATGATCTGACATTATCCTGTTCATCCTAACGCTAGCTTTTGGGGCCTGGGATAATAGTCTGACCCAATTAACCAGTCCCTCCCCGAACCCAAACCGTCCAAGCACCTCCCACAAATAGCCCCACTCCACCCGGTCGAAGGCCTTTGCCACCACTACCTCCACTTCCTTGCCCGTCGGGGGCATCATTATCACATTAAGCAATCTTCGCAAGTTAGCTGTCAGCTGCCTGCCTTTCACAAACCCTGTCTGATCGTCCCCAATCACCTCCGGTACGCATCCTCAATTCTAATCGCCAGGACCTTGGCCAGGAGCTTGGCATCCACATTGATCAGGGAGATTGGCCTGTATGACCCGCAAGATTCCGGGTCCTTGTCCCGCTTTAGTATCAGCGAGATGGTGGCTTGCGACATCGTCGGTGGCAGGGTCCCTCTGTCCCTTGCCTCGTTAAAAACCCTTGTCAGGACCGGTCCCACTATCTCCGAGAACTTCTTGTAAAACACTACTGGGTATCCATCCGGTCCCGGGGCTTTCCCCAACTACATGGCCTTTAGGCCCCCCAATACGTCCTCCGCTCTAATTGGGGCCCCCCGCCCGTCCACTAGTCCCATGCCTACTTTTGGGAAGGTTAGTCCATCCAGGAACCTTTTCATCTCCTCCGGCTCTTCCGGGGGTTCTGAAATGTAGAGCTTACTATAGAAGTCCCGAAATACCTTATTCAGTCCTGCCGGGTCCTCCACTTTGCTCCACTCCCCATCAACCACTCTACTTATTTCCCTGGCCGCCTCCCTCTTCCTGAGTTGCTGCGCTAGCAATCTACTGGTCTTCTCCACATGCTCATGCACCACTCCCCTCGCCTTCCGAAGTTGTTCCACAGCCCTACTCGTGGATAGCACCCCCAGTTCCGCCTGCAATCTCCGTCTCTCCCTGAGTAGGTCCTCCCCAGGGGACCCCGCATGCTCCTTGTCTATCTGGTGAATTTCCCTAACCAATCTGTCCATTTCTGCTCTGTCCGCCCTGACCCTGTGAGCCCGAATTGAGATCAGCCAGTCAGCCATAACCTATCTTGGGCCCGCCCCCGGCCCATGCGCCGTGCCATTCCTGGCTCGCCTCTTGGCTGCCTCCACCCCCGACCTCCTTTTACCTACTTCAGATCCCCCCCACATCAGCAAAATAACTCCACCCCCCCCCACCCCCCCCCCCCACCCCAGCAACATAAGAACATAAGAACTAGGAGCAGGAGTAGGCCATCTGGCCCCTCGAGCCTGCTCCGCCATTCAATGAGATCATGGCTGATCTTTTGTGGACTCAGCTCCACTTTCCGGCGCGAACACCATAACCCTTAATCCCTTTATTCTTCAAAAAACTATCTATCTTTATCTTAAAAATATTTAATGAAGGAGCCTCTACTGCTTCACTGGGCATATTCCATAGATTCACAACCCTTTGGGTGAAGAAGTTCCTCCTAAACTCAGTCCTAAATCTACTTCCCCTTATTTTGAGGCTATGCCCCCTAGTTCTGCTTTCACCCGCCAGTGGAAACAACCTGCCCGCATCTATCCTATCTATTCCCTTCATAATCTTATATTTTCTATAAGATCCCCCCTCATCCTTCTAAATTCCAACGAGCACAGTCCCAGTCTACTCAACCTCTCCTCGTAATCCAACCCCTTCAGCTCTGGGATTAACCTAGTGAATCTCCTCTGCACACCCTCCAGTGCCAGTACGTCCTTTCTCAAGTAAGGAGACCAAAACTGAACACAATACTCCAGGTGTGGCCTCACTAACACCTTATACAATTGCAGCAGAACCTCCCTAGTCTTAAACTCCATCCCTCTAGCAATGAAGGACAAAATTCCATTTGCCTTCTTAATCACCTGTTGCACCTGAAAACCAACTTTCTGCGACTCATGCACTAGCACACCCAGATCTCTCTGCACAGCAGCATGTTTTCATATTTTATCATTTAAATAATAATCCCTTTTGCCGTTATTCTTACCAAAATGGATAACCTCACATTTGTCAACATTGTATTCCATCTGCCAGACCCTAGCCCATTCACTCAGCCTGTCCAAATCCCTCTGCAGACTTCCAGTATCCTCTGCACTTTATGCTTTACCACTTATCTTAGTGTCGTCTGCAAACTTGGACACATTGCCCTTGGTCCCCAACTCCAAATCATCTATGTAAATTGTGAACAGTTGTGGGCCCAACACTGATCCCTGAGGGACACCACTAGCTACTGATTGCCAACCAGAGAAACACCCATTAATCCCCACTCTTTGCTTTCTATTAATTAACCAATCCTCTATCCATGCTCCTACTTTCCCCTTAATGCCATGCATCTTTATCTTATGCAACAACCTTTTGTGTGGCACCTTGTCAAAGGCTTTCTGGAAATCCAGATATACCACATCCATTGGCTCCCCGTTATCTACCGCACTGTTAATGTCCTCAAAAAATTCCACTAAATTAGTTAGGCACGACCTGCCCTTTATGAACCCATGCTGCGTCTGTCCAATGGGACAATTTCCATCCAGATGCCTCGCTATTTCTTCCTTGATGATAGATTCCAGCATCTTCCCTACTACCGAAGTTAAGCTCACTGGCCTATAATTACCCACTTTCTGCCTACCTCCTTTTTTAAACAGTGGTGTCACGTTTGCTAATTTCCAATCCTCCGGGACCACCCCAGAGTCTAGTGAATTTTGGTAAATTATCACTAGTGCATTTGCAATTTCCCTAGCCATCTCTTTTAGCACTCTGGGATGCATTCCATCAGGGCCAGGAGACTTGTCTACCTTTAGCCCCATTAGCTTGCCCATCACTACCTCCTTGGTGATATCAATCCTCTCAAGGTCCTCACCTGTCATAGCCTCATTTCCATCAGTCACTGGCATGTTATTTGTGTCTTCTACTGTGAAGACCGGCCCAAAAAACCTGTTCAGTTCCTCAGCCATTTCCTCATCTCCCATTATTAAATCTCCCTTCTCATCCTCTAAAGGACCAATATTTACCTGAGCCATTCTTTTTTGTTTTATGTATTTGTAGAAACTTTTACTATCTGTTTTTATATTCTGAGCAAGTTTACTCGCATAATCTATCTTACTCTTCTTTATAGCTTTTTTTAGTAGCTTTCTGTTGCCCCCTAAAGATTTCCCAGTCCTCTAGTCTCCCACTGATCTTTGCTACTTTGTATGTTTTTTCCTTCAATTTGATACTCTCCCTTATTTCCTTAGACATCCACGGTCGATTTTCCCTCTTTTTACCGTCCTTCCTTTTTGTTGGTATAAACCTTTGCTGGGCACTGTGAAAAATCACTTGGAAGGTTCTCCACTGTTCCACAACTGTTTCACCATAAAGTCTTTGCTCCCAGTCTATCTTAGCTAGTTCTTCTCTCATCCCATTGTAATCTCCTTTGTTTAAGCACAAAACACTAGTGCTTGATTTTACCTTCTCACCCTCCATCTGTATTTTAAATTCCACCATATTGTGATCGCTCCTTCCGAGAGGATCCCTAACTATGAGATCCTGAATCAACCCTGTCTCATTACACAGGACCAGATCTAGGACCGCTTGTTCCCTCGTAGGTTCCATTACATACTGTTCTAGGAAACTATCGCGGATACATTCTATAAACTGCTCCTCAAGGCTGCCTTGACCGACCTGGTTAAACCAATCAACATGTAGATTAAAATCCCCCATGATAACTGCTGTACCATTTCTACATGCATCTGTTATTTCTTTGTTTATTGCCTGCCCCACCATAATGTTACTATTTGGTGGCCTATAGATTACTCCAATCAGTGACTTTTTCGCCTTACTATTCCTGATTTCCACCCAAATGGATTCAACCTTATCCTCCATAGCACCGATGTCATCCCTTACTGTTGCCCGGATGTCATCCTTAAATAACAGAGCTACACCACCTCCCTTACCATCCACTCTGTCCTTCCGAAAAGTTTGATACCCTTGGATATTTAACTCCCAGTTGTGACCATCCTTTAACCATGTTTCAGTAATGGCCACTAAATCATAGTCATTCACGATGATTTGCGCCATCAACTCATTTACCTTATTCCGAATACTACGAGCATTCAGGTAAAGTACACTTATGTTGGCTTTTTTACCTCTGTTCTTAATCTTAACACCTCGATCAGTAACCTCTCCTAAGTTATATTTCCTCTTAACCTTTCTCCTAATTTTCCTTGTCGTCGAACCCACATCTTCCTGTAACAACCTGCCGCATCGCTTACCATTAATGTTTTCACTTCCCGTTTTATTTCTTTTCGTATTCCTGGTCCTATTCACTGAGCTCCCCTCAGTCACTGTACCTTGTACTGTCGCCCTTTTTGATTTTTGACTCTGGCTTCTCTGCCTTACACTTTCCCCCTTACTGCCTTTTATTTCTGTCCCTGTTTTACTACCTTCCAACTTCCTGCATCGGTTCCCATCCCCCTGCCACATTAGTTTAAACTCTCCCCAACAGCTCTAGCAAACACCCCCCCTAGGACATCGGTTCCAGTCCTGCCCAGGTGCAGACCGTCCGGTTTGTACTGGTCCCACCTCCCCCAGAATCGGTTCCAATGTCCCAGGAATTTGAATCCCTCCCTCTTGCACCATCGCTCGAGCCACGTATTCATCCTCTCTATCCTGACATTCCTACTCTGACTAGCTCGTGGCACTGGTAGCAATCCTGAGATTACTACTTTTGAGGTCCTACTTTTTAGTTTAACTCCTAGCTCCCTAAATTCAGCTTGTAGGACCTCGTCCCGTTTTTAACCTATATCGTTGGTGCCTATGTGCACCACGACAGCTGGCTGTTCACCCTCCCCCCCCAGAATGTCCTGCAGCCGCTCCGTGACATCTTTGACCCTTGCACCAGGGAGGCAACATACCATCCTGGAGTCTCGATTTCGTCCGCAGAACCGCCTGTCTATTCCCCTTACAATTGAGTCCCCTATCACTATAGCCCTGCCATTCTTCTTCCTGCCCAGCTGCGCAGCAGAGCCAGCCATGGTGCCATTAACCTGGCTGCTGCCGCCTTCCCCTGGTGAGCCATCTCCCTCAACAGTATCCAAAGCGGTATATCTGTTTTGCAGGGAGATGACCGCAGAGGACACCTGCACTGCCTTCCTACTCTTGCTCTGTCTTTTGGTCACCCATTTACTATCTCCCTCAGTACCTTTCACTGGCTGTATTCTCCCCCCTCCCCCACCTGACTCCCTTGACTAGCCAATCTACTAGCCCGGTGACTCATCATTCTGGCGCCCCCTTGTCTCACTCCCATTGTTTCCCCGACCTCGTCTCCCCCCTCCCCAGCACACCATCCCCCACTCCGACCCACTGGAGCAGTCTCACTAAGATGGGAAAGATCAAACAAAATGTAACCATCAAACAGCAACGCGAGGCTGCTCCAGGTACAATACAGTTCCAGCTGTATGCACAGAAAAGTATTAACCCACGTCCCTTTCTGAGCACTAAAAATCTTTTTTTAAATAACACCGCAATAACCCAGTATCCGTACATCCCCCATCCGAAACAAACATAAAAACCATAGACATAAATGAAACAAAAGCCCCCAACCACCATCTTTAATCTCCATTGCTGACCGGCCACCCTTTTGTTACAATACAGGCTCCAGCGCACTCAGAGAGCCCAACAAAAGGGACCCACCACAACAGAAGGAAAAAAAAGGAGAGAAAAAAAAACAGAAAAAAGGAAAAAGACCATTCGAGAGTGGGAGGGGGGGATACTCTCCCCCCACATTCCCCACAGGCAAAAACCGCCCACCAAAAAATACATGGCACCTTTAAAGCAGTAAACAGCCGACCGCAGTCCAGGCACAGTAGGCGTCCCTACAACCAGTAATTCCCAGACCCTAGCTTGCGTCCGTGGGTCCTTTTTTCGAGACCAGCCCCTGATCCCTCACAAAGTCCATCGCTTCTTCGGGCTCGGAGAAGTAGTGGTGTTGGCCCTGATGCATAACCCAAAGACGGTCCGGGAAGAGCAGACCAAACTTCACGTGCTTTTTGAACAACACCTCCTTAACTTGTTTAAAGGCTGCTTGCCGCCTGGCCACCTCCTGGCTTAGGTCCTGGTAAATGCGAAGGACACTGTTATTCCACGTGCTGCTCTTAGCGCTCTTTGCCCACTGCAGCATCCGCTCCTTCTCCACAAACCTGTGGAAACTAGCCACCATCGGACTCCCCCCCGGACGCACCTGTCTCACCTGTACTCTGTGTGCCCCCTCCAGCTCCGGCGTCGCGGACAGGCTTCAGCCCCCATCAGCTGCATCAACAGGTCCGCCACGAACGCTGTGGCATCAGCTCCCTCCGGTAGGCCGATGATCCTCAGATTTTGTCTACGGGCTCTATTTTCCAGCTCCTCTACTCTATCCAGCAGTCTTCTGTGTCTCTCCTTCAACCCGTCGAATTCTAGCGCAGCAATCGCCTGCGCGTCCACCTGCTCCTCCACCGCCTCCCCCAGCTCCTTAATTTTTTCGTCCTGGGCATCCAGTCTCTGGTTCAGCTGATCCACTGCCTTCTGAAGTGGGTCCAAGTTATCCCGCTTCAACGACTCAAAACTGCTCTTTATCACCTGCAGCTTGTTTTCCAGCACCTGCTGGATCGCCGGGTCCGAGGTCCGCAGGTCCGCCATCTTTGCTCCCGGGTCAGCTTCTCCTGCACCTTGCCTTTGTCCCTTCCTCTCCCGTTTGCCCTGCCTTCTGCTCTCCCGCAGTTCCATGCAGCTCTGCTCGCTCCTTAACCTCCCGTGGCCGTCCTTTCACAGCCCCGCAAAACCGGGGAACCAGATCCTCAAATCCCGCCGGAGTGAGAGCCCCGAATGTGTGGCTCACTCACTCATTGCCGCCACCGGAAGTCTCCACAATTTTTAAGTCATTAATTTTTCAAATAAACGCAGCTGGATTTGCCAATGTCCTTCACGGAAGAAAACTTGCTCCTTGACTCCCACCTGGTGTGGTCTATAAATGTGATTCCATTTCTACATTATGAGGTTGACTGATCGGTATTTAACTTTGTGCGAGAGTGCGAAAGGGACGGTAGCAAATCACCAAGCTGGCTCATATGTTATCATTAATGCAGAAAAAAAAACCCCAGTAGAGATGTGAAATGAGCTGCGTATTCACTATCACCCATTTCACACGCTCACTCAAAGTCAGAATCTACCCCTTCGCATCTTCAGAATATCCAGGGATGAGCATGAAATACTGCCTTGCAAGTCTTACCCATAAATTGAAAAATAATTGGCTGTCAAGCAAGACTTTATACTTAAGCTCCTGTGAGATATTTCACATTGATTCACACCTGTCTAAAGATAATATTTTAAAAAATTTATAATACAATTTCTGTGCAATGAATAAATAAGGAACCGCATCGAGCTGTGATGAACCTGCTCTCCACAGCTCTGATGCACCGCTGTCACACTCACAGTATGATATCCACTGCTGATTCTTGTTCACTTCTGAAGCATTCCAGACCCAACCGGCTGTTGTCCTGAAATATAGGATAACAGAGCCTCAATAAAGCATTTCTGCTTTCTGTCTTCTCTGCGGTTCTCTGTATATTGGCCTCTTATACCAACAGGGGAGTCATCAGTTCCAGGAAATGGAACGGTTTTTGCAATATTAGAGACCCAAAGGGGTAAAATTGACTTTGTTGGTGACATATAAGAGGCAATAATGGACGAGTGCTCAGTACATGTACAGTTTGCTTACCCTTGCTATTGACTTAACTGGAAATCAGGATTGGATAGGGCATATAACACCACTCGACCAACTATCACACATCTTGCAACTCTAGCTTTGTTTCAATTTATCCCCTCAATCTCAGCTTCCCCAGTCAAGAATATAACAGTCTGACCGAGAACTCATTATACTAAATAAAATTATGAGGATAAATCTCCTATTTTTACATTTCCTCAGCTGATGAGTCGGGTCCTCCTTCATGATTACCATCTACAGGAAGCTCTGAGGGTGGCAAAGGCACAGAATATATTCTGGGTGGGGAACCTGGGAAGGTGGCAGGACAGATTGAAAGAGTAGCTGGTGCGGCACAGCGGCACAGTGGTTAGCACAGCTGCCTCACAGCTCCAGGGACCCGGGTTCAATTCCGACCTTGGGTGACTGTGTGGAGTTTGCACTTTCTCTCCATGCCTCCGTGGGTTTTCTCTGGGTGCTCCGGTTTCCTCCCACAATCCAAAGGTGTGCAGGTTGGGTGGCTTGGCCAACGAGAGGACACAGATTTAAAGCAATTGCCAAAAGAGAATATGGCAACATGAGGAAGATTGGTTTTCATGCAGTAAATAGTTATGGCCTGGAATTCACTGCTAGAGAACATGGTGGAGGCAGGTTAAATCGGAACATTCAAAGGAGAATTGGACAATTATTTTAAAGGAAGAATGTCCAGGGGTACTGGGAGTAGGGGGAGAATGGAACTAAGTGACTCACTCATTGAGAGGGCTGGGTGCAGACACAATGGGCCAATGGCCTCCTTCTGCACTGTAACAATTGCATGATTCTGTGAAAAACAAAACATTTCCTTCATAATGTCCATTGGCTATGGATGATGAGCACAAAATATAATTAATTCGCTATTTGGTAAATCAAATTTTCCAAGTGATATGCATTGAAATAATCATTCAATGATCACCAGCTAGGAAAAATCCTCATGTTCCAGCTGGCCATTCTCCAGTCCCTTCCTCAGAATATATCTGAATCACATTAGTTTTAGTAGTGAACCTGGAGACACGCCAAAATCAATGAAAAATATATAAAAATATTACAAAATCTTTCCCAAATTATTTCACTGATCATTCTAACAGAGTTTACTATCTCAATCTAACTGAGTGGTGTGTACAAAGGGCAGGGACTTAATGAATGCAAGCTTATGACCCTCACTTACTGGGAATTCCTCGCTCATAGGAAATAATTGCAATTTCCAATCCCCATCACGAATGGGGGACAACAGGTTATTTACAGCTGGCGGTGTAGGGTAGATGCACATTAGTTTTCCTGATATTGATTGAGAGATAAATATTTTCCAGAAAACCGGGGAAATTTCCATTGCCTTTCTTCAGAATAGTATTGTGACTTTTTTTTAATGTTCGTCTGAGAGACCAGACCATTCTTATACAAATGAAAGGTGCTTTCTGGGAAGTCAGTGCAGGCAATTTGTTGGAACATGAGGTCATAGATCTGCACTGTGGCATTGTTGTACATTACACCAGATTGTGTAGTCAGTATGGGTGTCCCCCCCGCTCCCCGCTCAGCACTTGTAATTTGTGGATCTGCTGGGATGATCCAGGGTGTGATCGACGGGATGCATGCCCCCCTACGAGCAATGGCCCAAACGGTCTGGCCTTCACAATCCAAAAGGGGCTCTACTCGATGAACATTCAGCTGGTGTGTGACCATGAGCTGCACATCATGCACATTTGCGCCCAATACCTGGGAAATGTGCATGGTGTCTTCATCCTGGCACACTTGATGTTTCCTGACACATTCAAGGCACACCCCTGGATGAGGGGTTGACTTTTCGGTGACAGGGCCTATCTGCTGCGGTCGTGGTTGATGGCGCCTATCCTGAGGCCATAGACCGACAAAAAGATCTGTTACAACGACGCCCATGCAGTGACCAGGAGTGGGATCGAGCGGTGCATTAGCATTCTGATGATGTGATTCAGGTGCTTGGACCGCACTGGTGGGGCCCTTCAGTATAGCGCTAGGAGGGTCTCCCACATTGTTGTAGCCTGCTGCACCCTCCACAACATCGCACAGCAGAGGGATGACATGCTGGAGGAGGGGGATGAACGTCAGGCCTCGTCCAATGAGAAGGATGCGAAAAAGGGCCAGGCTGGCAGGACATGGGGCCTGGGCAGGCACGGGAGGCCACACAATGTGTGTGCCTGGGCCGGCGTGCATAGAACGCTCAAATTCTCTCTAGGTTCACCGACTAGGGTTCTTGGCCAAAGACACGAATATCGCATCCAACTCCCACACCTCCTCCCAGCCGACCACATCCTCCTATGACGACTCTTCCTGCATCACCATCCCGCCCCCCGGCAATCCTCTCCCTGAATCCTACCTGCCTCACTATGGGGTGCAGGCCCGGGGTTAGCAGTAACAGTGGATCTAGACCATTGAATGGAGGGTGATGATGACCTGCTTTATGATGTGCTCTCGTACTCCATGTCATTTGGCAATGTCTGACTCCTCCCCATGTTAGCACTTCGCACCTTCCCACTTTCCACCTGCAGGAACGATTCCAGAGTCTATAGAATCCTGGAATGCTTTTACTATTTCTAGAGCCACTTCCTTATGTACTTTAGATTGTAGATTATCAGGCTCTGAGGATATATCAGCCTTCAATCCCATCAATTTCCCAAACACCATTCTTCTATTAATACAAATAAACAAAAGAACAAAGAAAAGTACAGCACAGGAACAGGCCCTTCGGCCCTCCAAGTCTGGGCCGACCATGCTGCCCGTCTAAACTAAAATCTTGTAATATTGAGCTCCTTCAGTTCTTCCCTCTCATTAAACATTGCGTTCCCCAACATTCCTGGTATCTGATTTGTTTCCTCATTTGTAAAGACAGAACCAAAGTATGTATTTAGTTGCTTAGCCATTTCTTTGTGCCTTATTATACAATCCCCTATTTCTGACCTGCATTTGTTTTCATGTACCCATAGAAACTTTTACAGTCAGTTTTTAAGTTCCCTGCAAGCATACTCTTGGACTCTATTTCGCCCTTCTTAATCATAGAATCATAGAATTCCTGCAGTGCAGAAGGAGGCCCTTTGGCCCATCACGTCTACAATGACCCTCTGAAAGGACACTCTTCCTAAGCCCATGCCCCTATCCTATCTCCAACACTAAGGGACAATTTAGCATGTCCAATCCACTACCCTGCACATCTTTGGACTGCGGGAGGAACCAGAGCACTCGTAGGAAACCAACATAGTTACCAGGAGAATGTGCAAACTCCACACACAGTCACCCAAAGGCAGAATCGAACCCTGGTCCCAGGCGCTGTGAGGCAGCAGTGTCACGCACTGTGCCACCATGCTGCCCTCTGGCCCTTCTTTGCTGAATTCTAAACTGCTCCCAATCATCAGACCTGTTTTTTTTCTTGCCCAATTTGGATGCCTCTTCCTTGGATCAAATACCAGCTCTAATTTCCCTTGAAAGCCATGGATTGGCCACCTTTCCTGTTTTACTTTTGCGGCAGATAAGAATAAATAATTTTTGCAGTTCCCTCATGTGCACCTTGAATGTTTGCAATTGCCGACACACTGTCATCACTTTAAGTAACGTTTCCCAATCTATCATAGCCAACTCACGCCTCATGCCATCGCAATTTCCTTGTAGGCTGACAACTTTGCCAGACAAGACTTATTGTTGAGACTGTGATTTACCAATGTAACCAGGACTGTGGTCAGCCTTTAATTTCGTAAGGACTGAGTTGGCTGAGGACTCAATGGACATTGGAGTGGATGTTGACCATGCTGGTTGGGTGTAAAACAGGTTCTGTGGCCAGATACCCCTCAGAGAAACTGCCTCTATTTTCATTTCCGCTTGGGAATCTGTTAATAGAATGTGAAGTAAGCATGTTTGAACGAATAATTAGGCAAAGCAATATGAATTAATGATATCATTTTAGAAAGGGTGTCAGAACAGAGTGTGGAGGATCACATAAGGAAATGTTTGTAGCTGGTGAGACCAATAGAAAAAAGGGACATTTTTGGATATGGCAGGATGACAATGGAGAGAGTGTACCAAAATGATTTACCAAAACAATATCAGAAATTAGCGATTACAACTATTTAGGGATAACATAAAAGCTTGGATCGTTCTTTATCCAGCACTTTAGCTTAAGGGGAACTAGCACGGTAGCATTGTGGATAGCATAATTGCTTCACAGCTCCAGGGTCCCAGGTTCGATTCCGGCTTGGGTCACTGTCTGTGCGGAGTCTGCACATCCTCCCCGTGTGTGCATGGGTTTCCTCCGGGTGCTCCGGTTTCCTCCCACAGTCCAAAGATGTGCAGGTTAGGTGGATTGGCCATGATAAATTGCCCTTCATGTCCAAAATTGCCCTTAGTGTTGGGTGGGGTTGTTGGGTTATGGGGATAGGGTGGAGGTGTTGACCTTGGGTAGGGTGCTCTTTCCAAGAGTTCAAAATTCTGAGAGGTTTTGAAAGCTAAACTGGGAGAAACATGTTTCTGCTGGTGGATATTTCGCAATGAGAGGACCAGAGGTGACTGAAAGAAAAATGTCTTTACTCAGTGTGTCCAATTGAGAAATGCATTGACTGAAATCGTGGAAATAAAATCAATGGAATCATTCAGAAGTGAATTGGATCAATATGTGAATGGGAATAAAAAATGCAAGACTATGGGGAAGAAGAGGAAAGCAGAACTAATTGGAGAGGCCTTTCAAAGAGGTCGCACAAACATGATGTGCTGAATGGCCTCCTCCTGTGCTATATGATTCCATAATTCTGTCATTTCAGGGCTGAATAATGGAATGTTCTGGTATGAGTTTCAAAGTAGTGACTCATGCTTTAGCGCAGCGGAACTCTACTGCAAATTAGATGTGACTAGATTTTTTTTCTCACCTTCAAATTCCTTTCAATGAAAGTCTATTTATTTTCCATTTGACAATAGTCACAATTTTATGCTGGGCACTGCAGTTGTGATGTTTGCTATAATATGTTCACATACACACACACATTGCGTTATTGTTTTCTTATCACTTTGGTTTAATAACGTATTGGATGCCAAAAAGCAGGCTCAAGGCTCCAATAATTCTTTGCAGTCATATACATTCCGAGCGCACTGTAGATTATTATGCAGGATATATCAACAATTGTAACTGCATTATCAAAATGCTGTACATAACATCGAACAGTATTCACAGTGCGTTTTCGGGCAAAGCACTTGCGAATCTATGTGGAAGGTATGAATTAATAACGGCAAAATTGTTTTATAATTAGATTTTTTGCAAAGAAACTCATTCAAATAAAAGCAGGAGAGAAATCAGGCAAGTGTGTAACATGTCAGGTGCCTCTTTCTGCCGCTCAATGATTAATCTCAGTTTTTGTTGACACAACACTATCACAGGCCACAGACATAATGAGCTGTGCCTGTCCTCGATGTGGAAAGATTGGGTCGCAGAAAACTGGACTGCATCACTTCACAATACATGTTTTTAAAATGTTTTCTTTTTTCCTTTTTTTAATAAGTTTATTGAATTCTTCTTTTCCAATTAAGGAGCAATTTAGCATGGCCAATCCGCCTACCCTGCGCATCTTTGGGTTGTGGGGTACACAATACAGCTTTTGAGAAGATGGGCCAAAGACTTTCATTGCCATTTAAAAACCTGCAAAGACGGACATTTTTCCTGCTGTTGACTCAGCTCTCAAAATGGCAGCTCAAACACATTTCAGGTTATATCCCGTCCGTCATTTTGTGCAAAGAAAATGAAATAAAGGGCCTAACGGGTGCTTGGGGTCCTGCCCTGAGGCTGTTTACCCTGGCCTGACTTAGAAACCACCCTTGGGGATTGTCTGCAATTTACAAGGTAGGATTTGTTTTGCTTTCCACAGAATATTTGCATTGTTACAGTGCAGAAGGAAGCCATCGTGCCTGCACGGGGGCCAGATGTCTCCGGCCGTTGGGATTCACTGTTCCCACCAACAGTGCACTCCCACCTGTGGGTTTCCCAGCGTCGAGGGGTGGCTTCAGTAGGAAATCTCATTGACAAGCAGCGGGAGCAGAGAATCCCACCGCCGGCGAACGGCACGCCACCAAGAGACTGTGGGTCCGGAAAATCCAGCCCCGGATCTCTGAATGAGCATTTACCCTCATTCCATTCCCCCGCCTCCTCCTCATAACCCTGCAGATTATTTATTTTCCAATATCACCTTGATTCCCTCTTGAACGCCTCGATTGAACCTGCCTCCACCACATTCTCAGGCAGTGCTTCCAGACCTGAATCACTCGCTGCGTGAGAAAGATATTCGTCATGTCTTCATTGCTTTTTGTACCAATTACTTTAAACCTGTGCCCTCTCATTCTCAATCCTTTCATCTCTCCTGTCCTCTCATGATTTTGAATACTTTTACCTTTTATTTACCTGAATGAGGAGCCAAGAGGCACAGAAGCTGCAAGTCTGATAGGGGCCGATAGCAGTTTCCACAACACTGTTCATCTCTGTCCTTGAATGCTATTAAGCTCTGAATACCAAACACTCCAAGTTCCCCACCCCCAGGTCTAACTGCAACCCAGGCTTCCGGAATTTCCTGACTTTCTGGCTTGTCGGGATTCTTTTCCCAATGATCCCAGGATATGCCCAAAGCTCCCAGAAACTTTAATAGACCTATTTTAATGCCTAGACCCCCACCCATCTTCAGTATGCCCAAACCATCAGATGTTCCTTGAAATACCTTAACACCTTAAGATCTATCCATCCCAGTACAGTGAGACCTGGGGTTCACTTCCACTGGTCCCAAATCTCAGGATTGTTGCATTGTTGAGAGGTTGAGAATGGCATAAACCCTGTGCTTATTAAATCTTCAACTCTCAAGAAATGTCTTCAGCTGGTATAAGTAACATTCTGGCTTTGGCGCACTAACAGGCCACATCCTGAAGTCTCATATAGATTACAAGCAACCTTCTAGGCATTTCAGAAAGTTAAAAGACAGGACCTCTAGGGTTGTAATCTCGGGATTACTCCCTGTACCACGTGCCAGCGAGGCTAGAAATAGGAAGATAAAGCAGCTAAACACGTGGCTAAACAGCTGGTGTAGGATGGAGGGTTTCTGTTATCTGGACCACTGGGAGCTCTTCAGGGGCAGGTGTGACCTAGAAAGAAGGACGGGTTGCATCTAAACTGGAGAGGCATAAATATCCTGGCCGCGAGGTTTGCTAGTGTCACACGGGAGGGTTTAAACTAGTATAGCAGTGGGGTGGGCACGGGAGCAATAGGTCAGAAGGTGAGAGCATTGAGGGAGAACTAGGGAATAGGGACAGTGTGGCTCTGAGGCAGAGCAGACAGGGAGAAGTTGCTGAACACAGCGGGTCTGATGGCCTGAAGTGCATATGTTTTAATGCAAGAAGTATTACGGGTAAGGCAGATGAACTTAGAGCTTGGATTAGTACTTGGAAATATGATGTTGTTGCCATTACAGAGACCTGGTTGAGGGAAGGGCAGGATTGGCAGCTGAACGTTCCAGGATTTAGATGTTTCAGGCGGGATAGAGGGGGATGTAAAAGGGGTGGCGGAGTTGCGCTACTGGTTAGGGAGAATATCACAGCTGTACTATGGGAGGACACCTCAGAGGGCAGTGAGGCTATATGGGTAGAGATCAGGAATAAGAAGGGTGCAGTCACAATGTTGGGGGTTTACTACAGGCCTCCCAACAGCCAGCGGGAGATGGAGGAGCAGATAGGTAGACAGATTTTGGAAAAGAGTAAAAACAACAGGGTTGTGGTGATGGGAGACTTCAACTTCCCCAATATTGACTGGGACTCACTTAGTGCCAGGGGCTCAGACGGGGCAGAGTTTGTAAGGAGCATCCAGGAGGGCTTCTTAAAACAATATGTAGACAGTCCAACTAGGGAAGGGGCGGTACTGGACCTGGTATTGGGGAATGAGCCCGGCCAGGTGGTAGAAGTTTAAGTAGGGGAGCATTTCTGGAACAGTGACCACAATTCAGTAAGTTTTAAAGTGCTGGTGGACAAGAATAAGAATGGTCCTAGGGTGAATGTGCTAAATTGGTGGAAGGCTAATTATAACAATATTAGGCGGGAACTGAAGAACCTAGATTGGGGGCGGATGTGAGGAAGAAGGACAAATACGGCAATTTTAGGGAACCTTGGATAATGAGAGATATTGTAGGCCTCGTCAAAAAGAAAAAGGAGGCATTTGTCAGGGCTAAAAGGCCGGGAACAGACGAAGCCTGTGTGGAATCTAAGGAAAGTAGGAAGGAACTTAAGCAAGGAGTCAGGAGGGCTAGAAGGGGTCACGAAAAGTCATTGGCAAATCGGGTTAAGGAAAATCCCAAGGCTTTTTACACGTACATAAAAAGCAAGAGGGTAGCCAGGGAAAGGGTTGGCCCACTGAAGGATAGGCAAGGGAATCTATGTGTGGAGCCAGAGGAAATGGGCGAGGTACTAAATGAATACTTTGCATCAGTATTCACCAAAGAGAAGGAATTGGTAGATGTTGAGTCTGGAGACGGCTGTGTAGATAGCCTGGGTCACATTGAGATCCAAAAAGACGAGGTGTTGACGTCTTAAAAAATATTAAGGTAGATAAGTCCCCAGGGCCTGATGGGATCTACCCCAGAATACTGAAGGAGGCTGGAGAGGAAATTGCTGAGGCCTTGACAGAAATCTTTGGATCCTCACTGTCTTCAGGTGATGTCCTGGAGGACTGGAGAATAGCCAATGTTGTTCCTCTGTTTAAGGAGGGTAGCAAGGAGAATCCAGGGAACTACAGGCCGGTGAGCCTTACTTCAGTGGTAGGGAAATTACTGGAGAGAATTCTTCGAGACAGGATCTACTCCCATTTGGAAGCAAATGGATGTATTAGTGAGAGGCAGCATGGTTTTGTGAAGGGGAGGTCGTGTCTCACTAACTTGATAGAGTTTTTCGATGAGGTCACAAAGATGATTGATGCAGGTAGGGCAGTGGATGTTGTCTATATGGACTTCAGTAAGGCCTTTGACAAGGTCCCTCATGGTAGACTAGTACAAAAGGTGAAGTCACACGGGATCAGAGGTGAGCTGGCAAGGTGGATACAGAACTGGCTAGGTTATAGAAGGCAGAGAGTAGCAATGGAAGGATGCTTTTCTAATTGGAGGGCTGTGACCAGTGGTGTTCCGCAGGGATCAGTGCTGGGACCTTTGCTGTTTGTAGTATAGATAAATGATTTGGAGGAAAATGTAACTGGTCTGATTAGTAAGTTTGCAGACGACACAAAGGTTAGTGGAATTGCGGATAGCGATGAGGACTGTCAGAGGATACAGCAGGATTTAGATTGTTTGGAGACTTGGGCGGAGAGATGGCAGATGGAGTTTAATCCGGACAAATGTGAGGTAATGCATTTTGGAAGGTCTAATGCAGGTAGGGAATATACAGTGAATGGTAGAACCCTCAAGAGTATTGAAAGTCAGAGAGATCTAGGAGTACAGGTCCACAGGTCACTGAAAGGGGCAACACAGGGGGAGAAGGTAGTCAAGAAGGCATACGACATGCTTGCCTTCATTGGCCGGGGCATTGAGTATAAGAATTGGCAAGTCATGTTGCAGCTGTATAGAACCTTAGTTAGGCCACACTTGGAGTATGGTGTTCAATTCTGGTCGCCACACTCGCAGAAGGATGTGGAGGCTGTAGAGAGGGTGCAGAAGGGATTTACCAGAATGTTGCCTGGTATGGAGGGCATTAGCTATGAGGAGCTGTTGAATAAACTTGGTTTGTTCTCACTGGAACGACGGGAGGTTGAGGGGCGACCTGATAGAGGTCTACAAAATTATGAGGGGCATAGACAGAGTGGATAGTCAGAGGCTTTCCCCTGGGGTAGAGGGGTCAATTACTAGGTGGGACGCTGAACCTTGATGGTAAGAAATTAACAACTTGCTTTCCCTCCATACTGGCCTTGTTTTCCACTGAAAGATAAAGACTGAACTTGCAATTATATAGCATCTTCCACAACCTCATAACATTCCAGAGCACATTACAGTCAATTAAGTTATTTTGAAGTGTTGTAAGGTAGGAAAAGTTGCATCATATTTGTACATAGAAAGTTACTACAAACAGGAATGAGATAATTGACCAGGTAACTATGTTTTGTGATGTTGATTGAGGGGTAAACATTGACTTGGACATCGGACAGAACTCATCTGCTCTTCTAGTGCCATGGGATTGTTTAGGTCCATCTGCTCAATTTAACATCTTGCCCAAAGGATTGTACCGCTAGCAATGCAGCACTCCCTCAGTCTTGTCCTCGGAGTGTGTAAACTCTGATTATTAGCTCAAGTATCTTGGCCAGGACTTGAACTCACCACCTTCTGACATGAGAGGCAAACCTGACACCTTGGGCTGAATTTACCGAGGAGGGGGTTATAATAAATTAACATTAAACAAAGCCGTAAACGTAAGTAGCCATAACAAACTCTAGGCAGCTTTAAGGAGGTGAGAGTGGGTTTTCCACATCTCAATGAAAGTGGCATCTCATTGGTCGGTAGATCTAACAGTTTCAGCTGTGCCAGGATTCAGTAACGGCAGTGCCAAATCTGAAAAAAGCAATTGAATTCATGAAAACCCATTTGCTGAAATTACATTCTTTCAACTACATTATCCTTTACAATAATAAACAATTAATTTAATTGTATAATCCTTCATAAAAAAAGGCAATGGAATTCATAGCCCCACTTCAAAAGGTCCATAACCACCTGAAGCTGTCACTAAAACTGCGAAATGGCAGGCACCCTACTGTTATAATGGAAGGCTTATATCCCCAGATAGAGTGAAATAGCTATCAGTCATTCTTTTTAGACTCTCCAGACAGTTTTTTTCAAATAGTTAAAGGGCAGGAGTTTTAAATACCTTGACAGCTTGACAGCCCCCTTTGACAATTCACCGTGACACTTTTGACAATTATTTTCGAGAGATTTCATCATTGCGAAAATCCAGACAGGCCAACTTTTCAGGTCAATAACATTTCCTCATAATTGAGAAAAATTAGAAATGTAATAGTTTTTTTAAACTCGGTGATGCTAGGGAGGGAGGACAGAACAAAAGTGAAGGTCTGCGATAGGGTGAAAGATGAAAAATATTAAGTAACAAAAGAGTTGTTTGCAGAGCCAAAGGGAATGTTAATGGGACGAGTTGATGCAAAAATAAAATCTAAAAGAGGTGTGACTGGCAGAATGATGAATGATGGGGTTATCTCCGTAACCCCACCTAACCTGCACATCTTTGGACACCAAGGGGCAATTTAGCATGGCCAACCCACCTAACCAACACATATTTGGTCTGTGGGAGCGAATCAGAGCACGCAACGGAAACCCACGCAGACATGGGGAGAAAGTGCAAAGTCCAGCAGACAGTCACCCGAGACTAGAATTGATCCAGGGTCCCTGGTGCTGTGAGGCAGCAGTGCTAACCACTCTGCACAGTGTCACCCTGATGTTGGCATAATGTTACTATCACTGAAGAAACAATCCAGAGGCCCAATGTAATTCTCTGGGGACATGGGTTCAAATCCCATCCTGGAATTTCAACTCATAGTTTATCATTGAATTTACAGTGCAGAAGGAGGCCATTCGGCCCATCGAGTCTGCACCGGCTCTTGGAAAGAGCACCCTATCCAAGGTCAACACCGCCACCCTATCCCCATAACCCAGTAGCCCCACCCAACACTAAGGGCAATTTTGGACACTAAGGACAATTATTACATTTGTAATTCGAAGCTAGTCTCAGTAATGATGACCACAAACTATCATCGATTGTTGTAAAAACCCAATGCTCCTTCGAGAGGGAAATCTGCCGTACTTACCTGGTCTGGTAGACAGGTGACTCCAGAACCACAGCCACGTAGTTGACTCTTAACTGCCCTCTGAAGTGTCCTATCGAGCCACTCAATTCGAGGGCAACTGGGGCCGGGCACAGAATGCTGACCTTATCGGTGAATCCAAATCCCATGGAAGAATAAATAAAAACATGAGAAGGACAAATTAGATAACTCTTTCAAAGAGCCAGCAAAAGGTGTGGTGGGCTCAATGGCTTCCTTCTGTGCTGTACGATTTTATGACAATCAGGCCAACTCCTCAGTTCCCTACCATGACTCCAATACACCTCGACTATTAAAATGCCATGACCAGGTACAGAAAATACTCACAAAGGCTAATGGATTGCTGACGTTTACATTGAGAGGACTAGAATACAAGGGTCAGAAGTAATGCTTCAGCTGTACAAAGCCTTGGTCAGGCTGTGAGCTGTTCTGGGCACTGCAATTTCAGAAGGGTACATTGGCCTTGGATGGAGTGTAGCATAGATTTACGAGAATAATATCTGGGCTCCAAGGTTAAATAATGAAGCAAGATTTCACAGACAACGGGCTGGAGTCTCCGGTCCCCCAGCTACATGTCTCTCGGCAGTGGGAAGCAACGTGCCGTTCGCTGCTGGTGGGATTCTCTGTTCCCACTGCTGCCAATGGGAATTTCCATTGAAGCCACCCCACGTCGCCACAAAACCCACTGCCAGCGGGACCAGAGAATCCCGTCACCAGTGAATATCTGGAGAATTTCGACACATGGCTATTATGCTGTTATATCATTGGCAGAATGGCAGAACAGACTCAAGGGGCTATATTGCCCATCTTGTCCCTGTGCTTCTCCAAAGTGAATTACAGTCTTTTTATTCAGCCCAACCACATTTGAGGTGTTGTCAACTTTAAGTGTAAACTCTGTTTCGCTCTCCCTAGATGCTGTCTGACCTGCTGAGTATTTACAGCATTCTTTTAGTTCACATTCAAACCAGTCCTGACAAGGATATGTCACATGCCAGTGAGACTGGAAACCATTTTAAATTGTCCACGTCTTTTGAATTCTTTCTAAAGCTATATTTATCACTGAAGGAATTTCTAAGAATGAATTAGAACATAGAACATAGAACATAGAACAATACAGCGCAGTACAGGCCCTTCGGCCCACGATGTTGCACCGAAACAAAAGCCATCTAACCTACACTATACCATTATCATCCATATGTTTATCCAATAAACTTTTAAATGCCCTCAATGTTGGCGAGTTCACTACTGTAGCAGGTAGGGCATTCCACGGCCTCACTACTCTTTGCGTAAAGAACCTACCCCTGACCTCTGTCCTATATCTATTACCCCTCAGTTTAAGGCTATGTCCCCTCATGCTAGCCATTTCCATCCGCGGGAGAAGGCTCTCACTGTCCACCCTATCTAACCCTCTGATCATTTTGTGTGCCTCTATTAAGTCTCCTCTTAACCTTCTTCTCTCTAACGAAAACAACCTCAAGTCCATCAGCCTTTCCTCATAAGATTTTCCCTCCATACCAGGCAACATCCTGGTAAATCTTCTCTGCACCCGTTCCAAAGCCTCCACGTCCTTCCTATAATGCGGTGACCAGAACTGTACGCAATAATCCAAATGCGGCCGTACCAGAGTTCTGTACAGCTGCAACATGACCTCCTGACTCCGGAACTCAATCCCTCTACCAATAAAGGCCAACACTCCATAGGCCTTCTTCACCACCCTATCAACCTGGGTGGCAACTTTCAGGGATCTATGTACATGGACACCTAGATCCCTCTGCTCATCCACACTTCCAAGAACTTTTCCATTAGCCAAATATTCCACATTCCTGTTTTTCCTTCCAAAGTGAATCACCTCACACTTCTCTACATTAAACTCCATTTGCCACCTCTCAGCCCAGCACTGCAGCTTATCTATATCCCTCTGTAACCTGCTACTTCTTTCCACACTATCGACAACACCACCGACTTTAGTATCGTCTGCAAATTTACTCACCCACCCTTCTGCGCCTTCCTCTAGGTCATTGATAAAAATGACAAACAGCAACGGCCCCAGAACAGATCCTTGTGGTACTCCACTTGTGACAGAACTCCATTCTGAACATTTCCCATCAACCACCACCCTCTGTCTTCTTTCAGCTAGCCAATTTCTGATCCACATCTCTAAATCATCTTCAATCCCCAGCCTCCGTATTTTCTGCAATAGCCTACTGTGGGGAACCTTATCAAACGCTTTGCTGAAATCCATATACACCACATCAACTGCTCTACCCTCGTCTACCTGTTCAGTCACCTTCTCAAAGAACTCGATAAGGTTTGTGAGGCATGACCTACCCTTCACAAAGCCATGCTGACTATCCTTGATCATATTATTCCTATCTAGATGATTATAAATCTTGTCTCTTATAATCCCCTCCAAGACTTTACCCACCTCAGACATGAGGCTCACCGGTCTATAGTTGCCGGGGTTGTCTCTGCTCCCCTTTTTGAACAAAGGGACCACATTTGCTATCCTCCAGTCCTCTGGCACTATTCCTGTATCCAATGATGACATAAAAATCAAAGCCAATGGTCCAGCAATCTCTTCCCTGGCCTCCCAGAGAATCCTAGGATAAATCCCATCAGGTCCCGGGGACTTATCTATTTTCAGCCTGTCCAGAATTGCCAACATCTCTTCCCGACGTACCTCAATGCCACCTAATCTATTTACCTGGGGCTTAGCATTCTCCTCCACAACATTATCTTTTTCCTGAGTGAATACTGACGAAAAATATTCATTTAGTATCTCGCCTATCCCTTCAGACTCTACACACAACTTCCCATCCCTGTCCTTGACTGGTCCTACTCTTTCCCTAGTCATTCGCTTATTCCTGACATACCTATAGAAAGCTTTTGGGTTTTCCTTGATCCTTCCTGCCAAATACTTCTCATGTCCCCTCCTTGCTCGTCTTAGCTCTCTCTTTAGATCCTTCCTCGCTACCTTGTAACTATCCATCGCCCCAACTGAAACTTCACACCTCATCTTCACATAGGCCTCCTTCTTCCTCTTAACAAGAGATTCCACTTCTTTGGTAAACCACGGTTCCCTCGATCGGCACCTTCCTCCCTGCCTGACCGGTACATACTTATCAAGAACACGCAGTAGCTGTTCCTTGAACAAGCTCCACTTATCCAGTGTGTCCAACACTTGCAGCCTACTTCTCCACCTTATCCCCCCCAAGTCACGTCTAATGGCATTATAATTTCCCTTCCCCCAGCTATAACTCTTGCCCTGCGGTGTATAATTATCCCTTTCCATCCTTAACGTAAACGTCACCGAATTGTGGTCACTGTCCCCAAAGTGCTCACCTACCTTCAAATCCAACACCTGGCCTGGTTCATTACCCAAAACCAAATCCAATGTGGCCTCGCCTCTTGTTGGTCTGTCAACAAACTGTGTCAGGAAACCCTCCTGCACACACTGTACAAAAAACGACCCATCTAATGTACTTGAACTATATCTTTTCCAGTCAATATTTGGAAAGTTAAAGTCTCCCATAATAACTACCCTGTTACTTTCGCTCTTATCCAGGATCACCCTCGCCATCCTTTCCTCTACATCCCTAGAACTATTTGGAGGCCTATAGAAGACTCCCAACAGTGTGACCTCTCCTTTCATGTTTCTAACCTCAGCCCATACTACCTCGGAAGATGAGTCCCCATCTAGCATCCTCTCCGCCACCGTAATACTGCTCTTGACTAGCAGCGCCACACCTCCCCCTCTTTTGCCTCCTTCTCTGAGCTTACTAAAACACCTAAACCCCGGAACCTGCAACATCCATTCCTGTCCCTGCTCTATCCATGTCTCCGAAATGGCCACAGCATCGAAGTCCCAGGTACCAACCCATGCTGCCAGTTCTCCTACCTTATTTCGTATACTCCTGGCATTGAAGTAGACACACTTCAAACCACCTACCTGAACACTGGCCCCCTCCTGCGACGTCAAATCTGAGCTCCTGACCTCTGTACTCTCATTCTCCCTTACCCTAAAACTACAATCCAGGTTCCCATGCCCCTGCTGCATTAGTTTAAACCCCCCCAAAGAGCACTAACAAATCTCCCCCCCAGGATATTTGTGCCCCGCAGGTTCAGATGTAGACCATCCTGTCTGTAGAGGTCCCACCTTCCCCAGAAAGAGCCCCAGTTATCCAGAAATCTGAATCCCTCCCGCCTGCACCATCCCTAGAGCCACGTGTTTAATTGCTCTCTCTCCCTATTCCTCATCTCACTATCACGTGGCACGGGCAACAACCCAGAGATAACAACTCTGTTTGTTCTAGTTCTGAGCTTCCATCCTAGCTCCCTGAAAGCCTGCCTGACATCCTTATCCCCTTTCCTACCTATGTCGTTAGTGCCAATGTGGACCACGACTTGGGGCTGCTTCCCCTCCCCTTAAGGACCCGGAAAACACGATCCGAGACATCACGTACCCTTGCACCTGGGAGGCAACATACCAAACGTGAGTCTCTCACGCTCCCACAAAATCTCCTATCTGTGCCCCTGACTATAGAGTCCCCAATTACTAATGCTCTGCTCCTCTCCCCCCTTCCCTTCTGAGCAACAGGGACAGACTCTGTGCCAGAGGCCTGTACCCCATGGCTTACCCCTGGTAAGTCGTCCCCCCCACAAGTATCCAAAGCAGTATACTTGTTTCTCAGGGGAACGACCGCAGGGGATCCCTGCACTGACTGTTTTTTCCCAGTCCCTCTTACAGTTACCCATCTATCTCCAATCTTTGGTGTAACTAATTCCCTGAAGCTGCTATCTATGACCCCCTCTGCCTCCCGAATGATCCGAAGTTCTTCCAACTCCAGCTCCAGTTCCCTAACTCGGTCTTGGAGGAGCTGGAGATGGCAGCACTTCCTGCAGGTAAAATCAGCAGGGCCACTAACGGCATCCCGAAAGTGATTCTCGTATATATGTATATTTCTGTCATAAACCTCACGAGGGCCATGGGGAGCAATCATTGATCTCCCCCTGGGACCCGTGGAGTATGAGCTCCCTGGGTAGTGGGAGGCAGCCAAACACCAGGGGCTCGTTATGAGCAAGGGATAAAAGCAGGCCCGACTCATAGCCTGGTGTAACAAATCCTCCCAGCTGGCAGTGCACTAGGAGTGAGATGCTGCATTACGCAGACTATTGTAATAAATTCATCTTTGTTAATGGCAGCTTTCCTCTGAGTTATTATAATTTCCAAAACAACAGCATCTATGAGGCTCTGAATAGATACAAGGGGGAAAGGAGCATGTTGTATATTAATAGATGAAATAGGGTGGGATAGATCAGATGGACCAAATGACCTGCTTCAGTGGTTTGAATTCTATGTAATTCAATGTGATTTTTTTTTACAGTTTACCCTTTAAAGTAAACCTTGCCCATACATAGAGTGGAAAGTGGGGTGAGAAAGGAAGAATCAATTCCCAGCAAAAAAAAGCATGAAGATTATTACAATTATGGATGACCGCACATGATCGCGAGGAGGCTTATGTGGAATATAAACACTGGCATAGAAAGGTTGGGCTGAATGGTCTGATTCTGCATTTGAGTTTACAGCATTAGTGAATTTGATTTTGGGGAGATGGTGAAGTTGGGTGAGAATATTGCTGTAACTCTGAAATGGGGTTCCAAATCCGATGAGAAGTTGGAATGTTGTATCGCCACAGTGGCACAAATGTGACATTCTGATGCCTTAATTTCACACTATGAGCTGTGGTGACTCAGATATTTTGATATCTATTAGCATTGCAAGGGTTAATGTAGTGTCGAGACTAGCCACTAGAGGGAGCTACAATAACAACTATATAATGTTGTGGAGATGCCAACGTTGCACTGGGGCGGGCACAATAAGAAGTTTTACAACATCAGGTTAAAGTCCAACAGGTATGTTTCGAATCACTAGGTTTCGGAACGCACCTTCTTCCTCAGGTGAAACATTCACCTGAGGAAGGAGCTGTGCTCCGAAAGCTAGTGATTCAAATCAAAACTGTTGGACTTTAACCTGATGTTGTACAACAATATCAGGCAGTGATGCTAGGGAGGAGTGTATGCAGGAAATAGCTAGTGAAGGTCAGAAGAGCAGATAGTGCAAGTAAGGTTAGTTTATGGTTTATACCAGCAGTGAGATTGGCAGTAGATGAGTTCAGTTCAATGTTATTGATCATTTGTGTATTCCTAAGGACTACGTGTCGAATCCTAGTTTAGTAGCGTAAATAAAATCATAGCTTTGTTTAAGTTAAAGCTATTTTGTGGTCTTTGTGAACACTACGTCAACCATCCTGAAATAAGCAGCACAAAGAACACCACAGTGACCTGGCAGAGTTATATACAGTGCACTAACTGGATGGCAGGATGGAATGCCAGTCCAGAAGTGTAAATGGTTCATTCAATAGATGTCACGCACATGAAGATACCCAGGTTTCTGGGTTGAGGGATGCAGATGGATGAAATAAATTATTGTGAGGAAATCTCAGGACAGATATGAGGTTGGTAGATTACCTGACACAAGGATTATGAGGTTGACTAGTTCAAATTGGATGTTGAATGCAATTATCCTACATTTCCCATACCTCATATTTTATTTAGTAATTCTAGGCACTAAGTGCTCTGCACACAGTACAGACAATGTTAGATGACACACAACCCTCTGGGCATTTCCTTTACTCTGTGTTGGACTGTACAGGGAGAGAGGCTGATAATGAAAAACTTATCAATTGGTCTGAGCATTTCTTAGGTATTTCTTATCGGGGAAACCGTCTAACTGGGATACGGTACCTTTTTTTTTTCGAATACCAGCTGTTAACCTTTCGCAATAGCTGACCACAATGATTTGGAAAGAAGACACATCTATCCTTATCTTGATGATTATTCAGTTGGTACATTCTCCCCAGAGCCTGTGTCAATCTCCATTGAGAGGACAATGCATCTTTTTTCAATAGATGACTCTGCTGGTGTATTTTTCCATGTCCCATTTATTTCTTACATTGTTTTTGTTCCTCGAGGGAAAATTCAAGACATTTGCTCAACAGCACATCTCCTTCAACCGAATCTTTATTTGGAAGGTTGTGTCTGACTGAGATCGCTGGACTATTTAGATGTGACTATTTTCGATTGTGCTGCACAGTTTTCTTTTACCTCCAAGATGAACTGGGCAGTGAAAGTCTTTTGGTTAAGGACCCTGACCCTTTGTCAGAACTGTGAGGTATTACAGATGAAAAGCTTATAGGAAGGGACAAAATTCAAGAAAAGGATGTGGGGAAAAAAAATGATAAGAAAAAAAAGAATGACCTGTGATTCAGGGAAGAAAGGGAGATGATTAAATGACAGAAGTGATAATGCTGTTCTTTCTCACTTCTTGCATATGTAGGCATTTCTACCTCTCATTCTGTTTCTCCTTCTAAACTGTTCATCTGTTACACCAGCAACAACTTTCATTTATATAGCACCATTAATATTGCATTACATCCAAAGGTGCTTTGCCAGAGCATAATGAAAACACAATTTGGGACCAAGCCAGAAAAAGGCAATATTAGGGGAGATGAGCAAAACTTTGGGAAAGAAGTCGGCTCAAAGAACATCTGGAACATCTGGAATGTCCAATGATGTGAAGTTAGGTAGTTTGGCAATGCTAAATTGCCTATTAGTGTCCACAGATGTGAAGATTATGGGGGGTTATGGGCTTACGGGGATAGGGCAGGGGAGCGGGCCAGGATAGGGTCGGTGCAGACTCGATGGGCCGAATGGTCTCCTTCTGTCTGGTGTTCTTTGTGATTCTGTTGTCAGGATGGAATCCGTAGTGTTCACAAAGACATCAACAAAGCTAATCTTATTTACACTACTTACATAAAGTTTGACACTTATTCCTATAGTAAACAATAGATTATATTAAACTACACTCAATGAACACTATCTCTATATTCCAACTGTAACTGTATTCTACCCTCTCTAAATCTCCAATGCACTTTACTCCCGTCTCCTCTCCTCTACACTCTCTCCCAGAAGCCTAAAAGTCAGAGCCTTTTATAGTCCTGTCTCTAGCTCCATCTAGTGGCTAATTGCAACATGACATTAACTCCTTAATATTAAACATTTCTTTCATGTCACATTCTGCACTGTCGGAGTTCTATGGTTCCAAAATGAAAGAGAGGTGGAGAGGTTTAGGGAGGGTATTCGGAGCAAAGGCTGTTGCTAAAGGCAGGACTGGTAATGACTGAGTGATGGAAATCAGGGTTGTGAAAGAAGCCAAAATTGGAGGGGCGCAGTAATCATCTAGTTTTATTTTGCTGGAGGAGATTATAAAGATACGGAGGGTGGTTGGCAGGGAGGGATTTAAAATGCGAGGGAGTGAATTTGAGTGCCCATCCCGGTGATGTATTTGAAGGTTGGGGGGGGGACATGTAATATAAGGCGGATTGCCAGCTCACTGCCTTCCCATCCGCCCCTGACCTGTCTGCCATCTTACAGCAAGTGAATAAGGCGTCAGGCAGCCCATCCGCCCTTCGGCCTATTGAGGTCCTTAAGTAGACAATTAAACTCCATTTAAGGGCTTAATTTAGTCTTTACAACAATTTTTCAGTCTGAGGGGGAAGGCGGGCACTTGGTGAACAGCCCGGCAGCTTCCACTGCAAAGACCTAGGTCTATCCTTGTATGGAATTAGCGATACCTCTTTGTTAGAGTGTTGGGTCTGTAAGGATATTGCTGAGATAAAAAGGGGTATCTTGAGTTCGAATCATTTCTTTCTTGATGTCTGATTTGAAAACTTTCCCACCTTGTGTTGTCTCGTCTAATAAATATTTCTTGTTCAATAAAATGTTTTATTTTGTTAAAAAGCCAACAGCAGACTCCTGTGAATTTGTCCAGTAAATACGCTCTGCAGATTCAAAAAAATGGAAAATCTATCAAGCCAGGTTCCATTCTGGGATCTGACTTGTCCAGTAATAACATCATCTGGGATCATAATATTATCACTCTTGTCGAACCAGTCCTGTTGCCTGCAAGGTTTAAACCCAATGATCCAGATACACGCTGTTCGGGTCACACATTGGATCCTGTCACAAAGCCCTTGCACACTGGCATCATCAGAGCCTGTGGAAGCAAGAGAGGAAGAAAGTAGCAGCTGAAATTGTTCTCTTGGTGTTCTATCCTGGAGAATGTGTATTAAGAACATAGAACATAGAACAGTAAAGCACAGTATAGGCCCTTCGGCCCACGATGTTGTGTCAACCACTTATCCTCTTCCAAGATCAACCTAATCTACACCCCTTCAGTTTACTGCTGTTCATGTACCTGTCCAAGAGTCGCTTAAATGTCTCTAATGACTCTGACGCCACCACCTCTGCTGGCAGTGCATTCCACACACCCACCACTCTCTATACATAGATGCATAGAAGATAGGAGCAGGAGGAGGTCTTTTGGGCCTTCGAGCCTGCTCTGCCATTCATCACGATCATGGCTGATCATCCAACTCAATAGCCGAATCCTGCTTTCTCCCCATAGACTTTGATCCCATTCTCCCCAAATGCTATATCCAGCCGCCTCTGGAATATATTCAAATTTTTACCATCAACTACTTCCTGTGGTAATGAATTCCACAGGCTCACCACTCTTTGTGTGAAGAAATGTCTCCCTCTGTCCAAAATGGTTTACTCTGAATCCTCAGGCTGTGACCCCTGGTTCTGGACAAACCCATCATTGGTAACATCTTCCCTGCATCTACCCTGTCTAGTCCTGCTAGAATTTTATAAGTCTCTCTGAGATCCCCCCTCCTTCTTCTCAACTCCAGTGAGACCAATCCTAACCTAGTCAATCTCTCCTCATATGACAGTCCCGCCATCCCTGGAATCAGTCTGGTAAACCTTCGCTGCACTCCCTCAACAGCAAGAACATCCTTCCTCAGAGAAAGAGACCAAAACTGCACACTTGGAGTAAAGTGTGGCCTCACCAAGGCCCTGTACAATTGCAGCAACACGTCACTGCTTCTACACATGAAACCTCTTGCAATGAAGGCCAACATACCATTAGCCTTCTTTGCCGCCTGCTGCACCTGCATGCTTACCTTCAGCGAATGATGCATAAGGACACCCAGGTCCCGCTGCACACTCCCCTCACCCAATTAACAACCATTCAGATAGTAATCTGCCGTCCTGTTTTTGTTTCCAAAATGAATAACCTACCTTTGACATCTCCCCTATACCTTCCTCCAATCACCTTAAAATTATGTCCCCTCGTGATAGCCATTTCCACCCTGGGGAAAGTCACTGGCTATCCACTCTATCCATGCCTCTCATCACCTTGTACACCTCTATCAAGTCACCTCTCTGCCTTCTTTGCTCCAGTGAGAAAAGCCCTAGCTCCCTCAATCTTTCTTCATAAGACATGCCCTCCAGTCCAGGCAGCATTCTGGTAAATCTCCTTTGAACCCTCTCCAAAGCATCCACATCCTTCCTATAATGATGTGACCAGAACTGGACACAATATTCCATGTGTGGCCTAATCAGGGTTTTATAAAGCTGCAGCAAAACCTCGCGGCTCTTAAACTCAATCCCCCTTTTAATGAAAGCTAACACACCATACGCCTTCTATCAACCTGGGTGGCAATATTGAGGGATATATGAAAGATCGCTCTGTTCCTCCACACTTCCAAGAATCCTGCTTTTAACCCTGCATTCAAATTCGACCTTCCAAAATGAATCACCACATTTATTTAGGTTGAACGCCATCTGACACTTTTCAGCCCAGCTCTGCATCCTGTCAAATGTCCTGTTGTAACCTGCAAAAACCCTCAACATTATCTACAACTCCACCAACCTTTGTGTCATCGGCAAACTTACTAACCCACCCTTCCACATCCAAGTCATTTATAAAACCACAAAGAGTAGAGGTCTCAGAACAGATCCCTGCGGGACACCACTGGTCACCGACTTCCAGGCGGAATACTTTCCATCCACTACCACTCGCTGTCTTCTTTCGGCCAGCCAATTCTGTATCCAGTCAGCCAAATTTCCCTGTATCTCATGCCCCCAAACATTCTGAATGAGCCTATCATGGGGAACCTGATCAAATGCCTTACTGAAATCCATATACACCACATCCACTGCTGATCTTCATCAATGTGTCTCGTCACATCCTCAAAGAATTCAATGAAGCTTGTGAGACATGACCTGCCCCTCACAAAGCCATGCTGACTATCTTTAATCAAACTATGTTTTTAAAATAATCATAAATGGGGTCTCTCAGAATCCTTTCCGATATTTTGCTCACCACAGACGTAAGACTGACTGGTCTGTAATTCCCAGGGATTTCCCTATTCCCTTTCTTGAACAGGGAAACAACATTCGCCACCCTCCAATCATCCGGTACTACTCCAGTGGAGAGTGATGATGCAAAGATCATCGCCAACAGCGCAGCAATCTCCTCCCTTGCTTCCCGTAGTAACCTTAGATACCTTAGATATATCCCATCAGGCCCAGGGGACTTATCCACCCTGATGCTTTTCAAACTTTCCAGCACATCCTCCTTCTTAATATCAACCTGTTCGAGTCTATTAACCTGGTTTACGCTGTTCTCACGAGCAGCAAGGTCCTTCTCTCTAGTGAATACTGAAGAAAATATTCATTTAGGGCTTCCCCTATCTCCTCAGACTTTAGGCACAAGTTCCCTCCACTATCCCTGATCAGCCCTACTCTCATTCTGATCATCCTCTTATTTCTCACATCAGTGTAGAACGCCTTAGGATTTCCCCTAATCCTTCCCGCGAGGGCTTTTTCATGCCCCCTTCTAGCTCTCCTAAGTCCATTTTTGAGTTCCTTCCTGGCTACCTTGTAACCCTCTATAGCCGTGCCAGATCCTTGCTTCCTCAACCTTACATCAGCTTCCTTCTTCCTCTTGAATAGAAGCTCCAATTCTCTTTTCATCCAAGGCTCCTTCACCTTACCGTTCTTTCCTCGTCTAAGTGGGACAAAACTATCCAGCACTCACAGCAAGTGTTCCTTAAACAACCCCCACATTACTGTTGTGCATTTTCCCAAGAACAATTGTTCCCACTTTATGCTCCTCAGTTCCTGTCTAATAGCAATGTAATTCCCCCTCCCCCAATTAAATACCTTCCTATACTATCTGTTCCTATCCCTCTCCATGACTGTGGTAAAGGTCAAGGAGTTGTGGTCACTATCACCGAAATGTTCTCCCACCGAATCATCTGATACCTGGCCTGGTTCGTTGCCGAGCACCAAATCCAATATGGCCTCCCCCCTAGTCGGCCTATCTACATATTGAGTCAGGAATCCTTCCTGGACACACCTGACAAAATCTGCTCCGTCCAAACCATTTGCACTAAGGAGGTTCCAGTCAACATTAGGGAAGTTGAAGTCATCCATGGCAACAACTCTGTTACTTCTGCACCTTTCCAAGATTTGCTGCCCAATCTGTTCCTCTATCTCTCTGCTGCTATTGGGTGGTCAATAGAAAACTCCCAATAAAGTGACTGCTCCTTTCTTGTTTCTGACTTCCACCCACACTGACTCAGTAGACAAACCATCCTCAACTACTTCCTTTTCTGCAGCTGTGACGCACTCCCTAATTAACAGTGCCATGCCCTCTCCTCTTTTACCTCCCTCCCTATTCTTCATAAAACTTCTAAACCCCGGAACATCTAACAACCATTCCTGCCGCTGTGAAGTCCATATCTTCTTAATGGCCCAACATCGTAGTTCCAAGTACTGATCCATGCTCTAAGTTCATCTCCCTTATTCCTGACACTCCTTGCCGTGAAACAGACACACTTTATCCCATTCCACTGAGTGCAACTTTGCCCTATCAACTGTCTATCCTTCCTCATAAACTTGCTGCATACTATTTCTGCCTGTTCAACAGCTTCCCTATCCACTAATCCTTGCTCCGGTTCCCATTCCCCGTCAAACTAGTTTAAACACTCCCGAAGAGCTCTAGCAAACCTCCCACCCAGGATATTGGTGCCCCCTCCAGTTTAGGTGCAATCTGTCCTTCATGTACAAGTCCCATCTTCCCCAGAAGATATCCCAATGATCCACATAGCTGAAGCCTTCCCTCCTGCACCAGCCCTGTAGCCACGTGTTCAGCTGCACTCGCTCTCTGGTCCTTGTCTCACTAGCATGTGGCATCGATAGCAATCCTAAGATTACGACTCTGCTTGTCCTGCTCTTTAGCTTCCAACCAAACTCCCTAAAATCACTTTTTAGATCCTCATCCCTTTTCTTAGCTATGTCATTGGTGCCTCTGTGCACCACGATTTCTGGTTGCTCCCCCTCCCCCTTAAGAATCCTGTAGACTCGATCAGAGATATCCCTGACCCTGGCTCTCGGGAAGCAACATACTTCCATGAGTTTTGTTCGTGACCACAGAATCTCCTATCCGTTCCCCTAATCATTGAGTCTCCTATCACTATTGCTTTTCTATTCTCCCCCTTCCCTTCTGAGCCACAGAGCTAGGCTCAGTGCCACAGACGTGGCCACTCGGGCCTTCTCCCGGTAGGTCATCCCCCAACTGCATCCAAAGTGGTATACTTGTTTTGAAGGGGAACGGCCAAGGGGGAGTCCTGCACAGCTGCCTGTTCCTTTTCCTTCCCCTGACTGTAACCCAGCTACTCTTGTCCTGCACCTTGGTTGTGGCTACCTCCCTGTAACTCCTCTCTATCATCCCGTCTGCCTCCCGGATGATCCGAAGTAAATCCAGCTCCAGCTCCAGATCCATAACGCGGTCTCTGAGGAGCTGGAGTTGGGTGCACTTCCTGCAGGTGAAGTCAGTGGGGACACCAGTGGTGTCCCTCACTACCCACATCCTCCAGGAGGAGCATGCAACTGCCCTAGTCTCCATCCCGTCTGATCTGAATTCCCAAAGAGATTTAAAAGGAAAAAAAAGTTTAAACACCCGTTCGGCCCTTAAAAAAAATATATGTATACTGCTGCTACTCTCTCAAGTGAACCCTCTAAAATTGGTGATTCTGCTAAATGACACAAAGATAGCTTGCTGCTCCCCAAAAATATGAACAAAAAACAAGAAATAAATAAACAACTCTTACCTTACAGAATGTAGCTGCCCTGTGAACCAACTGGAACCCTCCAACTCTGCTCCCATCAGCTGCACTCTCTGTAAACTCCCGGCTTCCTTCAAGCTCTTCTTCTAACCCAAACAGCAACTTTTAAGTTAATTTACTAAATAAAAGAAAGGCTAGACTTTAGATGAAATTGAACCATTAATATCCCTCAGTCACCAAACTCTCACTATAGCATTCCAGTGCATCCATATTCAGCACTCCAAATGAATGTGTATCTTCTCCTAGATTTCTTTGAGGACTTTCGGTGTTTGGGTGTTAGGCGCAATGTGGTGGAGCATACAAGTCTGTGGTTTGCCCAGCAGTCTTTTACACCCTGAATGTGATATCCACATTCTCCCGGTCATAATATGCAGACATGTAGATAATGATATACAGACAGGCACAGACAGGCATCGAATGAACACAGAGCACAGGACATGACCAATGAGCAGGCAGGACACTCAGGGGTGGTATCTCACTATAAAAGGCACGAGGCACTCACACTCCGCCTCTTTCCACTGATGAACATCTACAGAGTGAGTCACAGAGTATGTTCAGTATTACACCTCCAACACGTGGCTAAGAGCTAGTCTGGATCAGTCAGACAGAGTAATCACGCTTAGGTTAGCAGAGAGTCGAACTCATAGAGAACTGTGCTAACTGTGCTCCTAGTTCAATAAATCAGATTGAACAGGTCTGGAGTATCTTTTGGTTAAAGCTGCATCCAGTTGCAGCCTGTGTTATCCCAGAGTACATAACACAACATGCTACCAAGAGACTGGTGGTTTACCTCAGTCCGTACCGTGACGACCAGCGAATGTATCCCGGCACCATGGAGTAGATTCAGGCTCTTCACCAGCTCAGGACTTCAATCTCAGTGCCAACTGGCGGACATTCAAGCAAAGGTTTCTGCTGTAGATCGAAACTTCAGACCTCGTGGGTGCGTCTGATGCAAGGAAGATCGCCCTTCTCCTCTCACCAGCGGGTGATCAAGCCATCGAACTCTTCAACTCTTTTCACTTCACCGAAGGCCAGGACATGACAAAGTTTCAAACCATCCTGGACAAGTTTGACAGTCATTGTGAAGTGGACACCAATGAAATCTTGGAGCGCTACATATTCAAACAGCGTCTACAAGGTAAAGATGAATCTTTCAACTCCTTCTTAACTAGCCTCCGCCTGCAAGCACTGTCCTGCAACTTTGGTGATATTGCTGGCTCCATGATCAGAGACCAAATCATTTTTGGAGTTCACTCTGATCCTCTGAGAGAGCAGCTACTGAAAATCAAGCATATGACCTTGCCAGTCGCAATTGAAACATGCACAGTGCATGAGCATGCCAAAAATCCCTGTGCCCAGTACAAATCGGCTGAAAATGAGAAACCTGCCTCCCACGAGGCAGAGAGTGTGCAGGTCATCTCCCGGATGCAGCGCCTCAACATTGATGAAAGCGGCCATTCCGCGCGCTTTTCCCGGGGCCCCACGCATGCGCGATGCAAACGGGGTAACAAAGCGGGCGACACCGGCACTGCGCATATGCGATGCCGCGCAGAGCGCCAGGACGCCGACGTCATGACGTGCTCGAACTCCGGCACTGCGCACTTAAAGAAACACTGCCCTGCAAGAGGCAAGCGATGTTTAAACTGCGGGAAGCCTGGACAGGTCTGCACCTCCTGTTAGGGGCCAGCTCACCCAATTCCGATGACGGCGCATTCAGAGTGTGCAACAACGATTACAGGATTCTGATCTTGGCAGCACAACGGATCCAGAGGAAGAATGCCTGGACTCTGCCTACTGTGTGGGCTGTAATGATCTATACATCTGTACATACATCTGCACATACACTAGGGACTGCAGACAGATGTAACAGCCACAGCATCACTAGAGGACATCGGAGACGGGTATAAAGGGTCCTGCCCAAGGTAGGATCTGCCTCTTTCAGAAGCACAAGGCTAGTGAGCAGCAGCACACAGGGACAGCTCAGCATAGGCAATTTACCTTAGCTTCACTGGTCATACCTCTTGACTGTATTATATCTAGTTAAGCTCTGGAAACAGAACGAACCCATTGAATAAAGTATTTGTGTTAACTGGAAGTCTACAATCTTTATTCAGACTTAGAGAATAACATGTGGGCATCATTACCAAATGTGAATATGCCACATGCAACTCATCCCAAATTCAATCTATCCTCGCTGTGGATTCTGCGGACGAATGGCGTGCGGTGATGCAGGTCAACCACTGCTCCATCCAGTTTAAGCTGGACACAGGTGCTTCTGCCAATCTCCTCTCACAGGCAGATTTCAAACTCATCAAGAAGCCCCCAAAGGTCCTTCCAGCAGCCTGCAGGCTCCTGGATGACAACGGAAATGCCATTACGGCACTGGGATCCTGCCATCTACTCATCTCCACCGGAGCAGCCATGCACGGTTACGTTTTGAAATTGTCAAGCCAGACAGGGCATCCCTACTTGGCGCGCATGCCTGCAAGCAGCTGAACCTCGTGCAGCGGGTTTACACAACGACATCCTCCAATGTGGATCTTCAGGCCGGCATTGACGACATCCTCGCTGAGTATCCGGATGTGTTTGACGGGATGGGCACGCTGCCATATCGATACAAGATTCTGCTACGACCTGATGCCAAGCCAGTGGTCCACGCACCACGCTGAGTCTCGGCTCCGCCGAGGGAGTGCCTGAAGGCACAGCTCAAGTATCTTCAGCAACAGGGCATCATTTCCAAGGTAACTTAACTGACTGACTGGGTCATAGAACATAGAACATTACAGTGCAGTACAGGCCCTTTGGCCCTCGATGTTGCGCCGACTGGTGAAACCACTCTAAAGCCCATCTACACTAATCCCTTATCATCCATATGTTTATCCAATGACCATTTAAATGCCCTTAATGTTGGGGAGTCCACTACTGTTGCAGGCAGGGCATTCCAGGCCCTTACTTCTCTCTGAGTAAAGAACCTACCTCTGACATCTGTCCTATATCTATCTCCCCTCAATTTAAAGCTATGTCCCCTCGTGCTAGACAGCACCATCTGAGGAAAAAGGCTCTCACTGTCCACCCTATCTAATCCTCTGATCATCTTGTATGCCTCAATTAAGCCACCTCTTAACCTTCTTCTCTCTAACGAAAACAGCCTCAAGTCCCTCAGCCTTCCCTCATAAGATCTTCCCTCCATACCAGGCAACATTCTGGTAAATCTATTCTGCACCCTTTCCAATGCCTCCACATCCTTCCCATAATGCGGCGACCAGAATTGCACGCAATACTCCAAATGCGGCCGCACCAGAGTTTTGTACAGCTGCAACATGACCTCATGGCTCCGAAACCCAATCCCTTTACCAATAAAAGCTAGCACACCGTACGCCTTCTTAACAACCCTCTCAACCTGGGTCAGCTTGATGGTATGTGTTAAAAAGCATTCGGGAGACTTGCGCATCAACATTGATCCCAAGGATCTCAATAAGAATAAAATGTGAGAATACTACCCCATCCTGAAGCGGGAGGAACTCACCAGTGAGATGGCACACGCACATTTTGTCACCAAGTTAGATGCGTCACATGGATTTTGGCAAATCCAGCTGGATGAGTCCAGCAGAAGGCTCTGCACCTTCAACACACTGTTTGGCCGTTTGGCATTGTCTCGGCATCGGAGACCTTCCATTGCATCATGGAGCAGATGATGGAGGGCATTGAAGGGGTTCCTGTGTACGTTGACAAAATCATCATATGGTCCACGACTCCTGAAGAGCACGTTTCCTGTCTCCAGCAGGTATTCCGCCGTGACCATGCCAATGGCCTGAAGCTGAACAGGTCCAAATGTTGCTTTGTCATGTCAACACTCAAGTTCCTAGGTGACCAGATCTCTCAGCAGGGCATGTGCCTGGACACCGACAAGGTCAATATTCTGGGCAAGTTCATCCCAAACATGGCCTCACACATCACGGCCCTACAAAACCTGGTGAAAAGGTCCACTGCCTTTAAGTGGAAGGCAGCACATCAGCAGAATGGTTGGTGCTGAAAGCCAAGCTCACCACTGCACCCATATTGGCATTTTTTGACCCAGACAGGGAGACGAAGATCTCGACAGATGCGAGCCAGGATGGCATCGGTGCGGTGCTGCTTCAACGCGATGACACTTCATCCTGGGCACCGGTAGCCTATGCATCGAGGGCCATGACGCCCACCGAAACAAGGTATGCGCAAATAGAGAAGGAATGCCTGGGTCCTCTCACTGGCGTTCTCAAGTTTCACGACTATGTCTATGGCCTGCCGACATTCACTGTCGAGATGGATCATAGGCCTCTGGTTCACATTATCCACAAGGACCTGAACGACATGACACCTCGGTTGTAGCGCATCCTCCTCAAACTCAGAAGGTACGACTTTGACTTAGTGTACAGGCCTGGCAAGGAGCTCATCATCGCTGATGCATTGTCCCGCCCCACTACTTTGCCTAGTGAACCGCTGGAAATCATCCGGCAGGTTGAATCACAGGTGCAGCTGTGTGCTAGCACCCTCCCGGCGTCTGATGAGAAGGTGGTTCGAA
Source organism: Scyliorhinus torazame (assembly GCF_047496885.1). Classification (NCBI taxonomy): domain Eukaryota; kingdom Metazoa; phylum Chordata; class Chondrichthyes; order Carcharhiniformes; family Scyliorhinidae; genus Scyliorhinus; species Scyliorhinus torazame. The sequence continues at coordinate 140,009,999 of NC_092720.1, read as the reverse complement.
TTTGCGAGGAGACAGCCAAAGATCCCCTCTTGCAGCGTGTCATGCACCACCTCGCCAATGGCTGGCAGAAAGGGCAGTGCCCTCAATTTTACAATGTAAAGGACGACCTGACGGTGATTGATGATATACTCCGCAAGCTGGACTAGATTGTCATTCCACTCAGTCTCCAGAGCTTGGTGCCCCGCCAAATCCATGAGGGACACCTGGACATCGAGACGCAGACGCAGAGCCAGGCAGGCTGTCTACTGGCCCGGTATTAGCCAGGACATCTCGAACATGGTCCTCAACTGTTCGACCTGTCAACGCTTCCAGCCAGCGCAGAGCAAGAGACGCTCCAGCAGCATGAAATCGAGACCTCCCCGTGGTCCAAGGTTGGCATCGACCTCTTTCGTGCGAATGGTCATGACTACGTGTTGATTATTGACTATTTCTCCAATTACCCTGAAGTCCTGAAGCTCTCAGACCTCACATCTCGGAACGTCATCAAGGCCTGTAAGGAGACGTTCTCCAGGCATGGTATCCCACTCACTGTCATGAGTGACAATGGCCCGTGCTTCAACAGCCACGAGTGGTCTATGTTTGCCAAGTCATACCATTTCAAACATGTCACTTCCAGCCCACACTATCCCACCTGTCAAGGCGCCGTCGTCCCCACCACCACCTCTCCAGCGGTCGACAAGGATCAGACGCAAGCCCCAGAGACTGGACTCATGAACATTTGTTTTGTTTGCTATCTTCTGTTTTCTCACATTAGACAGCTGTCTTCACATGTAAATACGTTCATCTATGCCGCCGCTTGTAAATATGTTAATATATGCCACCACATGTAAGTTCCCATGTGCCAACAAAACATTAACAAAAAGGGAGATGTCATAATATGCAGACATGCAGATAATGATATACAGACAGGCACAGACAGGCATCTAATGAACGCAGAGAACAGGACATGACCAATGAGCAGGGGTGGTATCTCACTATAAAAGGCAAGAGGCACTCACATCCGTCTCTTTCCATTGATGAACATCTACAGAGTGAGTCAGGGTGTAAGGTCTGCCTCTTAGTCTGTTTTTTCTCAACCTGGACAACCAGAATGCAGGGCTTAAATACAACTGGGTTGGTAATGGGTTTAAGGTGTCAACTTACACTAAAAAAAACCCCAGCTTTAATGGCCAATAAGGGCCTTAAAATTCTGTGAGTAGAATTTTCCCCCTTTAAGAGCTGTCAATCCGGCTGCTGCCATTTTGATAGTGGCATATCTCCGCATGGACAGAGCACCCACTTGAACTGAGTTGGCAATACAAGCAAATTGTCCTACAAAAGACATAGTTCGGATCCTGCTTGGAATTTTATGGGAGATATGGGTGGAGGTATGATAACTAACTTCTTATGCACATGTTAAGGGTCCAAGCAGCAGCAGTATCTAAAGGGTTATTGCTGTCCGCCCAGAAACAGTCCGTGGCATGTTTTCAATGTCCCCTCGGCTTTGAAACAAAGAGGCCAGCTCCACAAAAACATTACTGGCCATTGCTGGTCTGACTGGCACCGAACCTCCCCTCGACACACACACGCACACACACACACTGGGTTTCATCCCTCGCCACTCTTCAAATTCAACAATCCCCTCACACATTCTCTTCCTCCTTCCCATTCACCACCTCAAGTCTCCTTCCCCTCCACATTCCAACACTCCCGCTCTCCACACATCCCTCCCCACACGCCCCTCCCTCTCCCCACAAAGCACCTTCTCCCCATCTGCACGTAAGGGCAATATGGGATGGGCAATAAATGCTGGCCTCGCCAGTGACAGCCGCGTCCTATGAAGGAACCTAAAACAACTCTGCCTCAGCCCTTCCGCTCCCATCATTCCAACAGCTCCCACACATACCCCCTCCTGACATTTCACCTCACCTCTAACCCTCCCACAATCTGTCTCGCTCCTATCCCTCCCCCCCACAACCTATCTCACTTCTTTAACCAACTGTAGCAGCTACCTGCAGTTACCATCAGTAAGGACAGACATTCCTCTGGCACTGCACCACCATGCGTCATTAGGATATCTGTTTGCAACCGGTCAGGTTCAAGTGGGACCTGGGGTCTAATAATCATGGGAGGGATTTTCCCAACAAGCCGCCGCATGATTTTCGGCGGCGAAGGCAGCCTGCCAGTGGGATCTATCGGTCCCACCATTGTAAACGGGATTTCCCGTTGACAGCATCCCTCTTTACCGGGAATCCTGTGCGCCGGCGTGGGAATGGAATGTCCCACTGGCATGAACAGTCAGTAAATCTCGCTCCCGCATCTACTTTAAATGAATGGCCAACGGCATGCCCATCGATCCTCCCTCACTGCCTGTCCAAGCATTATAGACATTTATCAGCCAGCAGACTAGTGAAAACCCCCAACCCAGTAATGCAATTTGAATCGTTCAAATGAGGATAATCTTCTGTTACCGCCTCTGCCAATCCGATTTTGTCTCTGAGAGTGACATTTTTTCTAGTGGCAGTATCTTTGAATTAACCAGCTTTGAAACCCCTAATCAGTTCTCATTTCATATAAATTCTGAAATATAAGGGAGTCATTAAAATTATAATCCTAAATTTGTAACCCAAGGAGGTTTCCCAATTTTGTCTTAATTAATCTATTATCTTTCACTCTCATCTTCAGAAATCATGCCTCGAGAGAAAGCTCCTTTGTTCAGACGTGTGCAGAATAATCTGTTTCTATCTCTAGACTATACTGTAAAGTACAGGCAATATTGTTAAACGCTGTTAGAAAAAAAAAACAATCACTGCCAGAGTTTTCTGGAAGGGTCAATGGCGACTGCAGATTTCACCTAATTCTCTGGTTAAACTTTCTATTCTTGTGTTCAAATCCCTGCATAGCCTTGCAAAGAGTATTTCTCAGAGCTCCTCTTGCCATTCAACTCTCCGAGATCCAACTGTCCACCTTCAAATCTAATCTCTTACGCAGTCAAAATTTTAGTCACTCCTCCATCCGTGGCCATGCCTTAAATGTTTAGACCCTGAGCTCTGGGATTCCCTCTGTAACTCTCACCTCTTTCCTCTATTAGAGCACTCCTTCAAATCAATGAGGATCTAACCATCGCCCCTTGACATTCAATGGTATTACTATCGCTGAATCCCCCACAATCAACATCCTGGGCGCTACCATTGATCAGAAGCTGAACTGGACTAGCCATATTAACACTGTACCTACCAGGGCAGTTGATAGGCTAGGAATCCTACTGTGAGTAACTCACCGCGTGACGCCCCTAAGCCTGTCCACAAGGCACAAGATTAGAGTGTAATGGTATACTCTCTACTTGCCTGGATGAGTGCAGCTCCAACAACACTCAAGATATTCAACACCATCAGGAACAAAGCAGACCGCTCGATTGCTCCCCTTTCATAAACATTCAAACCCTCGACCACCGACGAACAGCGGCAGCAGTGTGTACCATCTACAAGGTGTACTGCAGGAACTTGCCAAAGTTCCTTAGACAACACCTTCCGAACCTATGACAAGGGCAAGAGCAGCAGATGCCATTCCTAACCGTGAAGTGTCGCCCCTTCTATCGCCCATGTGAATTCATCTCTGTACTCATCGCAGCAGTTAACATCCCACCCCAGATGAGTATGCCACCACCTTCACAGACTTCATCAGTAAGTGTGTCGAGGACTGTGTACCGAAAAAGACAATACGGGTATCCTCCAATCGGAAACCCTGGCTCAACCAAAAGGTTCACTCCCTGCTGAAGTTCCGGACGGAGGCTTTCAAGTCTGATGACCCTGACCTATACAACGTACGGAAAGCCATCAGGAATGCAAAAAGGCAATACCGCATCAAACTAGAGTCCCAGGCCAAAGACACTAACCCACGACGACAATGGCAGGGCCTACACAAGTTCACAAGCTATAAAGCAAGGCCAGGCAGAATATCTGGGGCTGGAGCATCCCTACCCGATGATCTGAACAAGTTCTATGCCTGCTTTGAGCAGTCAGCCAATGTATCAGTTGCACCCGCCCCAACAGCCCTGGACACACCCATACCCACTATTATCGCCTCAGAGGTAAGAGCTGCCTTCTTGAAAGTGAATCCGCGGAAAGCGACGGGCCCTGACGGAGTCCCTGGGCGAACACTCAGAGCCTGCGCAGACCAGCTGGCGAGTGTATTCGCAGATATCTTCACCACCTCGCTCCTCCGCTCTGAGGTCCCCACCTCCTACAAGAAGGCCACCATAATACCAGTACCAAAGAAGAACAAGGTAGCCTGCCTCAACGGCTACTGACAGGTGGCCCTAACGTCTGTTATCATGAAATGCTTCGAGTGGCTAGTCATCAGACAGATTACTGCCAGCCTCCCAGACGGTCGCGATCCACTGCAGTTCGCCTATCAACGCAACCGGTCCACAGCAGACACTATCTCACTGGCTCTGCAATCAACACTCGAACACCTCGACAACAAGGACACCTATGTAAGACTGCTGTTCATAGACTACAGTTCCACCTTCAACACCATTATCCCAACAAGACTAATAACCAAACTCCGCAATCTTGGACATGACCACTCCCTGTGCAGCTGGATCCTCGACTTCCTCACCAACAGACCGCAATCTGCCATATTGGCAACAGCACCTCCTCCACAATAGTCCTCAACACCGGAGCCCCGCAAGGATGTGGGCTCAGTCCTCTACTGTACTCCCTATACACCCACAACTGCGTGGCAACATTTAACTCCAGCTCAATCTATAAGTTTGAGGATGATACGACTGTGGTGGGCCACACCTCAAACAACAACGAATCAGACTACAGGAGGGAGATAAATCACTTGGTTGCATGGTGCACCGAAAACAAATTCTCCCTAAATGTTGGAAAGACCAAGGAACTGATCATCGACTTCAGGAAGTGAAGCACGACACACACTCCCTCATGATAACAGACGTTAGGGCCACCGCTCGGTAGCTGTTGAGGCAGGCTACCTTGTTCTTCTTTGGTCCTGGTATGATGGTGGCCTTCTTAAAGGAGGTGGGGATCTCAGAGCGGAGGAGCGAGGTGGTGAAGATATCTGTGAATACACTCGCCAGCTGGTCTGCGCAGGCTCTGAGTGCTCGCCCAGGGACTCCGTCGGGGCCCGTCAATGGCTCCGAAGTGGAGATGGTCAATAGCTTTAAGTTCCTGGGGGTCACGATCAGCAACAGTCTGTCCTGGTCCACTCACGTTGATGCAACAGTCAAGAAAGCCCAACAACATTTCTACTTCCTGCGGAAGCGAAAGAAATTTTGCATGTTTGCATCAACTCTCACAAACTTCTACAGATGTGCGATAGAGAGCATCCTATCCAGCTGAATCACAGCCTAGTATGGCAACTGCTCAGTCCAAGATCGCAAGAAACTGCAGACTGTGGTGAACTCAGCCCAATGCATCACACAAACTTGCCAATCCCACATTGATTCTGTATACACCTCCCGCTGCCTCAGGAAGGCAGCCAGCATTATCAGAGACCCCCTCCCACCCTGGCATTGTCTTCCTCCATCAGGCAGAAGGTACAGAAGTCTGAAGACTCATACATCCAGACATAGGAACAGCTTCTTCCCCACAGCTACAAGACTCCTCAACGACTCCCCCTCGGACTGATCTGTTCCCTGTAAGAACACTATTCACGACACCCTATGCTGCTGCTCTTGCTCATGTATTTACTTTGTTTGCTTTGTTTAGCCCCTTGTAACACTGTAACCAATCACTGTTCTGTCGATGTACCATTTGTCAATGTTCCCTGTTGATTATTCTTGTGTCTGCTATGTACGTACTGTGTATGTTCCTTGGCCGCAGAACAATACTTTTCACTGTACTTCGGTACATGTGACAATAAATCAAATCAAATCAAATCAAATCCTTCACTATCACTGAGTCAAAATCCTGGAACTCCCTCCCGAATAGCTGAGTAGGTGTATTTGCAAATGAGGGACTGCAGCGGTTCAAGAAGGCAGCTCACCACCACCTTCTGAAGAGCAACTAGGGATCATAGATCGTAGATCATAGAATTTCCAGTGCAGAAGGAGGCCATTTGGCCCATCCAGTCTGCACCAGCCCTTGAAAAGAGCACTGTACTTAAGCCCTGTAACCCAGTAACCCCACCTGTCCTTTTTGAACACTAAGGGACAATTTAGCATGGCCAATCCACCTAACCTGCACATCATTGGACTATGGGAGGAAACCGGAGCACCCGGAGGAGACCCACGCAGATATGGGGAGAAAATACAGACTCCGCACAGACAGTGACCCAAGCCGGGAATCGAACCTAGGGCCCTGGAGATGTGAAGCAACAGTACTAACCACTGTGCTACCCATGGACAATTAATGCTGGCCTAATCAGTGACGCCCACATCCCATAAAATCAATTGTCGGTGGCAGAGACGGCCTGGCATTAGCTGGCGATGGGATCTCCTGGTCCCGCTGTTGTCAATAGGATTTCCATTGTATCCACCCCATGCCGCCGGGAAACCCACGACGGGGGGTTGCGCTGTTGGAGGTGTTATATTACCTTGCGTAATACATATATTACTCTTTTGAACCTGCCGAGTTGTTGAAATGAGCAGTAGTCTTCTTTTAAAGATAAACTATTTTATTGAATAATATAAATAAATATTGTGAGGTAGTTTACTTAATACTCAACTAGTAAAACAAAGAAACAACTGTAGAGAAAACTAATTAAATTATACAATACAATGCTTTGATAACTATTAACTTCTCTCTCTAGCTTTCCTATGTCTGTTCTCTCTGCACTCCTGGTACACACTCTCATCAGAAAGAGTGGGAAAGCTATTAGTATAGGTTTTGATAGTGAGACATCAAGTGGTCAATTGCCTGTCCTAGCATTACATATATTAGTCATGTATATTGAAATACAGAGATCACTACAGGAGGGACCGGAAGAACCAGCCGGCAAGAACAGTCTTTGACCACGCTTTTGCCCAACCATGTCCTGGTTTGGCTCTTTGACACATTTTGTCTAATTATACTCCCGTGAAGCACCTTGAGACATTGTACCACTTCAGACGGACGCTCCAAATGTAAGATGTTGATGTTATTGTTGTGTCAATTAACCCTACACTCGAGCTCAAAGATTTTGTATTTTTATTTTTCCTTGTGCGAAGGCTAGGTTCTGTCTTGTGTCTGAGTGAGGATGATCACCCGCTTTTGGATCCTAATGTGCACACGTTTATTCTGCTTTTAGATTTCAATGTCTCCTGTGGACTCCCTGATATTATTGTTACAGTATGTGTTTCAATGTAGCAGCCAGTATTCATTCATTCACTGTCATCAAATTGAATTTGGGACAAATGAATAGAATAGCAATATAATGGGGGAGGGGAGGGTTGTGGGTGGCAACAGGGAGTGGGGGTGGGGGAGGGGAACGGGCAGGGAGCAGAGCAGTGACTGGACAGAGGTGTTATTTTTACCAGAGAATGAAATTGTTCTTTAATGCTTCATGCTCAGATGCCAAACGGGCTAGAATGTATCGGGCTGATCTTTCTTTTTGCAAGGACACTCAAATTTAAAAAACGGTCATGCACAGCAATAACAAACAAATTGCATTTTTCCCACCTGACGCCACATATCTGGTAAATGTGGGAAGTATTTTTTAAAACTTTTTCATCAGGAATGATCCGAAGGAAAAATTGGGCAGGGAATTTCAATTTTCACTAAGTAACCTGGTGAAAATTATAAATCTTCCCTTCTCACTTTCAATAAAATTAGATTCTGTGACTTGTGAATCCAAAATGGGGCTTTTAAAATTATATGGGACATTTAAAATGCATCTCTGCAAATTAATAGGCCAATATAATTATCTGTAATACACGACATTTGCTTTTTATGTTGTGCATTTTTTCCATTGAGTGTCACTGTGCTGTTTGGAATCTTTATAGGGTTGTCTGATTTCTGATTTTAGTGTCCTTAAGACCCTAAGACCATAAGACATAGGAGCAGAATTAGGCCACTTGGCCCATCAAGTCTGCTTCGCCATTCAATCATGGCTGATAGTTTTCTCATCCCCATTCTCCTGCCTTCTCCCCATAACCCCTGATCCCCTTATTAATCAAGAACCTATCTATCTCTGCATGACAATTGCCAGGCAGGAATGTTCCCTTCCAGTCGGGGAACACTTCAGCAGTCAAGGGATTCAGCCTCTGATCTTCGGGTAAGTGTTCTCCAAGGCAGCCTTCAGAACGCACGACAACGCAGAATCGCCGAGCAGAAACTTATAGCCACATTTTGCACACATGAGTACGGCCTCAACCGGGACATTGGATTCATGTTGCATTACATTCACCCCCCACCATCTGGCCTGGGCTTGCAAAATCCTACCAACTGTCCTGGCTTGAGACAATTCATATCTCTTTAACCTATGATTATCCCTCTCTCCAGTTGCTCCATCTGGACCTGTAAAGACTTAGTTGCCTGCAAAGACTTGCATTCAAAGTATCGTCTTGCATCATTGACTTTGTCTATATATATCTTTCTGGAACCTACCTCTTCATTCACTTGAGGAAGGAGCAGTGCTCCGAAAGCTAGTGATTCAAAACAAACCTGTTGGACTTTAACCTGGTGTTGTAAGATTTCTTACTGTCTTTAAGAGAAATTTGCTTTCCCCTCGTTTTCTTTTTTATATTTACTCATTCAGTGGATATGGACATCCCTGGCTTAGCCAACATTTGTTACCTGCCCCAGGTAACACATGAGAAGGTGGTCGTGAGCTGCCTTCTGGAACCTCTGCAGTCACTAAGATGTAAGTGCACCCACTGTGCAGTTAGGGGGTTCCAGAATTTTGACCCAGCGACAGGGAATGACAACGAGCTGTGATGTTCTCATGAATATTCTACCCTTGTGGTGTGTCTAGGTGGTAGAGGTTGCTCCCATTCCTGAGGTCCCAGGTTTGATCCCGGCTCTGGGTCACTGTCCGTGTGGAGTTTGCACATTCTCCCCGTGTTTGCGTGGGTTTCGCTCCCCACAACCCAAAGATGTGCAGGATAGGTGGATTGAACACGCTAAATTGCCCCTTAATTGGAAAAAAATGAATTGGGTACTCTAAATTTATTTTTAAAAAACACAACATCAAATAATACAGTACAGAAGCTGGCCATTGAACCCATTGTACCCGTGCTGGCCCTTTGAAAGAACAAATTAATTAATCCCACTGCACAACTGTTTAAATTTAATTTAGAATTTTAAATTAATGGCTTTAGATTCAACTTCCAGTAATTGGTTAGCTCACTGAATGAAAATATTCACAAAGGGATTCCAATAATAATCTAAGATTGATCTCCTGTAATCAAACCCAGATTTCTGATTCATTTTTTTCTTCTACTCAAATATAAGGTTTTACCGAAACCCCATTTGGCCAATTTTAAACAAACCAAGGGCTGAATGATACAGTAGCACACCTAGAACGGGCTCCACAGCTGGACGTTGGTGGTCTTCCAACTTCCGGTTCCACCTGCTGATATACAGATTGTCGCCAATTATAGGCAAGGGTGGGTCAAGGCCTTCATCCCCCTCGATGAGTGCTGGAGGACGGGATGTCCGATTGTGAAGGTCATCGGCCTGTTACACGGGACAGTCTCAGGGCAGATGATTAATCATTGTGAAAAAGAAATAAACAGTTTCCAATCTTGCAAGTTAAGAATATTTAATTCTTAGTTATTCTCTGTAAATCTTATCATGCATCAGAGGATGCATTCTTTTTAAACATCAGCAAGTCTCCCACTTCCTTGATATCAAGAAACAGCTGAAGGCACTGGATACTGCAAAGGTTATGGACCCTGATAATATTCCAGCAATAGTACTGATGACATGTGCTCCAGAATTTGCCGTGCCCCTGTTCCAGTACAGCTGCAACACTGGCATCTACCCGGCAATGTGGAAAATTGCTCAGGTATGTCCTGTACCCATACACAAAATGCAGGAAAAATCCAACCTGTCCAATTACCATCCTATCAGTCTATTCCCAATCATGAGTAAAGTGATGGAAGGGGTCATCAACAGTGCAATCAAGTGGCACTTATTCAGCAATAACTTGCTCACTAACGCTTAGTTTGGGTTCTACCAGCTCCTGACCTCATTACAGCTTTGGTTCAAACATGAACCAACGAGCGGAACTCCAGAGGTGAGGTGAGAGTGACTGCTCTTGACATCAAGGCAGCATTTGATCATGTATTGCTTCAAGGAACCCTCGCAAAACTGGACTCAATGGGAATCAGGGGGAAACCTCTCCACTGGTTGCAGTCATACTTAGCGCAAAGAAAGGTGTTTACAAAGAACAAAGAACAAAGAAAATTACAGCACAGGAACAGGCCCTTCGGCCCTCCCAGCCTACGCCGATCCAGATCCTTTTTCTAAACCTGTTGCCTATTTTCCAAGGATCTACTTCCCTCTGTCCCCGCCCGTTCATGTATCTGTCTAGATGCATCTTAAATTATGCTATCGTGCCCATCTCTACCACCTCCGCTGGCAAAGCGTTCCAGGCACCCACCACCCTCTGCGTAAAAAACTTTCCACGCACATCCCCCTTAAACTTTCCCCCTCTCACCTTGAAATCGTGACCCCCTTGTTATTGACACCCCCACTCTTGGAAAAAGCTTGTTGCTATCCACCCTGTCCATACCTCTCATAATTTTGTAGACCTCAATCAGATCCCACCTCAACCTCCGTCTTTCCAACGAAAACAATCCTAATCTACTCAAACTTTCTTCATAGCTAGCACACTCCACAGAAGGCAACATCGTGGTGAACCTCCTCTGCACCCTCTCTAAAATATCGCCACATTCTGGTAATGTGGAGACCAAAACTGCACGCAGTATTCCAAATGTGGCCAAACCAAAGTCCTAGACAACTGTAACATGACCTGCCGACTCTTGTACTCAATACCCCGTCCGATGAAGGCAAGCATGCTGTATGCCTTCTTGACCACTCTATCGACCTGCATTGCCACCTTCAGGGTACAATGGGCCTGAACTCCCAGATCTCTCTGTACATCAATTTTCCCCAGGACTCTTCCATTGACCGTATAGTCCGCTCTTGAATTGGACCTTCCAAAATGCATCACCTTGCATTTGCCGGGATTGAACTCCATCTGCCATTTCCCTGCCCAACTCTCCAATCTATCTATGTTTTGCTGTATTCTCTGACAGTCCCCCTCGCTATCTGCAACTCCACCAATCTTAATATCATATGCAAACTTGCTAATCAGACCACCTATACCTTCGTCCAGGTCATTTATGTATATCACAAACAACAGTGGCCCGAGCACGGATCCCTGTGGAACACCACGAGTCAATCTTCTCCATTTTGAGGCACTCCCTTCCACCACTACTCTCTGTCTCCTGTTGCCCAGCCAGTTGTTTGTCCATCTAGCTAGTACACCCTGAACCCCATACGACTTCACTTTTTCCATCAACCTGCCATGGGAAACTTTATCAAACGCCTTACTGAAGTCCATGTATATGACATCTACAGCCCTTCCCTCATCAATTAACTTAGTCACTTCCTCAAAGAATTCTATTAGATTTGTAAGGCATGACCTTCCCTGCACAAAACCATGCTGCCGATCACTGATAAGACTATTTTCTTCCAAATGTGAATTGATCCTATCCCTCAGTATCTTCTCCAACAGTTTGCCTACCACTGACGTCAAGCTCACAGCTCTATAATTCCCTGGATTATCCCTGCTACCCTTCTTAAGCAAAGGGACAACATTAGCACTTCTCCAGTCCTCCGGGACCTCACCCGTGCTCAAGGATGCTGCAAAGGTATCTCTTAAGGCCCCAGCTATTTTGTCCCTCGCTTCCCTCAGTAACCTGGGATAGATCTCATCCTGACCTGGGGAGTTGTCCACCTCAATGCCTTTTAGAATACCCAAAACTTCCCCCTTCCTTATGCCGACTTAACCTAGAGTATGTAAACATCCATCCCTAACCTCAACATCCGTCATGTCCCTCTCCTTGGTGAATACTGATGTAAAGTACTGATTAAGAATCTCACCCATTTCCTCTGACTCCACAAATAAATTCCCTCTTTTGCCATTGAGTGGGCCAATCTTTTCTCTAGTTACCCTCCTGCTCCTTATATATGAATAAAAGGCTTTGGGATTTTCCTTAACCCTGTTAGCCAAAGATATTTCATGATACCTTTTAGCCCTCTTTATTGCGCGTTTGAGATCTGTCCTACTTTCCCGATATTCCTTCAAAGCTTCATCAGTTTTAAGTTGCCTAGATCTTATGTATGCTTCCTTTTTCATCTTAGCTAGTCTCACAATTCCACCCATCATCCATGGTTCCCTAATCTTGCCATTTCTATCCCTCATTTTCACAGGGACATGTCTGTCCTGCACTCTAATCAACCTTTCCTGAAAAGACTCCCACATTTCAAATGTGGATTTACCCTTAAACAGCTACTCCCAATCCACATTCCCTCGCTCCTGCCGAATTTTGTTATACTTGGCCTTTCCCAAATTTAGCACTCTTCCTTTAGGACCACTCTCGTCTTTGTCTATGAGTATTCTGAAACTTACGGAATTGTGATCGCTATTCCCAAAGTAATCACCGACTGAAACTTCAACCACCTCGCCAGGATCATTCCCCAATACCAGGTCCAGTATGGCCCCTTCCCGAGTTGGACTATTTACATACTGCTCTAAAAAACTCTCCTGGATGCTCCATACAATTTCTGCTCCATCTACGCCTCCAACACTACATGAGTCCCATTCAATGTTGGGGAAGTTAAAATCTCCCATCACGACCACCCTATTGCTCCTACATTTTTCTATAATCTGTCTACATATTTGTACCTCTACTTCACGCTCGCTTTTGGGAGGCCTTTAGTAAAGTCCCAACAATGTTACTGCACTCTTCCTATTTCTTAGCTCTACCCATATTGCCTCAGTGCTCGAATCCTCCATAGTGCCCTCCTTAATCACAGCTGTGATATCATCTCTGACCAGTAATGCAACTCCTCCACCCCTTTTACCTCCCTCTCTATCCCTCCTGAAGCATTTATACTTGGGGCTGGTTTAGCACACTGGGCTAAATCGCTGGCTTCTAAAGCAGATTAAGGCTGGCCAGCAGCACGGTTCGATTCCCGTACCAGCCTCCCTGAACAGGTGCCAGAATGTGGCGACTAGGGGCTTTTCACAGTAACTTTATTTGAAGCCTACTTGTGACAATAAGCGATTTTCATTTTCATACCCTGGGATATTTAGTTGCCAATCTTACCCTTCTCTCAACCAAATCTCAGTAATACCAATAACATCATATCCCAGGTACTATTCCAAGCCCTAAGTTCATCTGCCTTACCTGCTACACTTCTCGCATTAAAACAAATGAACCTCAGGCCACCTGTCCCTTTGCATTCATCATCTCTTCCCTGTCTACTCTTCCCCTTAGTCACATTGAGTTTATTATCTAGTACCTTACTGGCTTTAGTTGCTGCCTCTTTACTGACATCTAACTTCCTAATCCGGTTCCCATCCCCATGCCACATTAGTTTAAAACCTCCCCAACAGTCTTAGCAAAAGCACCCCCTAGGACATTGGTTCCAGTCCTGCCCAGGTGTAGACCATCCAATTTGTAATGGTCCCACCTCCCCCAGAACCGGTTGGAGTGGTTGGAGGTCAATCATCTCAGTCCAGAGGCATCATTGCAGGATTTCTCTTGGGTAATGTCCTGGACCCCATCATCTTCAGCTGCTTCATCAGTGGTCTTCCTTCCAACATAAGGTCAGATGTGAGGATTTTCACTGAAGACTGCATAATGTTCAGAACCATTAGCGACTCCTCAGATACTTCTGTCATGCTCTTGCCTGCTACCCATGGGATTGGCTCTGGATAGACTGACCTACCTCCTCAAGTCTCACCAATTGGCCAGTAGTCTGATTGCAGATGCATTGGCCGACCTCTCACCAGTTTCAACATCTACTTGGCTATTTACAGCTCATCAAATTTTGACCACCTTGCATAGCTGGTTCCTTGTTTTTCAGCCTGATTAAGTTAAGGTAAGGATTTTTGCGGTATGGAGGAATTTGCGGAGATTGGTGTCGTGGTCCTGCTGGTCGTGGCCGCAGTTAGTGACATTGTCGAGGTACGGGAACATGGCCCACAGACCGTACCGGTTAACCATTCAGTCCATCTCCCGTTGGAAGATCGAGACCCCATTTGTGACACCAAAGGGAACCCTTAGAAAGTGGTAGAGTCACCCATCTGCTTTGAATGCAGTGTACTTACGGTCATCCGGGCAAATGGGGAGCTGGTGGTAGGCTGATTTAAGGTCTACTGTGGAGAAAACCTTGTATTCATAGATTATCATAGAATTTACAGTGCAGAAGGAGGCCATTCGGCCCATCGAGTCCGCACCGGCTCTTGGAAAGAGCACCCTACACAAGGTCAACACCTCCACACTATCCCCATAACCCAGCAACCCCACCCAACACGAAGGGCTATTGCGCTATCTGGTTGACCATTTCAGATATGCGGGGGAGAGGGTACGTGTTGAGCTGCGTATACCTGTTGATGGTCTGACTGTAGTCTATGACCATCCTATGTTTCTCCCCGGTCTTTACAACCACCACTTGAGCTCTCCAGGTGCTGTTGCTGGCCTCGTTAATGCCTTCCTTTAGTAACCGTTGGACTTCCGACCTAATAAAGGTCCAGTCCTGGGCACTGTACCATCTGCTCCTGGTGGCAACAGGTTTGCAATCGGGGGTAAGGTTTACAAACAGGGAAGGCGGGTCGACCTTGAGGGTCGCGAGGCCGCAGACAGTGAGGGGGTATGGGGCCGCCGAATTTGAACGTTAAACTTTGCAGGTTACACTGGAAGTCCAGTCCCAGGAGTGTGACAGTGCAGAGATGGGGGAGGACGTAGAGTCGGAAGTTATTGAACTCCACGCCCTGGACCGTGACATTGGCTATGCAGTTCCCCTGGATCTCCACAGAGTGGGACCCAGAGGCCATGGAGATCTTTTGTTTAATCGGGAGTACAGTGAGGGAGCAGTGTCTTACTGTATTGGGATGGATGAAGCACTCCGTGCTCCCAGAGTCGATTAAGCAGGATGTCTTGTGCCCGTTGATGAGTACCGATGTCGTAGCGGTTGAAAGCGTTCGGAGCCGAGACTGGTCCAGTGTCACTGAGGCAAGTTGTGGCAGAAGCTGAGAGATCTCGTCGGGCGATATACGGCCACCCGAGTCGGGGTCCTGAGACGCCATCCAAGATGGCTGCCCCCATGAATCGCACATGGCCGGCTGGGCGATCTCATCAGGCGATACATGGCCGGCCGAGTCGAGGTCCTGAGACGTCATCCAAGATGGCTGCCCCCATGAATTGCACATAGCCTGTGAGGAGAGGAATGGCAGCGGGCCCGGTTCGCCTGTGGAGACAGCGGCGGCCGACCGGGCCTGGCATACTGCCACGAGGTGCCCCTTCTTCCCGCAGCCCTTGCAGATTGCGGATCGGGCCAGGCAGCGTTGCCGGGGGTGTTTGCTTTGCCCGCAAAAATAGCATTGCCCCCCCCCCCCCCCCCCGCCCCCCCCCCCCCCCCACCCCCCCCCCCCGGGTTCCCTGACTGTGGCACTGCACAAGCTTGTGGGGAATTTAGGGATGCTTTGGAATCGGCCGTGGGTGGGGTCCACCCTGTCCATGCAGGTACCGCACGGTCGGGAACTAGGTCCTGGCGTTGCGGGAGGCTAGATTTAGGGAGTGCGCAAGTTTCCATGCCTCTTTAAGCCCTAGCGTGTCATTTTCCAGCAGTCGCTTGAGGACAGTTACAGTTTCTACCTAACACTAACAATGCGCGGTAAAAATCGTCCAGTGATTCCCCTGGGATATGCTGTCTGGTAGCTAAAAGATGCCGAACGTATACCTGACTCACAGTGCGGACGGAGTGCTCTTTTAACAAAGTCATTGCGTCCTCGAAACCGTCCGTGTGTTCGATAAGCGTGTAGATTTCTGGGCTCACCCTTGAGTGGAGGACTTGCATTTTCTGTTCCTCCGTGGGGGTAGTCAGGGCCGTCCTGATGTACCCGTTGAAACATGCCAGCCAATGTTTAAAAGTTGCTGCTGCATTTGCCGCGTGGGGGTTGATTTGTAAACACTCTGGCTTGATGCGGAGAGCAGCCATTCTTCAATTTTGTTCATTAAATTGATGCACGATCAATCACTACTTAAGCGAGATTGAAGTCCAATTGAAGACTTTAATGGACAAGTAGTTACCCCAGCAGCTCCGGTACAGAATGACTGCTGTGGGTGAAACACAGACTCTTATGCTCCGCCTGCTGGGCGGAACTAGCAGGCAGGTTCCACCACTCATATTACAGTATAAGGTACATCCCACCTAGGTACCACGACACCCCTAATCTAGCCTACCACACAGCCCTCTTATGATAAAAAGATATTAAGCCATTTCCACCAACATATTGGTCTCAAGCAACCAGCTCACATGGCTAGTTATAATTTGTTGATAATTTTAGCAATATTTTGGCCCAATTGTAGGTTCCATACATTCACTTCCCTTTAGCCAGAGCAGTTACACCACATTACAGACTTGACACATCGTCTTCTTCCACCTCCCAGAACTTGTTCACCACACTCAGTTATTTATCTACACCATTTCCTCTTCATCAGGTCACATGCCGTTCACGAGTTGGATTGGGGGTCACTTACAGTACATCATCCACCATGTAAATATTACTCCTTCCATCGCCAGTGCACAGTGGTCGCAGTGTGTACCATCTTCAAGATACATTGCAGCAACTCACCAAGCCTCACCTTTCAAACCCGTGACCTCTACCACTTAGGACAAGGGCAGCAGATAAATGGGACACCATAACCTGACGGTTCCCATCCAAACCACTCACCCTCCAGACTTGGAAATATATCGCTATATATATATATTCCATCACTGTCGTTGCTGGGTCAAAATCCTGGAACTCCCTCCCAAACATCACTGTGGGTGTACCCACACCACATGGACTGCATCAGTTCATGATGTCATCTCACCACTGTCATGTTCTGTAGACTGGCCGAAGTGAATGATGAACTACAGAACGTCAGTTTAAATAATTTATTGTGAAACAACTGCATGATAAAGATAACTAGCATAAATTAAATAATAAACTACTAACACTAATTAACTGTTGTAGAGCTACTGCAAAATATGTCTATCCCCCAGCATAACAACTCCCCAGCCACAGGGTCACGTGGTGGGTTTATACTGCCACCGAGTGGTCGGAGCCAATGTATAACATTATCTACAGAATTGCTTTATGCATATCATCACAACCACCAGCTTCTCAAGTGGCAATTAGGGATGGGGAACAAGTGCTGGCCCAGCCAGCGAAACCCTCATCCATAAAAATGAATTTTAATAAATTTCTTGGCAAAGAGGAGTTGTACGTTTGTTACATGTTTCCAAATGTAGATGTTTGTGTCATCAGAGCGAGGGGAAACGCGGAATAGAAGAGTCTTGACAAAGAGTCATCGGACTCGAAACGTTAGCGCTTTTCTTTCCCTACAGATGCTGCCAGACTTGCTGAGATTTTCCAGCATTTTCTCTTTTGTTTCAGATTCCAGCATCTGCAATAATTTGCTTTTATTATTTGAGCCATTAGATTCAGTGAGGACTCACTCAGAGCACTCCTGTCTGCAGTATCAAAGCGACATGAACTGTTTGTACCAACCCCTGGCAAGAGGATGCCTAACCACACCAGTGCAGTATGGGAGGAGGTGGCCACGATGGTCAGCAATGTGGGCACATTCAGCAGAACTTGGTCACAGTGCCAGGAAAGGCTCAATGACCGACTGAGGTTGACCAGGGTGAGTATGGCCTTAGTATCAGGTATCTCGGTCCAGTGTACTGCAGGTCTCACATGCGAATGCAGGAGGTAATTGAGTGTTGCTACTCCTTGAAGGCAGCATAATTCCCCTAGGACACAGCTGTCCCACACCATGCCATTGTGCATTTGAAGCAGTAATCTAGTTCTAGGGCGTGTGGTTTGCCGGATGAACATATGTCACATGTTCATAGTCTCCAGGCTGGCGTGCACTGCTCATGTAATGGGGTGGAGACATATCCTGAAACTGCTTGAAGCTCAGTTTTTCTCAGTGGTCTAGACAGCTGGTTTCTAATGCAGAATAAGGCCAGGAGCATGGGTTCAATTCCTGTACTGGCTGAGGTTATTCGTGAAGGTTCTGCCTTCTCAACCTTGACCCACAGGTTAAACCACCACCAGTCAGCTCTCCCCCTCAAATGGGAAAGCAGCCTATGGTCATCTGTGCCTATGGCGACTTTACCTTCACCTGATGACTGCTCTCTGGCAAATATCTTCAGGAGAATCAAGCCCATAATGCCTATGAGTGGACCATACAGGCACGAGAGGGGGGTCCATCTGGAGCCCTGACTTCTTTTGAAGAGGACATGGTAATGGACCCCGACTCATCCAGGAGGATATGTAGAGGGGAGATTGGAGGCAGGCCTGGGTCTGGTGAGATGCAAAAGTCTCAGAATGATAGAAAAAGGGGGAGGGCAAGTGGGATTTTAAAGAAAGTATTATCCTGTGTGGCTGGTGAATATCGGTCACACATTGGAACATTGACAAGCTTCATCACCTGGAGCTGGACATGATTGTTCAAGGCTGCATTTTGTCTGCAGATTCTACTCACTCATGTTCAATAGTGAATAGGTTATTGAGTGTTGAGTGATATGGCTAATATGGCAAGGTCTTTTAAAACCCTTTCCTGATGTTTCCCTGCTACAGATGCCTGTTCTTCTAAACATCTGCCAGAGGCTGTGCTGTCGTTGTGCCCTGAGGAGCAGGAAGAACCCTCAGTGAATGGAGCATCACATCCGCCCTCTGCACCCAGCGCATATACTGACACCTCGGCAGGAACTATCGTGTCAGGCAGTCTGGTGCGGGCACTTCACAATTGCACGTGTGGTTACTGGAGAGTGAGGTGGAGTAGACCTTGTGCAGTGAGAGGAGAGTTCGGGCTGATCCGGACACTGATTCTGAGTCGGATGATGTGCCACTGGAGCCGCCCGTGAGCTAATAGATCCTGGTTCAGTGTGAGGTCTGTGAAGATTTGACAGGTATTCCAGAGCAGTTGCGTTCTTTGTCCTAGACTGTAGAGGTGACCACTCAGGCCACTGCCATCACCCACTCTTCTAGGTGTCAATCTTCTTCCAAAGACTGGCTGGTAACTGTCCTGGAGGGGCAAAGTGCGCAGATGATAGACCCAATTATCGGGATACTCTCTGACCTGCACACCATCTGAGATCATGGGAGACAGGGAAACAGGGAGCATAGGCACACACCCAGCTGCTGGAACTTCATTGGTTATCAGGGAGAACCGGCAGGTCCTAGTGGCAGTGGGTGAGCACATCTGCCTTAATTTAGAAGTTCCTTCCAGGCACCTCTGATGTGGGCTGTATCTCCTCCATCCATCAGCGATTGACACAGGTCTCGACCATTGTCTAAAGACTCACAGGCATCTCAGCGTGAGCCCTCCTGACCATAGCTGCAATGAGATTATCTCTCATGGGCAACATGGTATAAGAAGTGACAGATCAGTTGTGTTGCCTCACGGGAGTGGGGGTGGGGTGGGGGTGGGGGTGGGGTGGGGGGGGGGGGGGGGAGGGGTGGGGGTGGGGGTGGGAGCATTGCTCTGGAGCAGCCGTAAACGCATAGCTAAATATCTACGTTCGTCACAAAGAGGGGCACATCAGTGAGCTGCTTATTTATTGCTGTTATTGGCCCTTTGCCATTTGTTGATAATCACATATCTCACAGACTTTCATGATAATCCTTTGGCTGTATTACTAATGTCTGGATGTTGAAGGAAGATAGGAAAGGTTGAGGGAGGTAACAAGGTGACACAGTGTTTAGTACTACTGTCTCACAGTGCCAGGTACCCAGGTTCGATTCTGGCCTTGTGTGACCGTCTGTGTGAAATTTTCACTTTTCCCCTGTGTCCACGTGGGTTCCCAGCAGGTGCTCTGGTTTCCTCCCACAGTCCAGAGATGTGCAGGTTAGATGGACTGGCCATGCTAAATTGCCCCTTAGTGTCCAGAAGGTTTGGTGGATAACAGTGATAGCGTAGGGGCATGGACCTAGGTTAGGGTGCTCTTTCAGAGGTTTGGTGCAGACTGATGTGCTGGGTGTTCTGGATCACAAACAGGTCACCAACACTTGAATTGGTGCAACTCGATTTTATTACAAGGTTAACTATTTAAACATACTTGAACTGTGGGTAAATACGATACCAGCTTTAACTATAGACCTTCGCCTAGTCCTAACCAGTTGATGCACTCAGCACATGGTGAATGTCTGTGTTGCTGGCTGCTACTCCCAAGGATGGAAACTCTCATGCCCCCTGCCTTTATAGTGCATGTGCTCTCACTGGTGATTGGCTGCGGTGTTGTGTATGTTGATTGGTCCCACTGTGTGTCCATCAGTGTGTGTCTGCACCATGATATACTGGTGTATATTATGACACAGACTTTGATGGGCCGATTACCCTCCTTCTGCACTGTAGGGATTCTATGGATTCGATGGTGAACCATGTGCTCATGTGGGAGGAGGATAGTGTGTGAATATGAGGATGACAGAAGTCTCTCATAAGTGGTGGGGTAAGGAGGGGCCAAATTACGTCAACCACTTCTGTAGCAATGGATACACAGAGTATTGAAACCTAATAATAATAATCTTTATTAGTGTCACAAATAGGCTTACATTAACACTATAATGAAGTTACTGTGAAAATCCCCTTGTCGTCATACTCTGGTGCCTGTTCAGGTACACGGAGGGAGAATTCAGAATGTTCAATTCACCTAACAGCGTGTATTTTGGGACTTGTGGGAGGAAACCGGAGCACCCAGAGGAAACCCACACAGGCATGGGGAGAACGTGCAGACTCCCCACACACAGTGACCCAGGCCGGGAAAGCAACAATGCTAACCACTATGCTACAATGCCACCCTATGGCATATTTAGTCATCCCTTGTGTCATGGACATCCATGCAATCACAGCCAAGGCCATCAATGTAATGAATGGAGGATTTTAGGAATATTGGATTCTAAATTTGGGGGTAATTTAAGGGTTAAAAGCCTGGGTTCATGGTGTGTTTGACTGCAGTTGTCATGTTTTTAAAATGGATTTTGTTTTGCCTGGGACCTTTCAGGAGCCAAAAGGTGAAATTGACCAGACAAGTGTGTTTTGGGGTCTGGGCGAATGCACTGTGGTTTGAATAGGGAAGTTCCTGGGCGTTAATGTGCTTTTAGCCTGGGGAGAATCATTGAATCATAGAATTTACAGTGCAGAAGGAGGCCATTTGGCCCATCGATTCTGCACTGGTCCTTGGAAAGAGAACCCTAATTTAGCCCATTCCTCCACCCTATCCCCATAACCCAGTAACCTCACCTAATCTTTATGGACACTAAGGGGCAATTTAGCATGGCCAATCCACCTAACTTGCACATCTTTGGGCTGTGGGAGGAAACAGGAGCACCCAGACGGAACCCATGCAGACATGGGGAAAAAGTGCTAACTCCACACAGACAGTCACCCAAGGCAGGAATTGAACCCGGGACCCTGGAGCTGTGAGGCAGCAGTGCTAACCACTGTGCCACCGTGCGGCCCATGGTAATCTGCTGATCAGCTTGGGGCGATAATGTCATTGCTGGGTGGAGCTGAGGGATTTAGTGAGATTTTTTTTGAGAACGATTTAGAAGGGAGTTAAAGTCTGGTCTGGCAATGTTTGTTTGACCACAAGTAAAGGCAATTTTCTGTCACAGCAGGATAGTTAAAAAGAGTGATAATATTTAAAGCAGAGCACCTTGTCGGAGGACAAGGAAGAAGCTGAAGCTCACCAGGTGAACCATTATTTTGAAGATATTCAGCCAGAGTCTGAAGGGATTCCAACAAAATTGGCGATTAGGGGCTGGTTTAGCACAGGGCTAAATCGCTGACTTTGAAAGCAGACCAAAGCAGGCCAGCAGCATGGTTCGATTCCCGTACCAGCCTCCCCGAGCAGGCGCCGGAATGTGGCGACTCGGGGCTTTTCACAGTAACTTCATTTGAAGCCTACTTGTGACAATAAGCAATTTTCATTTCAACAAAAGTCCAAATTTGTTCTGTAAAGCAAGGATTACTCTATGCAATGCTGATTTTAAAATGGATTGGTAGTTTTATGTTTCTTTTCTTGTTGTTTAATGGGGAATCGAGTGCTAGTGTTTAAGGGGTAAGCTCTTCTTTTTGGGTGTTTGATCTTGTATTCATAATACAGTTTTGTTCTAAAAAAATACCAAACCCCTATTTCTTCATGCAATCACTCCTGGAATGAATCATTCTTTCCGCAGACTTACAAAATAAACTATAATATCGGGGTTTCGGTGAAGTATCCTGGGTCTGGTCTGGGATCGTAATATCAACAGGAGTATTGCTGTGACCTCTCAACTGTTCATCACCTTCATCCTCAGAAGAATGGTCCCTATCTGGTGTCCCTTCAGCCTCCAGGGCATCTCCTCTTTGGGTGGCGGTGTTATGGAGTACACAGCAAACCATGACCAGAGAGGGAGTATTGTGAGTCTTTTCCAGATCTGTGCATGCATCACAATCTCATCTTCAGGAGACTGATATTCTGCTCCACTGTGATCCTAGTGCTGCCTTGTACCTCCTATATGCCTCAGTTCTGGGCACCCTCAAAGGCATCACTGGCCACCTTTTCAGCGGATACCCCTTGTCACCAACCAAGGAATCAGGCAGATGAAAAGGTCTTGAACCTGTGAGTTCATAAGGAAATAAGAATTGCGACTTCTGCCCAGGTACCGAGCACACACCTGGATAATCCACCGATGACGGTCATACATCAGCTGGATGTTCAGTGAGCCTTGCTTTGCTGTTGATGAAGGTGCAGGGCAGTCCACAAGGAGCCTTCATGGCAATGTGCGTGAAATCAATAGCTCCCTCCATCCCAGGAAACTGTGAAATTGCCATGAATCCTCGGACTCTATCTCGTTGACTCAGAGCATCCTATGGGAATATTATACCTTTGGAATATTACACCTTTCTGTTTTTAGTCATTCTTGGGATGTGGGTGTCGTTGGCTGGGCCAGCATTTGTTGCCATCTCTAATTGCCCTAAATTGAGTGGCTTGCTAGGCCATTTCAGTGGGGGAGGGGGGCAGTTAGCTATCTTTATTTATTAGTGTCACAAGTAGGCTTATTTTAACACTGCAATGAAGTTACTGTGAAAATCTCGTAGTCGCCACATTCCGGCACCTGTTCGGGTACACAGGGGGAGAGTTCAGAATGTCCAGTTCATTCGGGACTTGTGAGAGGAAACCGGAGCACCCGGAAGAAACCCATGCAGACACGGGGAGAACGTGCAGACTCCGCACAGACAGTGACCCAGCGGGGAATCGAACCCGGGACCCTGGCACTGTGAAGCAACAGTTAAGAGTAAACTGCATCACGGTGTGGGTCTGGAATCAAATTAAGAGGGCAGATTTCCTCCCCTGAAGAACATTAGTGAAGGGCATAGGTGAACCAGATGGGTTTTTGCCACAATCGGCAATGGTTTAATGGTCATCATTAGAATTTTAATTCCAAAATTTGATTGAACTCAAATTTCACTATCGACTATGGTGGGATTTGAACCTGGGACCCCAGATCATTACCCTGGGTCTCTGGATTACAATGCCAGTAGGCCACCACCTCCTCTCGAAAGACCTTTAGCCAATGGTATGCAGCAAACTGTCTGATGCCACTAAGACTTGGAATGAGCCTGTTGCACAGATATTCAGCACCACAGTGACCTTTAGTGCGACAGGCAGCGGGTAGCCCCCAACTCAGTTGGATGAGATTGTCCCTGCGAGCATTTCACAAAGTGATGTTATCATTGCTGTTCAAAGCCTTACTCTTCTTGTGCATTGAGTCTCAATCAGTTGCTGGTAGGTACATTTCTGCCTGTAGACTAAAGGGGCTGAATCTTTGCTGAGGTTCTCTGACCCTCGAGATATGGCATTGCTCTATCCCCTTCATGTAACATCACTGCATCCTGAGCCTCCCTCTGTGTCCTTTTCCCTCTCACTCTCCTCCTTGTACTTCACTCCTCCTTATTGGTGGTTCTGTCTCCAACAGAGACCACAATACCCATTTGTCTCAGAAACTTTATAGCTTCACATGCGAACAAATAAAATCAAGCACTCCACTTCAAAGGAATGGCCTCCAACTCAAATAATGTGGACATGTATAGTCTGTTCATCCAAATGAACACTAGCTGCAGTCACGTATGTGTTCACTGCAGACTAAATCTACTCTACTCCCTGCTGAAGCTTTTAAACCTGTTCAAACAAGCTTAGGCTTCAAAAAACTGATTCTCACCTTGAAGGCACATTATTACTTTCGGAGCGTATTATTGCTCTCAGTTTAGTCCTTAACGGCCTTAATAACCTTTTAAATTGACATTTAAGTAACATAGGCAGATTTGCGCTTTTGATCCCCACCTCTTTGTCATGATACTGCAAACCAATGTGCTTATTACATCGGCAACACTGCGCCAACATAATCACACCCAATATTACGTTTGGCTCCTGATCTGGGAGTGTATTTTTTCAGTGCAGGTCACTGAAGGATAAGCACTGAAGAAAAAAAACAAGTCATAGGCTGAGAAATATGAGAGTAACTCACCTCCTGACTCCCCAAAACCTGTCACCATCTACATGAGTGTGATGGAACATTCTCCACTTGCCAGGAGGTGGGCGGCTCCAACAACACTCAAGAAGCTCAACACCATCCAGCCCAATTGATTGCCACCACATAGAAGAACCACCATTTGCAAGTTTCCCTTCAAACAAAACGCCATCCTTATTTGGAAATATATCACTATTCCTTCATTGTTGCTGGGTCAAAATCCTGGAAGACCCTAACAGCACTCTGGGTGCACCTACACCACATGGACTACAGCGGTTCAAGAAGGCAGCTCACCCCATCTTCTCAAGGGCAATTACGGATGGGCAACAAATGCTGGTCTCGCCATTGAAGTTCACATTCCATGAAAGAATTTTAAAAATCAACTCAATCATATCGAGGTTATTTTTCACTTTCCATTTCAACTGGGTTGAGAAATGGACTCTATTCTAAGTGGAGCATTCGAATGTACAGACCCTCTGGGTCCATATTATATTGTAAGTCCAATCAGCAAGCAACTAATGGATTTGCTTTAATTTATTGGGAAGGAATACGTACCAGCCGAATCAAGAATCATTTCCTGCTCTGGATCAAAATTTGTTTCAGTTGTGTAAACCAAACTCCCCTTCCATTGGGAAATTCCATAAATCTGCAAAAACTTTATCGGTCTGCAATCAATCACCTCTCTCTGAGTTTTCTCACCATCAAAAGTATCTCACATTGTTGCAAAAGATAAAACATGAACTAGCTTCAACTTGTATTTTCAATGAAATCTCCTCACCTTTGCAAATCAGGGACTTGGGAGTCCTTGCTCACGATTCTCTTAAGGTTAACATGCAGGTTCAGTCGGCAGTTAGGAAGGCAAATGCAATGTTAGCATTCAGGTCAAGAGGGCTAGAATACAAGACCAGGGATGTACTGCTGAAGATGTATAATGCTCTGGTCATACCTCATTTGGAGTATTGTGAGCAGTTTTGTGCCCCGTATCTAAGGAAGGATGTGCTGGCCTTGGAAAGGTTCCAAAGGAGGTTCACAAGAATGATCCCTGGAATGAAGAGCTTGTTGTATGAGGAACGGTTGAGGACTCTGGCTCTGTACTTGTTGGAGTTTAGAAGGATATGGGGGGATTATTGAAACTTACAGGATACTGCGAGGCCTGGATAGAGTGGATGTGGAGTGGATGTTTCCACTTGTAGGAAAAACTAGAACCAGAGGACACAATCTCAGACTAAAGGGACGCTCCTTTAAAACAGAGATGAGGAGGAATTTCTTCAGCCAGAGGGTGTTGAATCTATGAAACTCTTTGCCGCAGAAGACTGTGTAGGCCAAATCGCTGAGTGTCTTTAAGATACAGATAGATAGGCTCTTGATTAATAAGGGGATCAGGGATTACGGGGAGAAGGCAGGAGAATGGGGATGAGAAAAATATCAGCCATGATTGAATGGTGGAGCAGACTCGATGGGCCGAGTGGCCTAATTGAGCTCCTATGTTTTATGGCGTTATGGTCTTATGAAGTGAATGTTTGTCAAAATTGAACTGTTTTACAATCGACCTTACACGGACCCTCTGTCATGTTTATCCTTCGAAGGATTTTAGACTGTTTTTCTGTCTCATTATGCTTTTAAGATTAGGAGCTGTAAGGCATTTGAGGTCACATTAAATTTTATGTGGCATTGTTTTTAGCCAATTATTGTATGCCCACACTTATTCTATTTCAAGTGGAGTCTTGGCTGACTAAAGTCCCCCCAGGCCACAGCCTACATCGACAACCCTTGAAAATATAGGCAAAAAATATTGCAAATACTCAGTAGATAAGGCAGCATCAGTGGACAGAGAAAGGAAGACCTAGATTTTCTTTCCTGAAGGAAGTGGGCAGAGCTGGACATACTGCACCCACTTCAGGACAAACTGTCCTGAAAGGCAGGATCTTCATTCAGGGGGAGTGGGCGCAGGATGGTGCAGGGCTCATTGCCGTCAGACACAAATCAAAGGTGGCCACATGTCAAGTGCTGATGTGAACTATTTAAAAGGCCGGTCTCGGTTTTCTGGGACTTCGTCCCAGTTATTTTCTTAAAGGTTAGACCCTTTAGCCCTCATCACCCACACCGCCTCACCACCACACCATTCTCCATGTTCATATATGACATTGCATGAACTCCCCACCCTTCTCATGGTGCCTTATAGCCCAACCAACCCTAGCACCAAGTCATGATGCACCATACACCTTCCTTTGCCCATATATCCTCTGTGACAATTCACCAGTATCGACCTTGGACAAACCTCAGGACCCATGCTGAAATTAAATAAAGTTCTTGGTATCTATGACAAACTTTACAATATTAAAACACTCCAATTGATAAAAAACAATGTAATACATTTAAATACATTCAAGTGGTTAATCCCTGATCAAAGCAAAATGTTATATTCATACGACTAAATCAAAGATGGTTAAACTCACTAACATCTTGAAACTGTCAGTTAAACTGTGAGCTTACAGCACCCCACTGTGATGATAGTTGTGGAAAGTTGGTAAGCATTAATAATGCTAAAATGAAGGCATCGCTGGAAGGGATCGAGGCAAAGTGGGAGGGAGAGTTGGGAGAGTGTATGGAGGGGTTCTGGTGTGAGATGCTCTGGAGGGTGAATGCGTCCACCTCATGTGCGAGGTTGGGGCTGATACAGCTGAAGGTGGTATTTGGAGCACACCTGACAAGGGCGAGGATGAGCCGACTCTTTAAGGGGGTAGAAGATGTGTGTGAATGTTGGAGGGGGGTCGGCGAATGGGGCCTGCAAACCACGTTCATATGTTTTGGTCCTGTGCAAAGCTGGAGGATTACTGGAAGGAGGTTTTTAGAGTAATCTCTAAAGTGGTGCACGTGAAACTGGACCAGACCCTCGGGAGGCCATATTCGGGGTGTCGGACCAGCCAGGGTTGGAAAAGGGTGCGGAGGCAGATGCTGTAGCCTTCACCTCATTGATCGCTTGAAGGTGGATCCTGTTGGGTTGGAGAACAACCTCTCCACCTTGTGCACTGGCGTGGCGGGTGGACTTGCTGGAATTACTGACGCTTGAGGAGGTCAAATTTGAACTGAGGGGAAGGATGGAGGGGTTCTACAATTCATGGGTGATATTCATTATGCACTTTTGAGAATTGGATTACATCAAACATTAGTCGGGGGGTTAGGAGGGTTGGGGGGAGGGAGACTGTATGTGTTAATGGTGACTATGGATGATTCCTGATTCCTTTTTCAAATTTGTTAATGTGAACATGTGGACTGCTGTTTGGGGGTTTGGTGGGAAGATGGGATTATTGTTGTTGATATGGGGACTGACATTGCATTCATTACTAATTATTGTTTATTGTTGGTGGGTGTAAATTCAGGAGAAAATATGAAAATGGAGAATAAAAATATCTTCAAATAAAAATGCTAAAATGATCATGCACGTTCTGCCCGTTACACATTCTCCCCGCGGCGGTGTGGATTTTCTCCGGGTGCTCCGGTTTCCTCCCACAAGTCCCGAAAGACGTGCTGTTCGGTAATTTGGACATTCTGAATTCACCCTCTGTGTACCCGAACAGGCGCTGGAAACCAGCGACTAGGGGCTTTTCACAGTAACATTTGCTGTGTTAATATAAGCCTACTTGTGCCAATAAAGATTATTATTATTACTTAGGTTTTTGCCAGTAAACAACAGCTATTGATACTGCTTCAGCAGATATTTTCAACACTCAGGCACGTAGAGACCATTTTTTTCAATGATTAAAGGGCTGGGGATTTAAATAACTTGACAGCTTAACAGTTCCGCAGGCTTTCATTGTCTTTCAAGTGTATGAATTACTTACTCAAAGAATCACATATAATGTATCCAGGTTTGCGAATGGTACAAAACTAGGTGGGAAAGTAAGATATGAGGAAGATGCAAAAAATCTCCAAAATACTACGGAAAGGACAAGAAGGTAACAGATGCAGTATAATGTGGGGAAATATGAGGTTGGGAGAATAGAAAAAATTGATTTTTTTAAAGGGTGAGAAATCATTACAAGTTGGTGTTCAGGGGAACTTTGGTGTCATAGATGATTAACATGCAGGTACAGTAAGCAATTATGAAGGTAAATGATCTATTGGCCTTTGTTGCAAGAGCATTGGCATACAAGAGTAAGGATGTCTTCTGCAAAGATTGATACTGTATACAGTTTTTCTCTCCGTATTTAAGGAAGAATATAATTGCCTTAGAAGGAGTGGAACAAATATTTGCTAGATTGATTTCTGAGATGGTAGTCCTATGAGGGGAGTACAAAATAAGGCTTGGCTGAGGACTCAATAGTCCGTTAGTTTGTTGAAACACCGAAGCACCAGGGAAAACATTGTCATATTGACAACTGTGTTTCCTCTGATCTATGATGTCAATTTCACAGTATTTATTGAAACAGAATTAAAAGGTTTCAAGTGCTTACAGTTTCGGCTATTGATAATTTAAATGATCTGGATGATTGACACTATTATTGACTTGTAGCAAAAAATATATTTTAAGAAAGTTATCAATGAATTACTTTAGTTTAAAAAAAAACATATACACGTGTCACTATGAAGTTCATTGCTTTTATATAGTGGATACAAGAATAATAATTTTTATTGTCACAAGTAGGCTTATATTAACACAGCAAATGTTACTGTGAAAAGCCCCTAGTCGCTGGTTTCCAGCGCCTGTTCGGGTACACAGAGGGAGAATTCAGAATGTTCAAATTCCCTAAAAGCATGTCTTCCAGGCACTTATGGAAGGAAACCCATGTAGGCACAGGGAGACCCAAGCTGGGAATCGAACCTGGGACCCTGGAGCTGTGAAGCAACAGTGCAACCCACTATGCTACCGTGCCGGATAGTGGATAAATGGACATTGGAATCATCATAGCTTGGAGTATGGGGCCATAATTTATCATAGGGGTTGTTTGGGGACATAATGTTGCCTGGGGGACATGAGGAAGAACTTTTAGAACTTATATTTCAGCTGGTTCCTTCATGCAGGTTTTGCTTCATGACACCTCCAAGGTATCATGAACCATGACTATTTGAAAAGTTGGGGAGATTCTGTGAACATTGATGGAAGGCCATCATATGCAGGAGCACCTGGCTAGTCTATCCCTGCAATGGCCAGCCTGGTTGGGAATGTCGGGTGTGGGCTAATGATCCGAATCAGCAGGCACCATAAAAAGGCAAACCCAAAAATGGTAAAATCTGCAATGGGGTCGGCATTCTCAGAATTGTGGCCCGCCTACCATTTTTAACGGGTTCCTATGTCATCCTGACTCAGTGAAAATCGAGGCCAATGTCTATTTCTTTAGCTCAGTATCATTTTTTGTCCAATAATACTCCAGTAAAGCACCTTTGGGACGTTAAATACTTACCAGGAATGCAAGTTGGTTTCTATTAAAGGAGACTGACCGACAATACTAACTGAGGCTGTTTAGCACAGGGCTAAATCGCTGGCTTTGAAAGCAGACCAAGGCAGGCCAGCAGCATGGTTCAATTCCCGTAACAGCCTGTGGTGATACACCACTGTACTTCTGTAGCATTGTACATAGTTATATAATAGTTGTGTGTAACGTGGCCCTGTAACCCTGTGTATTGTACTGTGTATTGTACTATAGCTCTGTAGAGGTTCGGTCACCTGTATGTAACCTGACCTGGCCACGGAGAGCTCCGCCTTGGCCACTCCCCCGGGAGTTAGGTATAAGACCCAGATTCTGAGACCGGACCCATTTGTCTGGGGTCGTCTGTGTCGGGTAAGCTTCCTATGTAGTGTATTAAAGCCTTGGTTAAAGTCTCACATGTCTTTGTGGTTCTTGACGCTTAGTGCATCAATTTAATACACTACAGTTATAATGGAGGCTGCTCTGAAACCCGACAAGCTCTCACTCGACCCCCACGCTCCACGCGCGGATCACCTTTTCAACTGCTGGCTCTGGTGTTTCGAGGCCTACCTGGAAGCATCCTCCGCCTTCGCCAAAACGGACGCTGACCGACTCAACCTCCTGTACTCACGGCTCGACTACGGGCTTTTCGACCGCATCACAGGAACAATGACCTACGCCGATGCCATCGTGAAGCTCAAAAGCCGGTATGCACGAACTGTTAATTCTATTTACGCCCGTCACCGCCTCGCCTCCCGGCACCAGCAGCCGGGTGAACCCCTATCCGTGTTCGTTCGGGACCTCCGTGCCCTCGCGCTCACCTGCAACGCGCCAGCAGTCTCCGCTGAGCAGAACACTGAGGCCCTGGCGCTCGATGCCTTTGTAGCCGGCATCGCTTCCGTCCCAATTCGCCAACTCCTACTGGCACAAACTACCCTGACTCCGGACACGGCAGTCACTATGGCAGAGGCCCAACAGGCAGCCTACGACAATAATGCATCCTACACGCCTGCCCAAACTTCCTATGCGCCTGCCCACGTTCCCTACGTGGCCGCTACCTCCCTGCCGCCCGCTCAGCAACAACCCCTGCAAGTCACGGCCCACCCAGCCACACCAGCAGTAAAAATAATGCCTGGGCCCCAGTGTTACTTTTGTGGCCAGGCAAAACACCCCAGGAAACGCTGCCCTGCTAGAGATGCGACCTGTTCAGCCTGTGGCAAGAAAGGCCATTTTGCAAACGTCTGCCGCTCCACCGCTGCCTCGGGGTCCAACACCTGCTACTCCTGGGTGCCGCCATCCTCCGTTCCCGGCTCGCTATTCCACACGTGCGACTCGTGGGCGCCACCATCTTTGACTATCCCCGGCCCGGCTACCTTGACTTCCGGTCCACCGCCGATCGTCACTTCCGGCCCACCGCCGATCGTCACTTCCGGTCCACCGCCGATCGTCACTTCCGGTCCACCGCCGATCTCCACTTCCGGTCCACCGCCGATCTCCACTTCCGGTCCACCGCCGATCGTCACTTCCGGTCCACCGCCGATCGTCACTTCCGGTCCTGCGCACCCGACCAAAATGCTGCAAACAACTGAGCTGCATCCAACGACAGCCACCTGGCCTCCAACAGCAGCCTACGATGCCTGGGCGCCGCTCCCCGGATCCGGCACCCTTCTCCAACAGCTCAACCATCGCATCCATCATCCTCGACCAGGACCGACCGCATCAGCTCGCCAGATCCACCATGGAGGTTCAGGTAAATTGTTTCACTGTTACCTGCCTATTCGACAGCGGCAGCACGGAGAGCTTCCTCCACCCGGACACCATGCGCCGCTGCTCCCTCAATGTACTACCCACGCGCAGGCATATTTCCATGGCCTCCAACTCCCAGTTGGCCGAGGTTTCGGGCTACTGCGTCGTCACCCTCTCAGTGAACGGCGCAGTGTTCCAGGATTTCAAATTCATGGTCCTCCCTCACCTCTGCACCGCTGCGATCCTCGGCCTGGACTTCCAATGCCACCTGCGCAGCCTCACCTTGCATTTTAACGGCCCTCTACCCTCCTCACGGTCTCCAACCCCCAGTTCTTCCCTGATCCCCCCCCCCGGGTCCCACCTGTAGTCTCTCCACGCTCAGGATCCCCCCCCCCCTTCACTGTTTGCTAATCTCACCCCCGACTGCAAGCCCGTGGCTACTAAAAGTCGGCGTTACAGTTTCGGGGACCGCCAATTCATTCGAGCAGAGATTAAGCGGCTTCTCTCGGAAAAGATCATTGCTCACAGCACCAGCCCCTGGCGAGCCCAAGTGGTGGTAGTCAAGTCTGGCGAGAAACACCGCATGGTCATTGACTACAGTCAGACCATCAACCGGTACACGCTGCTTGATGCGTATCCCCTCCCCCGCATATCTGACATGGTCAACCGGATTGCACAGTACCGGGTGTTCTCCACCATAGACTTGAAATCCGCCTACCACCAGCTCCCTATCCGCCCGGAGGACCGTAACGTCACGGCCTTCGAGGCAGACGGCCGCCTCTGCCACTTTCTTAGGGTACCCTTTGGCGTCACCAATGGAGTCTCGGTCTTCCAACGGGAGATGGACCGAATGGTGGACCAGAACAGACTGCGGGCTACCTTCCCGTATCTGGACAACGTCACCATCTGCGGCCACAACCAGCAGGACCATGACATCAACCTCACTAAATTCCTTCAAACTGCCAAACGCCTCAATCTCACGTACAACGAGGCAAAATGTGTTTTCGGCACCACCCGCCTCGCCTAAATGGTGGAGAACGGTGTCCTCGGCCCCGATCCCGACCGTCTGCGCCCCCTTCTCGAACTCCCCATTCCCACCTGCCCCAAAGAACTGAGGCGATGCCTCGGGTTCTTTGCCTACTATGCCCAGTGGGTGCCCGAATACGCTAACAAGGCCCGACCCCTCCACCGTTCCCCCTCATTCCCCCTCCCGCCCGAAGCCTGCCAGGTCTTCCACCTCCTAAAAACCGCTATCGCCAAAGCCGCCATGCATGCGGTAGACGAGTCTGCACCATTCCAAGTCGAGAGCGATGCCTCCGGCTTTGCCCTGGGTGCCACCCTCAACCAGGCGGGCAGGCCCATTGCCTTCTTTTCCCGCACACTCCAAGGCCCCGAGATCCGCCACTCCTCTGTTGAGAAGGAGGCACAGGCCACAGTGGAAGCCGTCCGGCACTGGAGGCACTACCTGGCCGGAAAACCATTTACCCTCGTTACTGACCAACGATCAGTTGCGTTCATGTTCGACAACAAACAACGAGGTAAAATCAAAAATGATAAGATATTACGGTGGAGGATTGAACTCTCCACCGACAATTATAATATCTTATACCGGCCAGGTAAGCTCAATGATCCTCCTGATGCCCTGTCCCGTAGTACTTGTGCCAATGCACAGGATGACCGACTGCGGGCACTACATAATGACCTCTGTCACCCGGGCGTCAGGCGGTTCTACCACTACATCAAGGGCCACAACCTGCCCTTCTCAGTCGAGGAGGTCAAGGCCGTGACTAGGAACTGCCAAGTCTGTGTGGAGTGAAAGCCGCAATTCTACAAGCCAGACAAGGTGCACCTAATCAAGGCTACCCGCCCCTTTGAACGTCTCAGCATTGACTTCAAAGGGCCCCCCCCCACCCACAACCGCAACACGTTCTTCCTCAATGTCATCGACGAGTACTCGCGGTTCCCCTTCGCCATTCTCTGCCCCGACACGACCTCCGCCACCGTCATCAAAGCGTTGCACGACCTCTTCATGCTGTTCGGTTATCCCAATTACATTCACAGTGACCGGGGCTCCTCCTTCATGAGTGAGGAGCTGCGTCGGTACCTGCTCGCCAGGGGCGTTGCCTCAAGCAGGACGACCAGTTACAACCCCCGGGGGAACGGACAGGTGGAGAGGGAGAACGCGACAGTTTGGAAGGCCGTGCTGCTAGCCCTCAAGTCCAAAGGCCTACCAGTCACCCGTTGGCAAGAGGCCCTCCAGGCCGCACTCCACTCCATCCGGTCCCTTTTGTGTACTGCAACGAATGCTACCCCTCATGAGCGGATGTTTCTCTTCTCCAGGAGATCGGCATCCGTGACATCGCTTCCGTCCTGGCTCCTGTCCCCGGGAGACGTCCTGCTCCGCAAGCACGTGCGGACCTCTAAGGCGGAGCCCCTGGTGGAGAGAGTCCGTCTCCTCCACGCCAACCCACAGTACGCGTACATAGCGTACCCCGACGGGTGTGAGGAGACCGTCTCCATCAAGGACCTGGCCCCCTCTGGGGCTCCTGCCGCCCCCGCCCAGCACCCTCCACCCCGCTCCCTCTCTGCTCCCGTCGATCCCTCGGCCTGTTACTACTCCGTGCCAGCCGCTGTCATCCCGCAGTTTCGCCTCGAGCCAGCCGAAGCGGTGGGGGACGTTATGCCGCCTCGCGACCCAGCACCACCGACCGCACGGATACCGCCGGACACTACCTCAGCGCCGCAGCTCCGACGTTCAAAGAGATCGACCAAACCCATCGTTCGTCTCGACCTCTGACGACACGGAACCTCCTGATGGACTCCGTTCGTTACTCCCTGTTTGTTCACTGTGTTTGCTACTCCATATTTTCACCCTTGACTTCCTTCTAAACAAGGGGTGAATGTGGTGATACACCACTGTACTTCCCTAGCATTGTACATAGTTATATAATAGTTGTGTGTAACGTGGCCCTGTAACCCTGTGTATTGTACTGTGTATTGTACTGTAGCTCTGTAGAGGTTCGGTCACCTGTATGTAACCTGACCTGGCCACGGAGAGCTCCGCCTTGGCCACTCCCCCGGGAGTTAGGTATAAGACCCAGATTCTGAGACCGGACCCATTTGTCTGGGGTCGTCTGTGTCGGGTAAGCTTCCTATGTAGTGTATTAAAGCCTTGGTTAAAGTCTCACATGTCTTTGTGGTTCTTGACGCTTAGTGCATCACAGACTTCCCGAACAGGCGCCGGAATGTGGCGACTAGGGGCTTTTCACAGTAACTTCATTTGAAGCCTACTTGTGACAATAAGCGATTTTCATTTCATTCACTATACACTCCAGTGGTAAGTTCACATGTCCCTGGGCTGGGGTTTGGGAACACAATGGGCGAAATTCTCCCCCAACGGCGGGATGTCCGCCGACTGGCGCCAAAGACGGCGCCAATCAGACGGGCATCGCGCCGGCCCAAAGGTGCGGAATGCTCCGCATCTTTGGCGGCCTAGCCCCAACATTGAGGGGCTAGGCCGACGCCGGAGGGATTTCCGCCCCGCCAGCTGGCGGAAATGGCGTTTGTTGCCCCGCCAGCTGGCGTGGAAATGCGGCGCATGCGTGGGAGCGTCAGCGGCCGCTGTCAGTTTCCCGGCGCATGCGCGGGAGCGTCAGCGGCCGCTGTAAGTTTCCCGCGCATGCGCAGTGGGGAGAGTCTCTTCCGCCTCCGCCATGGTGGAGGCCGTGGCGGAGGCGGAAGGGAAAGAGTGCCCCCCCGGCACAGGCCCGCCCGCGGATCGGTGGGCCCCGATCGTGGGCCAGGCCACCGTGGGGGCACCCCCCAGGGTCAGATCGCCCCGCACCCGCCCCAGGACCCCGGAGCCCACCCACGCCGCCTGGTCCCGCCGGTAAATACCAGGTTTGATTTACGCCGGCGGGACAGGCAATTTCAGGGCGGGACTTCGGCCCATCCAGGCCGGAGAATTGAACGGGGGGTGTCCCGCCAACCGGCACGGCCCGATTCTCGCCCCCGCCCAATCTCCGGTACCGGAGACTTCGGCGGGGGCGGGATTCACGGCGGCCAACGGCCATTCTCCGACCCGGAGGGGGGTCGGAGAATGACGCCCAATGTTCTGCAGCGGTAGTGCTATCAAATGACCCATAGCTGTAAGCTGTATAGACATATAGGTGATCAAACAATAGTTACTTCGCTATGGTTAGAACAAAAGAACGAAGAACAAAGAAAAGTACAGCACAGGAACAGGCCCTTTGGCCCTCCAAGCCCGTGCCGACCATGCTGCCTGTCTAAACTACAATCTTCTACACTTCCTGGGTCCGCATCCCTCCATTACCATCCTATTCATGTATTTGTCAAGATGCCTCTTAAATGTCACTATCGTCCCTGCTTCCACCACCTCCTCCGGTAGCGAGTTCCACTACCACTACCCTCTGTGTAAAAAACTTGCCTCGTACATCTACTCTAAACCTTGCCCCTCGCACCTTAAACCTATGCCCCCTAGTAATTGACCCCCCTACCCTGGGGAAAAGCCTATGACTATCCACTCTGTCTATGCCCCTCATAATTTTGTAGACCTCTATCAGGTCGCCCCTCAACCTCCGTCGTTCCAGTGAGAACAAACAGAGTTTATTCAACCGCTCCTCATAGCTAATGCCCTCCACACCAGGCAACATTCTGGTAAATCTCTTCTGCACCCTCTCTAAAGCCTCCACATCCTTCTGGTAGTGTGGCGACCAGAATTGAACTCTATACTCCAAGTGTGGCCTAACTAAGGTTCTATACAGCTGTAACATGACTTGCCAATTCTTATACTCAATGCCCCGGCCAATGAAGGCAAGCATGCCGTATGCCTTCTTGACTACCTTCTCCACCTGTGTTGCCCCTTTCAGTGACCTGTGAACCTGTACACCTAAATCTCTCTGACTTTCAATACTCTTGAGGGTTCTACCATTCACTGTATATTCCCTACCAGCATTAGACCTTCCAAAATGCATTACCTCACATTTGTCCGGATTAATCTCCATCTGCCATCTCTTCGTCCAAGTCTCCAAACAATCTAAATCCTGCTGTATCCTCTGACAGTCCTCATCGCTATCCGCAATTCCACCAACCTTTGTGTCGTCTGCAAACCTACTAATCAGACCAGTTACATTTTCCTCCAAATCATTTATATATGCTACAAACAGCAAAGGTCCATGGAAACATCATCTGTGGAATGTGGCTGGTCGTTATTGATTAGCATGTTGTTTGATTAATATCCCAGTGCCTATTCCTTTTCTCTGAGCGCATATTTGGCGGAATTTTATCCTGGAAATTTGTCTTGCCTTCACTCGGAATGATTAAATACAAATACACTTAGAGTCTCGGGATATGGTAGACTGTACGAGAGCTGTGACAGCTAATGGCGTGGTGCTCATGTCTGCAAATGATACTACGGTAGGAAGAATAATTAATTACAGAAAATCAAAGGAAACTGCAAAAGGGTTTTGATAAAATGGGGGGATGGGTTAGAAAGTGGCAACTTGAATTCCATATCAGTAAAAGTCTGAGATGATGGATTTTTGTAAATAAAACACGGGCAATAATTATACTTTGGATGTCAGTCAGTTCAGTGCTCTTGAAGAGCCGTGGGATTTGAGGGGCACGTTGATAAGTTGTTAAGAAAAGATTCTGGGTTTTATTACAAGAGGAATAGAATGTAAAAGATAAGAGGCAATGGTGAATGCGTATGAAACCTTAAGGACAACGCCAGCTAGAGGACTGTGTGTAGTAATGAGACCCACTCTACAAAGGGCTATCAAACTTTTGAGAAGATACCTCTCAAATACAGTACAATGCAGATGTGAAGCAACAAAAAAACATCAAACAAAGAATCAAGTCATTTCCCAGTTCGGAGAGGCAACTAAAACGGAAGGAATAGGAACTACAATTAACTGGGACAATTTAAGTAAAAAATATTGAAATTATATTGTCCACGGTGTCATAGTGGTTAGCGCTGCTGCCTCACAGCTCCAGGGTCCCAGGCTCAATTCTGGCCTCGGGGACTGTCTGTGTGGAGTCTGCACGTTCTCCATGTGTCTGTCTGGGTTTCCTCCGGGTACTCCGGTTTCCTCCCACAGTCCAAAAATGTGCAGGTTAGATGGATTGGCCATTCTAAATTGCCCAGTAGTGTCCAAAAAGGTTAGGTGGGGTTACAGGGTTACGGGGATAGGGTGGAGGTGTGGGCTGAAATAGGGTGCTCTTTTCAGGGGCTGCTGCAGACTTAATGGGCCGAATGGCCTCCATCTGCACTGTAAATTCTATGATTCTATTCATTTGGAGTCCAGAATTGTTCAATGATCAAAAAGGAGTTTTTAAAATAAAAACCTTATAGTGTATAGAGGGCAGTAATTCCTGTTTAAATTACTGCTGCCATCTCTATGAAACTAACACTCAATTATCTCTGTTACCAAGTAAGATAAAAAAAATGTCATATTTATGTCCTTAGTTTTCCTGCTCCAGGAGCGTTTCGCAGGGTAGCAAACAGACAGCTTTACTCTGTGTCCAACATGTGCTGAACTGGCCCTGGGAATGCTTGATGGGGCAGTGTAGAGGGAGAATTGCTTTTGATCTAACCCTTGCTGCGCCTTCCATGAGAGTGTTTGATGGGACAGTGCAGAGGAAGCATTTAACTCATGCTGCATCAGCAGTGGGAGTATTCAGCACAGTGCAGAGAGAATGCTCTTCTGTATCTAACCCTTGGCATATTTAAGTTCCTGATGTGACGGACTCAGTTAGAAGCTTTACTCTGTAAATCACCCAGGCAGTACCTGTTCTGAGAGTGTTAAACAGGCCAATGAAGAAGGAGTGTTACTAGATGTCTAACTTGAGCTTTTCCTGTCCTGTTTAACTTTGATGAGATGGTCTTTATTTTATATCTAAACCAGGCTGTGCCTGCCCTGCCAGTGTTAAGTGGGACAGTGGAGGTCTCACATCTCATATAACCTGCACAATATCTGTCTGAGCTGTTTGATTGGATGGTACAGAGTGTATAAGCCATAAGAAATAAGAGTAAGGGTAGACCATTTGGCCTTCAAATCTGTTCTTCCATAGACTCCCTACAGTGCAGAAGGAGGCCATTTGCTCCACCACCTCTGCACCAACCCTCCAAAAGAACACTCTACCTAGGCCCACTGCCCTGCTCTTTCCCCATAACCCCAGTTAAACTCCACATCTTTGGACACTGTGGGGCAATTTAGCATGGCCAATCCACCTCACCTGCACATCTTTGGACTGTGAGTGGAAACCGGAGAACCCACATAGACACAGAGAGAACGTGCAAACTTCACACAGACAGTCATCCAAGGCTGGAATTAAATCTGGGTCCCTAACGCTATGAGGCAGCAGTGCTAACCACTGTGCCACTGTGTCGCCCCATTCAATAAGATCATACTGACATATATGATGGTGGCCTTTCCCCTCCCATTAAGATTGACTCACTTTTAGATCAAAAATCTCGCAACCTCGCCTTGAATAAAGTCATTCACACAGTCTCCACTGCTCGCTGGGGTAGAGAATTCCAAAGATTCACGATCTCTGCGAAAATAAATTCTTTCTCGTCTCTGACTTAAGTAGAGACCATTTATTTTGAAACTATCCTCTCCATTTCCTGATTCCCCCAGGAAGATAAATATTCTCTCAGCATCTACCTTATCAAGCCCCCTCAGTGTCATGTCCAGTTGCTCTGTTTCATTTTTTGAGGCTGCTTACTATTGATGCTCACTTCGCTTGATTGGTTAAACCTAGGTGTGGGCTTAGAGGAAAACTAGAGTTATAAGCATGCAGTAGATATTTTAAACACTGTAAATCAAACTTGTTTTATACACAGAAACTATTGCTGAAAAAATAGACAAGCTGTTGAAGCTTTTCTTATTGCAGTTATCAGGAATCACAAGGATACCAAATCTTAAAGGGAACAACAATTTATACCATGAGAGTGCTTCATGCAGAATAAATTGGTATTGTTGCAAATCAATTATACAATTGGCATTGTTGCAAATCTGTTCTGATGAGTGCAAGATGAAAAGCTTCGACAGCATGTCCCTTTTCTCAGCAATTCTCAAGTTCTATATTACCAAATGGCAATACATGGAAACTAGTATCATCTCTGCATAGATCCAATATATAAAATATAGTGACGACGAGGATGATGGACCTTTACTTTCTTCGCCAGAAGATACGACCATGCTGTGGGACTAATGGATTTTGGCTATTGAGATATGCTTCATTACTTTAGGGATGTAGCAATGATCCGCAAGACGGTGGAGATGAAACTCGTACATTGTCTTAGAGCAGAAGGCCAGTGAATATGAGAGCAGCTCAGTGAAGACACGTCTACATTTGATGAGGCAGTAAGTGCTCTCGAAAAATACTTCAGGCCAAAGGAAAGTGTGATGATCAAATGATATGCATTCCACCAGAGTTACCAGGGAAACAATGAGCCTATTAAACAAAATGTGGCAGCATTGCCGTAATTGATTTCTACATGTTAAAAATTAATTTGTGACCAATTAATTGAAATGTTAAATTCCATGAATTAGGCAACGTTTCTTCATGGTGCATGATGATTCAACCTTGGAAAAAACTACAACCTTGGCAGTTAAAATCAAATCTGCTATGTTTGATTCAAAGAGCTCACAAAGAAACATGCCCTCAGAGTCAGGGTTGCAGACGGAGCCTTCTCATCCAACTCAGGTGTAAGTGTTATGGACAAAGAGGCATAAGTAATCTCATTAACAAATTACCCATCAGATCAGATACCTCCAAAATCATGCCAAAACTGTGGCTATGGCGGTGGCATAGATTATCATAGAATTTGCAGTGCAGAAGGAGGCCATTCGGCCCATCGAGTCTGCACCGGCTCTTGGAAAGAGCACTCTACCCAAGGTCAACACCTCCACCCTATCCCCATAACCCAGTAACCCCACCCAACACTAAGGGCAATTTTGGACACTAAGGGCAATTTATCATAGCCAATCCACCTAACCTGCACATCTTTGGACTGTGGGAGGAAACCGGAGCACCCAGAGGAAACCCACGCACACACGGGGAGGATGTGCAGACTCCGCACAGACAGTGACCCAAGCCGGAATCGAACTTGGGGCCCTGGAGCTGTGAAGCAATTGTGCTATCCACAATGCTACCGTGCTGCACGTGCATGGGGCGGGGGGGGGGGGGGGGGGGGGTTATGAGGTGGGTAGAGGGGATGAGGGGGTGTGAGAAGTGAGGGATAGAGGGCTGCACAGCTTCTAAAACAATTTGGATGAAGTCCGATTGAATAAGGCAGACCTTCTAATCTGGCCAGCTTGGCATTCGCCGGCCTCTGTGGCTGTCCACAATCTGCTTCCAGGACTCATTCTATCTTGCTCTCCCGCATCCCCAGGAGTGAGAGAATCGTCTAACAAGGCCCTTTAAACTAGAGTCATCAACTCTTTCATGCGAGGGGCAACATTTCTATATTTTTCCACTCAAGGGATCGTTGAGCAAATTTTGAAAAATAAGATTTGGTATAACATCAAATATGAGTTTCAATTAAATAATGTGTATGCAGAAAAGAAACAACTTGCTGATCAAATATAAAGCAATTTCAAAGCAATAAATTGATCATTTAAAATTTGAGTCGTTAATAAAGAGAACCATTAGGGAGGGAAAGGGTCAAATTGAGTTTTACCGGATCGCTCTCAATCTCAACGTTCGCAGTCTGTTTGCACACACATACATACTGACAGATGCTCATACACACACTCCTTCATGCACACACTCACAAACGGACACATGCTCATATGTACATACACGTACTGACACACACTCACACGCACACATGCACACGTGACACACTCTCACATGCACACACACACTGACACATACACACATGCATACACATGCACATGCATACACATAGTGACACATTCGCTCATGCACACCACACGCACACTGATATATGCTGTCAGTGTGCCACTTTGTGCATGTGTGTGAGCGTGTGTCAGCATGTTTGTGTGTTCAGACAAACGCACATGCTGACACACTCACACACATACACAGACTGACGCACTCACTCACATACACATTCATAAACTGACACTCTTTCACGCACATATAGGGGCAGCATCTTAATTTTGGACACCATTCAGGCCTGTTGTGGAGGCCCTGCAAATGTGGGTCGCGTCCACGCTCAGGGATCACCACACATGTCCCCATAGGCTTAACAAAGAAATGGCAGATGAACTGAATAGTTACTTTGCATCAGTCTTCATGGTGGAAGACACCAGTGGGATGCCTGAGCTCCAGGAGAACCAGGGGGCAGAGGTGAGTGCAGTGGCCGTCACTAAGGAGAAGGTTCTCGGGAAACTGAAAGGTCTGAAGGTAGATAAGTCACCTGGACCAGAAGGACTACACCCCAGGGTTCTAAAAGAGATAGCTGAGGAAATTGTGGAGGCATTAGCGATGATCTTTCAGGAATCACTGGAGACAGGACGGGTCCCAGAGGACTGGAAGGTGGCTAATGTAACACCGCTGTTTAAGAAGGGAGGAAGGCAGAAGATGGGAAATTATAGGCCGGTTAGCCTGACTTTGGTCATTGTTAAGATTTTAGAGTCTGTTATAAAAGATGATATCGTGAAGCACTTGGAAATGCATGATAAAGTAGGACACATTAATGATCTGGAAGAAGGTACTGAAGGCACTGTTGCGAAGTCTTCAGACAATACAAAGATCTGTAGAGGGACAGGTAGGATTGAGGAAGCAAAGGGGCTGTAGAAGGACTTGGACAAGCTAGGAGAGTGGGCAATGAAGTGGCAAATGAAATACAATGTGGAAAAGTGTGAGGTTATGCCCTTTGAAAGGAGGAATGTGGGCATAGACTATTATTTAAATGGGGAAATGCTTAGGAAATCAGAAGCACAAAGGGACTTGGGAATCCTTGTTCACGATTCTCTTAAGGTTAATGTGCAGGTTCAGTCGGCAGTTAAGAAGGCAAATGCAATGTTAGCATTCATGTCAAGAGGGCTAGAATACAAGACCTGGGATGTACTTCTGAGGCTGTATAAGGCTCTGGTCAGACCCCATTTGGAGTATTGTGAGCAGTTTTGGGCTCCATATCTAAGGAAGGATGCGCTGGCCTTGGAAAGGATCCAGAGGACGTTCACAATGATCCCTGGAATGAAGAATTTGTCGTATAAGGAACGTTTGAGGACTCTGGGTCTGTACTCATTGGAGTTTAGAAGGATGAGAGGGGATCTTATTGAAATGTACAAGATACTGCGAGGCCTGGATAGAGTGGACATGGAGAGTGATGCGACCATCAATTCACTCGCAGACTCGTGCAGAGGTAAACCGTGGTTTCAATCAGCTTAGAACTGAGCCTGCCTGTGACAGGTACAACACTGAAGGCGGCCCCGCAGGTCAGCAGCTCTTATACTTCCTGTAAAGGGGGTAGAGCCATGGGCAGAGCCCGTACATGCCCCAACATATCCCCTGTGGGTGAAGCCACTCAATGGCCCATAGGTAGAGCCCACAGGGTTAATAACATAACACAGAGCACTGGTGAATTATCAGCAATTATACATTCACCCCAGGGAGGATGTTTCCACTTGTAGGAAAAACTAGAACCAGAGGACACCATCTCAGATTAAAGAGACGATTCTTTAAAACAGAGATGAGGAGGAATTTCTTCAGCCAGAGGGTGGTGAATCTGTGGAACTCTTTGCCGCAGAAGGCTGTGGAGGCCAATTCACTGAGTGTTTTAAAGACAGAAATAGATAGGTTCTTGATTTATAAGGGTATCAGGGGTTTTGGGGAGAAGGCAAGAATGGGGATGAGAAAATATCAGCCAGGATTGAATGGCGGAGCAGACTCGATGGGCCAAGTAGCCTAATTCTGCTCCTATGTCTTATGGTCTTATGGATGACCCTGTCCTCTGCTTAATTCAAGGATCTTGTCAGTGTAGGCCTTCTAGTCACATAGGAAAGAGTGGTGCTGGGCCTCATTTAGGAAAATATGTCACACCCATATGTGGATCTAGGGCGCTGTGACCAGTAAGGAGTCCATAAAATGGAGGGCGGCGAGCACTTCATCAGCCGATGCTGGTGCAGGTGGCCTTGTGGGGGGACGGAGGTGGTTCAATGCATCGACAAATGGAATCTTGGCTCCGGAACGGTGTTCCAACACATATGCGGCTAAAAACAGAGGCCATCATTGGATCCTAGTGGAGGCAATGGGGGGAAAATCATCCGGCCTTCCTTAAATAAGCCCAATAAGGGCTTGTGATCCCTGAAAACGGTGAAAGGATGTCCGTGGAAATAATGATGGAATTTTCTTTCCGCCAAATACAATGGCCAAACCCTCTTTCTCGATTTGC
Source organism: Scyliorhinus torazame (assembly GCF_047496885.1). Classification (NCBI taxonomy): domain Eukaryota; kingdom Metazoa; phylum Chordata; class Chondrichthyes; order Carcharhiniformes; family Scyliorhinidae; genus Scyliorhinus; species Scyliorhinus torazame. The sequence goes on along the minus strand of NC_092720.1, from coordinate 139,965,719 downwards.
GTGTGACCTTTCTCACCGTCTGCCAATGTCCAAAGGCAATGGGGCGTTTTGATCCATTCAGTGGGTGAGGATAGCCCCGAATGTGTAGGGAGAAGCATCACATATCAACAAGGGTGGTTTGGACCTGTCGAATTGGGTCAGCAGATGGGATGATGACTGCTACTTCTTGACTGACGGGAAGGCTGCCTCTGAGCCTGGGACCAGTCCCAATGTTGTCCTTTCTTTACCAACCAGTGGAGGAGGGGGCAATATCATGCCAAGGTTTGGTATACACTTGACATAATAGTTGACAAGGCCCAAAATCGAACGCCATTGGGCCATTGGGCACTGGGGCCTGGCAGATTGTCTGTACCTTCTCTTCTCACTGGGTGAAAACCATGGCGATCCACGTGACAACCCAGGTAGGTCACCTCGGCCATACTGAATGCACACATTTTTCTCCGGAGGCGGACCCCAGCCTCCTCGAAATACTGGAGGACCTCAGCCAAGTTTTCCAGGTGCTCCCAGTCAAATGACCCCATTATCAGCACATCTTCAAAGTACACTGCAACCTGTGGGAGTCCACGCAGGATGTTCTCGATCACCCGTTGGAAGGTGGCACAAGTGGAAGAAACTCTGAAGGGCAGCTGGGTATATCCACATAGCCTGCGGTGCATGTTGATCATCACAAAGTGTCTGGAATCCGAAGCCAGGAGCATCTGGAGGTACTCGTGGCTCATGTCTAGTTTGGAAAATTATCGGTCTGCACTGAGTTTGGCGTACTGATCCTCAATGCAAGGGATGGGTTAGCGATCCAAATGTGAAATGCAGTTGACCGTCATCTTATAGTCCCCACAGACATGGATGGAGCCCTCAGGCTTCATGACTGGTGCGACCAGCGCCACCCAGTCGGAAAATCGGATGGGTGTGGATTATCTTCAGGCCTTTGAGGCGGTCGAGTTCTGTGTCCACCTTGGACCAAAAAAGCAAATGTGACAGGTTGGGCCCGAAAATAGCGCAGTTGTGCCCATGGGTCCAGGCTAATGCAGGCCACGATCCCTTTTATGATGCCCAACCCCCCCGGAAACACAGACCTGAACCTGGCCAGGTTTCCTTCGGCACTATGCAGAGACATCTGGCAAACCCTTTGCCAGACCAACCGGAGATGGTGCACCCAATCTGAGCCCAATAAACTTGGACTGCTTCCATGTATGTCCACCAATGGTAGAGGTGTCATCTTCTGCCCATATTGAACTGGAACCTTAGAGGTACCTGCAATCGCCAGTGGCCCTCCTGTGATGTGGTGAGGTGGGCATTGGTGTCCCGAAGGGTCAGCATCTGGAGGCCGGACTGGATCCGGTCGAGAGACGACGACTGACCACGGAAACCTCTGCTCCTGTATCTAACCCGATGCAGATGAAATGTCCATTCACCTGAAACAACAGTTGAATTAGGGCAACCTAAGGTGGAGCTACCAGTGCAGTTGGTGATGGGCACAATCGTCGTCTAATTAGTGGACCTGGTCCCTGGAAGGTCAGCTGCTTTCCGGGGTTCTGCACCCAGCGGCCGCTGATTGGTACCTGTATTCCAGGTCTTCGCAGTTGGGAGAGAAGGCCTGGGGGTACTCCGGGACCCGCGAGCGGCGACCAGTGTCTCTGTGGAAGGTGCCTACAGGGATGTATTGAATTCTGCAGAAGTCAAATATTGATTTCCAAAAGAATTTCAAACAACTTAGAAACAATGTCCTGGAGGTGTTAAATTTCATTTTCCTATTTTCGCTGAACACTGTTATTTATTAGTGATAAAACAGGGCCAGAGAACAACGGGTAAAACTGTGTTGGGGAGTGAACAGGGAACAGAGGGAGTGAGCCTGAGGGGAATGTGAAGGAGGCCAACAAGTACGGAGGGTGGCCCTGAGGAATTTGGAAGCTGAGCAGCTAATTAGAATGAGTGTGAGTGTCAGGGAGCAAAGTTTTTTAAAAATTGTCCTCTCAGGAAAAAAGGGAAAATGCTGATTTGTGATAAGCTGGTGATTTTTGTTTTATATAAGCATCCAGTAAGTCTTTAATTAGTCTAATAACTAGAAGCATGGCAGGGCACCTCAGTCCCAAAGAGTGCGCATCCTGTGCCATGTAGGAACTTCCAGGACACATCATGATCTGGACAAAGATATGTGTGGGAAGTGTCATCATTTACAGCAACCTGAGTTTCAGCTGATGTAACTCACGATGAACCTGCGGGGTTGACAATTTCATGGATAGCACCTTTCTGGATGTGGTCACCAAAGTGAGTTGGTGATGGCCAGACAGACCAGGAGGACAAGGCCGGAAATGCAGAAATCCTGAGTGCATCTCAATGTCCAGCCAATCTGGTATTTCCATCCATGGTGTCACACGTGGCTCAACTATAAGAAGACTGGAAGAGCGATAATTATAGGAGATTCAATATTTAAGGAAACAGATGCAGATATGAATCCCTGCTGCTAGGATCACTGAGTGGCCACAGAGCACCCTAATGGGGGAGGGTGAATGGACAGTGCTCATGTTGTGATCCTCACTGGTATGCATGACATAGACAGAAATCGGACATGGTCCTACTGTCAGAATTTTCAGAGGTAGGTGGGAAATTAGCCATCAGTACCTCAAGGGTAATATTCGTCATATTACTCCCAGTGCCATGTGCAAGTAAATATAGAAATAGGAGGATAAAGCAGTTAATGTGCATCTGGAAAGATGGTGCAGGCAGGAGGGCTTTAGATTCTTGGGACATTGGGACCGGCTCTGGGGAAGATGGGATCTGCACTGGCTGGACAGAGCTGGGGCTGAGTTGCTTGCCAGGCATTTTGCTAGTGCTTTTGGGGAAGGTTGACACTAACCCTGTACATGTATGGTGTCATGTGAGTGTGCCTTTAAGAAAGGTTTTTGTCTTAACACATGGCTTCAGCGATGACATTGTATGGGTGGAGTTGGACTGTGGTTGTGAGGTGTTTTGGTTTCAGTTTGGACTCAGAAAGAGAAAAGAAGTGTTTTGCCTGTCTCTCTTTATTTTCATTTTAAATATCTGTTCCAGTAAAAAAAACATTGGTTGTGGATACCTGCCTTGGTAATTTAAAAGATATAGTTTGCTTTCCAGCAGGAGTTTGAATCTGCTGGTTGAGACTGGATCAAAATCTTAGTGATTTCAATTCAAATGGGAATACAGTGTGCTGGGCCACACCGTTGAATAGGGTTTTTTGGTTTATTGGATTTTGTTATTGAATTGGAACAGTTAAAGGAGAATTATATATAGATTACTGTAGCTGTGTGGTGTCTTTATGTTTGTAATTGATAAAATTTTGTGCTGTGTGTTTATATATATATATATCACTACACATATATTTATAGATATAAATATACATTAATTATATTCTCAGAATAAATCTTGTTTTGATTAAAGTGTCCGGGGAGTTTGATGAATCACACATGAGGCGAACGCTTTTGTGCACATCCCAGCCAAATTCAACATAAAGGTTGTAGGTCAGGTGCACTCCATAATGCACTTTGGAGTTTCTAAGCTCTGGCCCATAACAATGGGAACCCAGATGGAAACATCAGAGAGGACCAGCAAGCTGTACAGAATACTGGGAGAGATACCACTTGAGTATGATATGTTATTAGATGGGGTGAGAGAAAGGAAGAACGGTGGATGCTGGCACAGTGAGCAAATTTAAGGAGGAGTTGGACAGATTTTTAATTGGTAATGGGTTGAAGGATGACAGAAAAGAGGCAGGACGGTGGAGTAAAGGCCAGGATGAGATCACGCATGATCGAATGGCGGAGTGGCCTCGATGGGCCAGATGGCCTAATTCTGTTCTTATATCTTATGAACTTATGAACAGAGTCTAAAATAAGATTGTGTGCTTGTGTGTGAATGCACGGAGGGTGGAACATAAGACAGATTGCCATGTGGAAATGGCTTACTATGGCGCGACAGAGACCTGGTTCAATGAAGGGCAGGGCTGGGTGTCAAATATCCTTGGACGTTCAGGAAAGTTAGGAAAGGAAGGAAAGGGGTGAGGTGGCACAGTGGCACAATGGTTAGCACTGCTGCTTCACAGCACCTGGGGCCTGGGTTCATTTCCAGCTTTGGGTGGCTGCTGTGTGGAGCTTGTACATTCTCCCCGTGTCTCCGTGGGTTTCCTCCCACAGTCCAAAGATGTGCAGATTAGATGGATTGGCCATGATCAATTGTCCTTTAGTGTCCAGGCATGCGCAGGTTAAGTCGGGTTACGTGGATAGGACGGTGTGGACAGGAAAGTGGGCATGGGGAGAGTGCTCTTTCGAAGGGTTGAAATGGCTTCCTTCTACACTGCAGTAATTCTATGACATTGCAGTGCTGGGGAGAGAGAGGAAGTCCCACAGGGACAGCTAGGGAACAAAAATAGTGCTATTACATTGCTCGGTGTAGTCTATAAGCCACCAATTCATGCAAATGATGTAGAGGAACAAAGTCACAGGGAAATTACAGAGACTACAAGAATTATCGAGTAATTACAATGCGAGATTAATATTAAATTAATATTATATTAATATTAAAACATGCTGCTGTGCAGAGAGACCTGGGTGTGCTAGTGCATGAGTTGCAAAAAGTTGGTTTACAGGTGCAACAGGTGATTAAGAAGGCAAATGGAATTTTGCCCTTCATTGCTAGAGGGATGGAGTTTAAGACTAGGGGGGTTATGCTGCAATTGTATAAGGTGTTAGTGAGGCCACATCTGGAGTATTGTGTTCAGTTTTGGTCTCCTTACTTGAGAAAGGACGTACTGGCACTGGAGGGTGTGCAGAGGAGATTTACTAGGTTAATCCCAGAGCTGAAGGGGTTGGATTATGAGGAGAGGTTGAGTAGAGTGGGACTGTTCTCGTTGGAATTTAGAAGGATGAGGGGGGATCTTATAGAAACATATAAGATTATGAAGGGAATAGATAGGATAGATGCGGGCAGGTTGTTTCCACTGGCGGGTGAAAGCAGAACTAGGGGGCATAGCCTCAAAATAAGGGGAAGTAGATTTAGGACTGAGTTTAGGAGGAACTTCTTCACCCAAAGGGTTGTGAATCTATGGAATTCCTTGCCCAGTGAAGCAGTAGAGGCTCCTTCATTAAATGTTTTTAAGATAAAGATAGATAGTTTTTTGAAGAATAAAGGGATTAAGGGTTATGGTGTTCGGATCGGAAAGTGGAGCTGAGTCCACAAAAGATCAGCCATGATCTCATTGAATGGTGGAGCAGGCTCGAGGGGCCAGGTGGCCTACTCCTGCTCCTAGTTCTTATGTTCTTCTGTTCTTATGAGACCTTAATTATCACAATATGGACTGGGATAGAAGTGTTGGAAAGTTCAGAGAGGAGCAACAGCAGTATTTTCTACAGCAGCGTGTTTCCAGTCCAATGGGAAAGGAGGCACTGCTGGAGCTGGCTCTTGTGAATGTGATGGGCCAAATAGATCTAATATTAGTAGATAATTAACCGGACAATGGATCATTGTAACTTAAGCTTTAGGCTGGCTATAGAAAAGAACAAGAATTATTAGCTGAGGAAAGCTAGCTTCAAAGGGGTAAGAATGGATCTGAGCCAAATAAATTGGAATTAAAGGTTGGCAGGAAAAACATTGGCCAGAATTTTGGGTTTTCAGGCATGCTTCGGACCCAGGTGAAAGTTGAATAATTTATGATATTACAGTTAGTGGGAGTTGTCTGCAGGTCTGTCAATAATTAATTAGACATTTAAGGCAATTGATTTCAATTTAATGTTGCCTGTGCGATTTTCCGTGTAGCACGCGATCAGCACTGGCAGGCAGCCATCTTGTTTTTTCATTTTTCTCACCCAAGGGCAGGATAAAAGCGGGTTGGAGCATTGGCTGAGAGTTGTTCGGACATCAGGTGAGACTTGGCTGTTCTTTTATTGTTGACCATTCAGACCATTTCCTCTGTTTTCTTTGAGGTTTATCCTATGGTAACATTCTTCTGAGGACACTTTTGTTTTGTCAGCCCTGTTGGAACATTTCTGCCCATGGTGGTCATCAGTGCCCAGGGCTCCTCAACAAGTGGGGATTGTGTTTTCTGTTGGAGAAACCTATTCTGAGGGAGAAGGGAGGGACCTAAGGGAGAGGAGTGTCATGTGAGAGTACCTTTAAGAAATGGGTGTTTATAAATGGGTGTGTAAATAAGTATCTGTAGTGAGAGTATCTTTACAAAATGGGTGTTTATTACTGCAGTGATGTCAGAGAGTGGGTGGAGCTGGGCTGTCTGTCAACTTTTTACTTTCGTTTTAGGCTGTTTGCTGCAGGGTGTGTTTTAGTTTCGTTTTCAGAGCTGAATAGCTGCAGTCACAGCCAGAAGGTGTATTAGAGTCTCTCTCTGTAATCTAAAGACTGTAAATCGATCTTGGTGATTTAAAACTAATAACAGTAGTGACTTTAACCTGATGTGCTTCTGGTAAAAGGTGTTTTAAGTCTTATGGATGTTAAAGGGAAAGCTTAAAGGATTACTTAGTGTTGTATTCTTTGGGGTTGTATTTGAATTAATGGTTGCTAACATGTTCACTGTATGTTTTAAAAAGGTTAACTTGAGTTCATAGAATAAACATTGTTTTGCTTTTAAAAAATACTTTTCCATTTCTACTGTACCACACCTGTAGAGTGGGCCGTGTGCTCCCCATACCACAATCTAGTAAAAGTTGTGGGTCAGGTGAACTCAATGATACACTTTGGAGTTCTCTAAACCCTGGCCCATAACAGGAGGCCCAGTGTCCACACACCCTGTCACAAATAGAGACCTGTGGGAGGAGAGACAAAGGGGGTTAGGGCCTGCTTGGAGACCACCGCAGAAGACACCACCGTTTTACTGGAAGAGTGGACAGGCAGTGAACCAGCTACCTCAACAAGCCAGATGATTGGGCCAAAAATCACCACCAAGTGCGTGGGTGCCCACCTAATGCATCTGGACCATTCCAGGGGTGCGAGGGATCTGTGTGCAGTGTCCAATGCTGTGTCAAGCTAGTAGCTGGTGCTCTGTTCACATGGGTCCACATATTCATTAATTACCGTACAGATCACGCCAGCCAGCCCAAGCGAGCCAGAGTCTTTGTGGCTATTATGGTGTCATGGGAATGACCCTTTAAGAAAGATTTTTGTCTTATCACGTAGATTCAGTGATGTCATTGTGTAGGTGGAGCTGATCTATGGCTCAGTGAGTTTTACTTTCGTTTTGAGTTTTGGACTGGTTTGAACTGCACAGGCTGAAAAGCTAAACAGCTGTCTTGTAATGCAAAGCAAGCCAGCAGCGCGGGTTCAATTCCCATACCAGCTTCCCCGAACAGGCGCCGGAATGTGGCGACTAGGGGCTTTTCAGAGTAACTTCATTGAAGCCTACTTGTGACAATAAGTGATTATTATTAATATTATTGGACTACTTGGTAACTTAAAAGAGATAATTGCTTTCTGGAAGGAATTCAAACCTGCTGTTTGAATAGTTCAAATAGTTTGGATTATCATAGATTATCATAGAATTTACAGTGCAGAAGGAGGCCATTCGGCCCATCGAGTCTGCACCGGCTCTTGGAAAGAGCACCCTACCCAAGGTCCACACCTCCACCCTATCCCCATAACCCAGTAACCCCACCCAACACTAAGGGCAATTTTGGACACAAAGGGCAATTTATCATGGCCAATCCACCTAACCAGATGGGGTGGTGTTTGTGCAGTGTGTCCAGGAAGCTTTTCTAACACAGTATGTAGATTGTCCGACCAGAGGAGGGGCAATATTGGATTTAGTACTGGGTAATGAACCAGGGCAAGTGATAGATTTGTTAGTGGGGGAGCATTTTGGAGATAGTGACCGCAATTCTGTGACTTTCACTTTAGTAATGGAGAGGGATAGGTACGTGCAACAGGGCAAGGTTTACAATTGGGGGAAGGGTAAATACGATGTTGTCAGACAAGAATTGAAGTGCATAAGTTGGGAACATAGGCTGGCAGGGAAGGACACAAGTGAAATGAGGAACTTGTTCAAGGAACAGGTGCTACGTGTCCTTGATATGTATGTCCCTGTCAGGCAGGGAAGAGATGGTCGAGTGAGGGAACCATGGTTGACACGAGAGGTTGAATGTCTTGTTAAGAGGAAAAAGGTGACTTATGTAAGGCTGAGGAAACAAGGTTCAGACAGGGCATTGGAGGGATACAAGATAGCCAGGAGGGAACTGAAGAAAGGGATTAGGAGAGCTAAGAGAGGGCATGAACAATCTTTGGCGGGTAGGATCAAGGAAAACCCCAAGGCCTTTTACACATATGTGAGGAATATGAGAATGACTAGAGCGAGGGTAGGTCCAATCAAGGACAGTAGCGGGAGATTGTGTATTGAGTCTGAAGAGATAGGAGAGGTCTTGAACGAGTACTTTTCTTCTGTATTTACAAATGAGAGGGGCGATATTGTTGGAGAGGACAGTGTGAAACAGATTGGTAAGCTCGAGGAAATACTTGTTAGGAAGGAAGATGTGTTGGGCATTTTGAAAAACTTGAGGATAGACAAGTCCCCCGGGCCTGACGGGATATATCCAAGGATTCTATGGGAAGCAAGAGATGAAATTGCAGAGCCGTTGGCAATGATCTTTTCGTCCTCGCTGTCAACAGGGGTGGTACCAGCGGATTGGAGAGTGGCGAATGTCGTGCCCCTGTTCAAAAAAGGGACTAGGGATAACCCTGGGAATTACAGGCCAGTTAGTCTTACTTCGGTGGTAGGCAAAGTAATGGAAAGGGTACTGAAGGATAGGATTTCTGAGCATCTGGAAAGACACTGCTTGATTAGGGATAGTCAGCACGGATTTGTAAGGGGTAGGTCTTGCCTTACAAATCTTATTGAATTCTTTGAGGAGGTGACCAAGCATTTGGATGAAGGTAAAGCAGTGGATGTAGTGTACATGGATTTTAGTAAGGCATTTGATAAAGTTCCCCATGGTAGGCTTATGCAGAAAGTAAGGAGGCATGGGATAGTGGGAAATTTGGCCAGTTGGATAACGAACTGGCTAACCGATAGAAGTCAGAGAGTGGTGGTGGATGGCAAATATTCAGCCTGGATTCCAGTTACCAGTGGCGTAGTGACTTGGATGAGGGAGTTGAAGGGTGGGTCAGTAAATCTGCAGACGATACGAAGATTGGTGGAGTTGTGGATAGTAAGGAGGGCTGTTGTCGGCTGCAAAGAGACATAGATAGGATGCAGAGCTGGGCTGAGAAGTGGCAGATGGAGTTTAACCCTGAAAAGTGTGAGGTTGTCCATTTTGGAAGGACAAATATGAATGCGGAATACAGGGTTAACGGTAGAGTTCTTGGCAGTGTGGAGGAGCAGAGAGATCTTGGGGTCTATGTTCATACATCTTTGAAAGTTGCCACTCAAGTGGATAGAGCTGTGAAGAAGGCCTACGGTGTGCTCGTGTTCATTAACAGAGGGATTGAATTTAAGAGCCATGAGGTGATGATGCAGCTGTACAAATCTTTGGTAAGGCCACATTTGGAGTATTGTGTACAGTTTTGGTCACCTCATTTTAGGAAGGATGTGGAAGCTTTGGAAAAGGTGCAAAGAAGATTTACCAGGATGCTGCCTGGAATGGAGAGTAGGTCTTACGAGGAAAGGTTGAGGGTGCTAGGCCTTTTCTAATTAGAACGGAGAAGGATGAGGGGCGACTTGATAGAGGTTTATAAGATGATCAGGGGAATAGATAGAGTAGACAGTCAGAGACTTTTTCCCCGGGTGGAACAAACCATTAGAAGGGGACATAAATTTAAGGTGAAAGGTGGAAGATATAGGAGGGATATCAGAGGTAGGTTCTTTACCCAGAGAGTAGTGGGGGCATGGAATGCACTGCCTGTGGAAGTAGTTGAGTCGGATACATTAGGGACCTTCAAGCAGCCATTGGATAGGTACATGGATTACGGTAAAATGATATAGTGTAGATTTATTTGTTCTCAAGGGCAGCACGGTAGCATTGTGGATAGCACAATTGCTTCACAGCTCCAGGGTCCCAGGTTCGATTCCGGCTTGGGTCACTGTCTGTGCGGAGTCTGCACGTCCTCCCCGTGTCTGCCTGGGTTTCCTCCGGGTGCTCCGGTTTCCTCCCACAGTCCAAAGATGTGCGGGTTAGGTGAATTGGCCAATGATAAATTGCCCTCAATGTCCAAATTGCCCTTGGTGTTGGGTGGAGGTGTTGAGTTTGGGTAGGGTGCTCTTTCCAAGAGCCGGTGCAGACTCAAAGGGCCGAATGGCCTCCTTCTGCACTGTAAATTCAATGATAATCTATGATTAGTCTAGGACAAAGGTTCGGCACAACATCGTGGGCCGAAGGGCCTGTTCTGTGCTGTATTTTCTATGTTCTATGTTCTAAGTTCTATGAAAAGGGGAACAGAGTATCAATGTCAAGACCAATAAGGTTGGGCAGCATGGTAGCATAGTGGTTAGCACAGTTGCTTCACAGCTCCAGGGTCCCAGATTTGATTCCCAGCTTGGGTCAACTGTCTGTGTGGAGTCTGCACATTCTCCCCGTGTGTGCGTGGGTTTCCTCCGGCTGCTCCAGTTTCCTCCCACAGTCCAAAGATGTGCAGGTTAGGTGGATTGGCCATGATAAATTGCCCTTAGTGCGTTCAAAAAGGATAGGCGGGGTTACTGGGTTATGGGGATAGGGTGGAGGCGCGGGCTTAAGTAGGGTGCTCTTTTCAAGGGCCAGTGCAGGCTCGAATGGCCTCCTTCTGCACTGCAAATTCTATGGTTCTATGAAGAATGCCGTGTGCTGGGCCACACCTTTGAAAAGGGGTTTCGTGTTTACTTGAATTTTGTTATTGAATTGGAACTGTTAAGGGGGAATTGATTAAGGGTTATACATAGATTACTGTAGCTGTGTGGGGTCTTTATGTTTATAGTTGATAAAAGTTCTTGCTGTGTGTGTACATACAAATGTTAACTAAATTGTCAGAATAAAGCTTGTTTTTTGGATTAAAAGTGCCTCAGAACTCTGTTGAAAAACACCTGAAAGGCAGGCTCTTGTGCCCATCCCAGCCAAATTCAACAAAGAATTATAGGTCAGGTGGACTCCATAATATACTTTGGAGTTTTCTAAACCCTGGCCTATAACACTGGGTTCCCCCGCATCCAGAGTGCTATAGACTGCACCCATGTGGACCAGCCGGGTGCTCCTCTTGTGAATAAGAAGTTACCACTCCGTGACTGTGCAGATAGCATGCGACCACAAGACCCAGACTCTGCAAGGCTGCACAAGATACCCTGGCATCTCCCATGACGCACAATACTCATGACGCCACTCTGGCACCCAAGGACAGAGGCAGAAACAATCGGAGTCACACCTCCATGAGGGTGGTGGTCAAGAGGACAATAGGACTACTGAAGATGAGATTCCGCTTCCTGCGGAGGAGTTTTGAAGGAGTCTATGAGGAGCCTGAGCAGTGAACCTGAACTCACACTGCAGAGTGAGTACCACTTATCATTGTGGTCTGCTGTGCCCTGCACAACCTGGTACTGTCAAGGGGGGACCCTCTCGATGATGAACAAATCCACATACCTCAGAGGAAGTCTCTCCAGCTGGATCAGTTGAGCAACCCAGGCAGCACAGGGTGAGGATAAGGAGGCAGGGAACTTCAGGGAGGCATTGATTCAACACTCCTTCAGCTTGGCTGCCAAGTCTTACCTTCCATGTCAGAGCAAGGGCACCGCCTTCGCCGCATACATTTCTGACAGTACAATGCCATGCCCCCAATTTTGATTCACAACCCCTGGAATTAAGTTTTCTTCCCCTGCAATCTACCATAAGGCAGTAATGAGACCGGCATCTTCAGGAAATATGAAGCTTGAAACAAAGGGGTGAATTCCCGCTGGCGGGTTTCTCTATTCCGCCGGCAGTGCACCCTCACCCATGGGTCTCCTGACAGTGTGGAGTGACTACAATGTGGAATCCCATTGACCAGCAGCAGGAAGGGAGAATCCAGCCGCTGGCTACGGCATACTGCCGAGAAACACAGGGCTGGGGAGTCAGAGAATTCACCCCAACATGTTGCTTTATGGGCTGGATTCTCCGATTTTGAGTCTATGTCCAGAGGATGTGTCTAGATTTACGACGAAAATGTCGGCACCACCCCCGCACCGATGCTCTGCCTGGTGGGGTCTAGCAGCAACACCACGTAAAACTCCAGGCGTTCCCGACATAAATGGCCGGAGAATTGTCAGGTCCGTGGCCGCGCATGTGCACAGCGGTGACTTGCAACATGGTGCCGGCTGAGTGCGGACCAAACCTGCCAGATAGTTCCCCCCGTAACCCCCCTCGCCACCCCCTGGACCACCCCCCATCAGTTCCCCCGGCCCCCGCAGCCGCCACGCGAGGTTGACGAAAACTCAGAGCACACATGTCCCACGCCATCGAGAACTCGGCCCATTGGGGGCAGATCATCAGGGGAGGGCCTTCAAGTGATGTCCTGAGGGTGTCCCAATGGCATGAGTCGTATTCCCTGATGACGCTGTTTTGGAGGCGGCGGAGCATCTGAAAACATGCGCACCCCCCCGATTTCAGCGCCGAAAGGATTCTCCACCCGATCGCCGATTATGATATCGGCGTCGGGCAACAGAGAATCCCACCCACTATCATCATCAGAGTTGCAAATGAGCACCAAATCACAATGGACTGAATACTCTGCTCCCCACCACAGCAGCAAAAATCGTGCTCAGGCGGAAAATAACACGCAATGGAAAAATCATGATTTGCGCCCGACAATCATCAACCACATCAAAGAGAGTTAAGTGCATTCCATGCATGACCCTTCATGCTTGAGAGATTTTGAAGTGCTGAGTTCGAGGTTGACAGCACTTAACTCTCTTTGATGTGGTTGATATTTGTAAACATTGTTGTTTCAGCACATAGACTTACTCATCCATGAAGAAGATGAATGAAGCAAGGCTCACAGCTGGTTTGTGGAAGCTGTCAGTCACAGCCCACTAACAGAAATGAATGAATGGCTTTCAGCTAATGGAACTGAGGGGTTGTTCTCCTTCCTGAAATGGACTCTGGTGCTTGCAGATAAGTGTTAAACCTGTAATTCTTTTTCACTGCCCCTGTCTGGACTGCTCTCTAGCTTCCAAACAGGGGTTTCTCTTCTGGGGAGGGGACCCGTGAGGGTTCACTTGAGTTAGGGGTTTTCTGTGAGGGAGTCCCTGTTGTTAGGTGGTCCCTGTGGGGGGGGGCTCTCTAGTAAGGGGGTCTCTGTGGGGAGGTTCTATAAGTTAGGGGGTCTCAGGGAATCTTTCTATTTAGAGATCCCTGGGGGAGGTCTCCCTATTCAGGAGGCTCCTGGGGGTCTCCATCTTTGAAGGCCTGGGAAGAGAGTTGGGTCCTGGGTGTGGGGGGGGGGGTGGAGTCAGCCCCCCCCCCCCCCATTTTGGGGTGGAAGGGAGGCACCCAGAAAATCCAGGGGGTCGGGGACTGACTTGTGGTGCTGGCCGGGAGGTGGTGGTGGCGAAAGAGAGGGGGTGGGGGGCAGTGGTAGCCTGCTGTGGGATATCATAATTGGGCTGCCTGCCCAAAGTGCTGATCCAAAAGCAGGATTCACTCGGGTTTCCCTCGTATTCCTTGGCATGCAGGGATATTCAATTGCTTTGTGATTTGCACTCCCAGCGGGAGCGCAAATCATGTGTAATTCAGCTCTGGCAGGAGAACATAGTCGCCCAAACGGAGAACCTCGTCCAATAAATTTAACGGATGAAATGAATGAATGTCACCTATGAAAACCCCATCCTCTGCTTATGGTGCCTTAAACTTACATTTGCAAGTGATTAGTCTTGGTGTGTGATGTGTCCTCACCACAGTATATTTCAAATGGAGCTGAGTGTCGGCCTTACCTTAGCGGTTGTCCTCTGCCGGCAGGGCCTGAGCAGGTTCTGCCTGGAGAGTGCCCATTGATGTGGTTGGCACTCCTCAGTTGTCCCAGCCTCAGCAGATGGCATAGTGACTGGCAGAGGAGTGGAGGAGATGCCGCCCTGATTTGGGGCACTATGAGAGGAGCTCATAGAGACGACAGGCAGCTCATTCGCCAACATGAGGTATGTCTGGACTTCCCTGCTCGCCAATGATGGATGGGCAGCTAGCATAGAAACTAGGTCCGAGCATGACCTCAGGAATCCTGGGCTCTGTTCCTGGAGATGCCCCTCCATGAGAGTTGTCACTCTCTGGATGGAGAAGGCTTTGCGCTTGATGCCCAGCATCACATGGACCCCTGCATGGCACGCAAACCCTCAGGGATTTCTGCCAGATCTTTCCGCTTATCCAGCTGGACATCTAGCATCTTCCACCTGACAGGTCACTCCAGAAGCTCATCACCTGCCTTGAACTCATCAGCATGTACCTGGTCTCTGCAGTCCTCCGAATGCCCTTGGCACTACCTGTCTCCACCAACCCATCATATAAGTGTGATGTGTCCTCAACATCGTGAATTTCAAATGGAGATTACATGTTATAGCCCACTGATGTACCTGTATCCATGCTTTAGCTTGGTGCAGAGCGTGGATATTAAGTGGGGGCAGCTCTTGGCGATTCCTCTTCTGGTGTGTCAACGCGGGGTCCTCGGGGTCTGCCGCACATTGTGAGGATGCCACTTCTGAGGGAGAAACAGAATATGTCAGTTAAGGATATCACCACCAAGTGTCTGTAAAAGCACAATGGTTGCTTACCAAAATTAACATGTGCCTCACTGAGCCGCTGTGATTGGCCAAGGCAATGGGTACTCAGTATTTGACTCTGCCCTTCTTACACAATCCCCCAGTCTCTCATTTGCCCACTGCCCTCCTACCGCCCTCCGAGGCCCCTGCATCCCTGAGACCTGTGACCATCCTCCTCGGCCACATTCCATGGTCAAGGCATCTATATCGAACCCGATCTGTATCAGGATATTGGGCACTCACCACCCATTCACCTGCACTCCAGCACATCATGACTTCTCTTCTCCTGAATGTGCATTCATTAGTCTATCCCCTACTGTCAGGTATCTGTCAGATTGGCACTCCTCACTCTAGGCAGACAATGGGACAAGTGCCATTTGGCACTATGCATCTCACATCCCTGAGCGCTGCGACTTATGGTCACCCTCCAAGACATATCTACTCAGTTCCATGCCAACTTGATGTTCGCCGCTGTGGATCACAGATCGCTGAACCATTTCTGGCTCTGGATCGAAGTGTGGCACAACACAGTGTGCCCGCTCACCTGGGCAGCCCCCTCCATCCAGGCCTTCTGCATCTGGTGGGGTGGTCACATTTTGCCATCCCATGGCATGAATATTTTACGGCGGGCACTCACTGCCTCCACTAATGTGTACAAGTAGTTGTCTGAGAAAAGTGGGGCTGAGTGCCCACCAGCACTGGCATCCCCCCTGCTGTGCCAATGGGTTTTGGGGCTATCACTTGTGCCAAGTTTTCTACTTTATTGCCGACAGCTGTGCTAGGCTCCTCCCCAACTCCAGGCAGCCTTCACGGGTCATCTTTTGTCCCGGCACCCACCATGCATCCGCCCTGCCAGCAGAGCTGCACCAACGTCTGGCCACTTTTCATGCTAGCCAGCCCTTAATTAGTCAGCCAGTGTGGAATTGCATCATTTTGACCTCCATGGGCCGAAGTAGACAACTCGCTCACTTCCGAGCCCGCCGACCACATGGGCCCACAGATCACAAAATTCAGGCCAATTGAAAATTACGTCCTTTGAAGAGGAGATATTTCAGGCACACTGACGTTCCTCAAAAGGGAAAGGAGGGACAACAGGTTCACTGCTCCCTGGTTGAAGAAAGAGATAGAGATTAAGAAAAGCAGATAATGTATGATTATGACACCTGTCAGGTGAATCATAACACCGAGAACCAGGCTGTATATCGACGGTTCAGAGAGGAAGTGTAAAAAGAAATAAGACATTCTAAGAGATGGTATGAAAAGAGATTGGCAGCCAATACACTAACATATTAATTGGGAGCAGGAGTAGGCCACTCGGGTAAATGGAATTGCATTGTAAATGGAGAGCGGGTAAATGGAATTGAAATCAGCCATGATTGAATGGTGGAGTGGACTCGATGGGCCGAATGGCCTTACTTCCGCTCCTATGTCTTATGGTCTTATGGCCCCTCGAGCCTCCTTCAGCATTCAATAACATCATGGCTGATCTGATTGTAACCTCAACCTCACATTCCGGCTGACCCCCGATAACCTTTCACCCCCCCCTTATTAATCAAGAATGTCACTTTGCATCATGAACCAGCTGTCTAGCGAACTGAGCTAAACAGGCCCCCAACACACAGGACCACTTGCATGCAAAACAACGGAAGCAGCAAGTGATAGACAGAGCTAAATGATCCCACAACCAACAATTCAGATCTATGCTTTGCAGTCCTGCCACATCCAGTCATGAATGGTGGGATCCATACGTAATGAAGGAGGAGCCCAGCACATCAGAAAAAAAGACAAGGTTGAAGCATTTGCAACAATCTTCTATCAGAAGTGCTAAATGAATGACCCATCGCAGCCTCCTCCGGAGGTTCTGAGCATCACAGATGTCAGTCTCCAGTCTACTCGATTCACTCCACGTTATATCACAAAATGGCTGAAGACACTGGATACTGCAAAGGCTGTGGGTCCTGTCAATATTCCGGCAATAGCAAACTTGGGCTCCAGAACTAGGGCCGCACCCCTAGCCGAGAGGTTCCAGTGCAGCTACAACACTGGCATTTACCCGACAATGTGGAAAATTGCCAAGGTATATCCTGTACACAAAAAGCAGGACAAATTCAATTCGGCCAATTATCGCTCCATTAGTCAACTCTTGATGAGTAGCAGTGATGGAAGGGGTCATCAACAATGCTATGAATTGGCACTTCCTCAGCAATAACCTTGAGACCAGGAAGAGATCAGCCATGATCTGATTGAATGGCAGATCAGGCTCGAAGGATTGAATTGCCGACTTCTGTTCCTAATTCCTATGTTCTTCTGTAACCTGCTCACTGACACTGCGTTAAGGTTCTACTAGGGCCGCTCAGCTCATGGCCTCATTATAGCCTTGGATCAAACATAGAGAAAGGAGCTGACATCAAGGCAGTATTTGACCAAATGTGGCATCAAGGAGCCTTAGCAATACTGAAGTCAGTGGGAATCAGGAGGAAAGCTCGCCACTGGTTAGCATCATACCTACTGCAAATGAAGATGGTTTGGTTGTTGGAGGCCAGTCATGTCAGTCCTGGGACATCATTGCAGGAGTTCCTGAGGGTAGTGTCCTAGGCCCAGCCATCTTCAGCTGCTTCATCAATGACCTTCCTTCCATCATCAGGTCAGAAGTGGGCTTGTTCGTTGATGATTGCACAATGTTTAGTACCATTTGTGACTGCTCAAATACTGACATGAAGTTACCATTCTTTATTTAATTCTGTCATTTGAAATGAGAGCGCACTAGCAGCTTCAAAATGCATGGCCGTCTTCCAAAGTAAAGATGAGAAAAGCAAACAAGACCCCCGACAAGGAAGTATGAAGAGAGAGACATTTCAGGGAACCTTCAGACACTAACTAAGGAAGATATTGTACATGTGGAGTGATGTATTTTGATCAGCTGTAATCCTATTAAATCAATGAGAACTGCTAGCCGGCCAGGATATACAACCGACCGACATTTGCATGTACAAATGTGCTAATTAGGAGCAGGAAGTACTCAGCACCTTGAGCCTGCTCTGATCATGGCTGATCTGAATGTAACCTCAACTCCACCGTCCCATCTAACTGCGATAACATTTCACTGCCTCACCTGTCAAAAATGTATCTCGCTCTGCCTTAAAAAATATTCAAAGACTGCTTTTTGAGGAAGAAAGAGTTTCAGAGACTCATAACCTTCTGACAAAAAAATATTCTCACCTCGGTCTTAAATGGGTGATCCTAATTTTAAACAGTGACCCCAGTTCTCGATTTTCCCATAGGAGGAAACAGCCACTCAACATCCACCCTGTCAATACCCCTATGATATTATGGATTTCAATCAAGTTGCCTCTTCTATAGGGCAGCATGGTGGAGCAGTGGGTTAGCCCTGCTGCCTCACGGCGCCGAGGTCCCAGGTTCGATCCCAGCTCTGGGTCACTGTCCGTGTGGAGTTTGCACATTCTCCCCTTGTTTGCGTGGGTTTCGCCCCCACAACCCAAAGATGTGCAGGCTAGGTGGATTGGCCACACTAAATTACCCCTTAATTGGAAAAAATTAATTGGGTACACTAAATTTATTTTTAAAAACGTTGCCTCTTCTAAACCCCAACGGATACAAGCCAAGCCTGTCCAA
The DNA here is from genome assembly GCF_047496885.1 of Scyliorhinus torazame. Taxonomy (NCBI): domain Eukaryota; kingdom Metazoa; phylum Chordata; class Chondrichthyes; order Carcharhiniformes; family Scyliorhinidae; genus Scyliorhinus; species Scyliorhinus torazame. The sequence goes on along the minus strand of NC_092720.1, from coordinate 139,947,376 downwards.
CGTTTCCTCATATGACAATCCGCCTATTCTTTGTATTGATCTAGTAAACCTCTGTGAACAGCTTCTAATGCATTTACATCCTTCCTTACATAAGGAGACCAATACTGTTCAGAGCACTCGAGATGTGGTCTCACCAGAACTGAAGTATAACCTCTACTTTTGTATTCAATTTTGCTTGCAATAAATTATAATGTTCTTCTAGTTTTCCTAATTGCTTGCTGTACCTGTACACTTCAGCGGCTGGTTTAGCACAGGGCTAAAGAGCTGGTTTTTAAAGCAGACCAGGGCAGGCCAGCAGCACGGTTCAATTCAGGAATGTGGAGACTCGGGGCTTTTCACAGTAACTTCATTTGAAGCCTACTTGTGACAATAAGCGATTTTCATTTCATTTGTGATTTATACTAGGATACCCAGATCCCTCTGGACCTCAGAGCCCTGCAATCGCTCACCATTCAGATAATCTGCTTCTTTTTTATTCTTCCATTTGCAAGATATTTCTCTACTCACTTAACCTATCTATATCACTTCATAGCCTCCTGCACAGCTTAGTTTCCTATCTACTATTGTATCAGTCATCAATAAATTTCATAACCATACTTTTGGTCCCTTCATCCAAGTCATTCATGTGAATAGAAATGGTGAAAATTCGAATTGCCAGCACTGATTACTGTGACGCAGATCATTACATATTGCCGACCAGAAAATTATCCACTTTTGCCTACTGTGTTTCCAGTTAGTTAGCCAATGTTCTATTCATGCGAATATGTTACCCCTGCGCCATGACCTTTTATTTTCCACAATAACCTTCGAGTTAGCACTTCATTAAATGCCTTCTGGAAATGTAAATATATTACATCTACCAGTTCTCCTATATTCATAGCACATATAACTTCTTCAAATAACTTCAGTAAATTGATTAAAGCTGATTTTCTATTCACAAAACCATATTGACTTTGCCCGATTACCTTGAATTTACCTCAGTGCCCTGCTATAAGTCTCCTGAGAAGGATGAAAGATTACCATCTCTTCGTGGTTTTTACTGGTTAATACTGTCAAAGGTTTCTGAGATGAAATATCAAAATGTGATTACTTGTTCTGCAACAATGGTAATCGAATTTCTTTGAAAGTACAACAAGAATGGCTTTAAGAACTGGATTAGCCTAGTAAAAGCAGAATTCACCAGAAGCTGCTAATGGAGCAGTAAAGAACCCTTCTTTTCCTCACTGTCTTTCCCCTGGAATAAGAGCGACACTCGGTTCAAAAAATCAGTGTCCTAAAATCTACCGTTGAAGATTCTCAGAACAATAAGGGAAGAATGATTCTGGAAGAATTGCAACATCTTCTACATCTGATCACATCAAAGGAAACTGTTAAGTTGGCTGCAAAGTTTGACAATCGATGTCTCAAAAACAAGCAATGGAGTTAACCGCGCATTCTTTTAATTTTGATTTGGTCTCTAACTTTCTATACTTCTGGCACACCTGTGTGTGTGTGTGGGTATGTGTGTGGATGGGTCTGTGTGAATGTGTGTTTGTAACAGTATGAGTGTGCATGTGTGTGTGTGTGATGTGTCTTTTATTGTTTTTTCACTCTGATTTAGCAGCTAACAAACTTGCACTTTCTTTGACCCAAGCCATTACATAGATAGGAACAATGGATTTGGATTCAGAAAAAGACAACTTTGGGGAAAATAAATTTTAAAAGCACCTTTTTTGTGGCATTATAACCCCAATGGAAGTCCCGGCATCAGGGCTACACGATTTCCCGTGACCTCCCCAGAATATGAATTTCCCCTTTAAGACAGGCAGGCTTTCTCCTTTAAGGGGCCGTGGTTCCCCTTTACAAGGAGAGTCCAGTTGTATAAAAGCCCTGGCCTAGCTGCAAGTCGGGGAAGGAGACTTTTTTTATAATAATAATCTTTATGTCACAAGTAGGCTTACATTAACACTGCAACAAAGTTACTGTGAAAAGCTCCTAGTCGCCACATTCATGCGCCTGTTCGGGTACACAGAGGGAGAATTCAGAATGTCCAATTCACCTAACGTCTTTTGGGACTTGTGGGAGGAAACCGGAACACCCGGAGGAAACCTACGCAGGCACGGGGAGAATGCACAGTCTCCGCACAGACAGTGACCCTAAACCAGGAATCGAACCTGGGACCCTGGCGCTGCGAAGCAACAGTGCTACCCACTGTGCTACTGTGCTGCCCTACAGGTACCCTTTGGTGAGTGGAGGAGTATTGTAATTGTATTGAAATAAACCTTGTTCTGTAATTTCTACTTTTGTCTCTGCGTTCTGCCTACTGTGGATTCAACACCTGGCCAACTGAGGAGGCTGAATAGAGGGAGCCAGTTTACTCCCCCTCGCTTGGTAATAACAAAATGCACCAAAACCTGGGCAACATTCAGGCTTGGGCTGATAAGTGGCAAGCAACATTTGTGCCACACAAGTGCCAGGCAATGATAATCTACAAGAGAGAGTCTAATCACCTTGTATTGCTTTCTGGGACAATATCACAGCTCCAGCGTCCCAAGATCAATTCTGACCTCGGGTCACTGTCTGTGCGGAGTTTACACTCCCTCCCTGTGCCTACGTGGGTTTCCTCCGGGTGCTCCGGTTTCCTCCCATAGTCCAAAGATGTTCAGGTTAGGTAGATTGACCATGCTAAATTCCCCACAGTGTCTAAAAGATTAGGTGGGGTTGCTGGGTTACGGGGATAGGGTGGAGGTGTGAGCTCAAATAGGGTGCTCTTTCCAAGGGCTGGTGCAGACTCTTTGGGCTGAATGGCCTCCTTCTGCACTGTAGATTCTATGATTCTATAGTTGTTTCAGCATGGTCACTGTCAATTGTCAGTTGCTGTTGAAAGAAATCGAGTATCTGCCCAGTAAAAGCCAGAGCTAGAACTCGGAATCATAGAATTTACAGTGCAGAAGGAGGCCATTCGGCCCATCGAGTCTACACAGTCTTGGGAAAGAGCTGCCTACCCAAGCCCAGACCATCACTCTATCCCCGTAACCCAGTAACCCCACCCAATCTTTCTGGACACTAAGGGCAATTTAGCATAGGTGATCCACTTAACCTGTACATCTTTGGACTGTGAGAGGAAACCGGAGCATCCGGAGGAAACCCACGCAGACACGGGGAGAACGTGCGGACTTCACACAGTCAGTGACCCAAGCCGAAAATCGAACCTAGGACCCTGGAGCTGTGAAGCAACTATGCTAACCACTATGCTACCGTGCTGGAAGCAGCACAGGACTTCATCCAGTTGCTTCTCTGAATAAAGGTAAAGTAAATTTGCCATAGCCCCAGATGACCATAGGCTGCTTTCCCCTTTGAGGGGGAGAGTTGACTGGCGGTGATTTAACCTGAGGATCATCACACCTCAGATAAGGGGTAAGGTTGAGAAGACTGGGCCTTCAGGAATAACCTTGTCAGAATATAGGTTGATGGGATGCTCCATCACAATCTGGATCTGTTTCTGTAAACTGTTATACAGTCTCTAAGGTACACTGCAGGGACCCTGAGTAACACCAGGATCTGGGCAGCCTGTGTGGTACATGGAGAGAATGGTTGGAATTAAGCTGGGAGCACCTTCTCCATGTTGTCTTTGGGCAGTAACTAATTATTATTGGGTCGACTGTTCCCAGGACTACTGTGATCAGTGTAATATCAAGGTGAGTAGCCACGAGGAAGTGATGACGTATAAGAAACAAAAGGATTTAATAATCTTACTCAATACACTCTCTACTCCCCATAGGGTTTCCTATGCCTAGCCCACACTTGGTTGGGTATTTATGGCCCAGGGTATCCCTGGTTAAGGGTGCAGCCCCACCCCCTCTCTGGGGCTATCATACTCAGGCAACCTGATGGTACAAATCCTATGGCTTTTGGTCAGGTTATAACAATCACCGTGTATTCTTTCATGATAACTAAATTGGAGGCTGCAGAAATCCAATTAACTCTCTTACAGTGTCAGCACCAATGTAGAAATGGGTCAGTGGCCAGGATTTGAACACCGACTATAACGCTTTTGGAAATGTCAGTGGGGAACCTGGCAACCAGACTAACCACGAGGCTGCTCACCCAATCTCGATGATGAATTATCACTGGCTCTGATCTGATCAGCTTCATCGAAGCAAAGTTTGTTCGTTTTTCCCCCACCGCATTGTCCTGTGCGGAACATTGTTCTGCTGGAATCTGGTTTTCTCAATGTACATACAGCAGAATCGAATTATGATTTTATGATCAATACTTCCTAGTTTTCGCATTGACTCAGACAATCTCATCTCAACAAATTCTTGTTTGTGACCATGCTCAATGAGCATTCCATTCTGTTAGTCAATGTTCACTGGAATTCAAACACGTCTCTTGTCCGTTGATATAAAATGTGTTGTTGGTGAACACATTCTTAGCTTAGTATTGAGTCTCTTGCTGGTTGGTGTTTACTTTGCTTCTTGCTATCCGTTTATTTTCTGAATCTCTCTTCCCTCCTAACCAGCCATAATGTTTTAAATCTCCAAATATTGCTGTTTCATGACCAATTCTGTTTTTTAAACAGAGCTTAAAATTTTTGTTTTTTAATTTTTTCGAAGTTTAGGTTTGGTGAAAGTAAAACCTGTTTGAAACAGATGGTTTCACACACTGTGCCCGTGATAAAGACGCAGCACAGAGCTGTCTGATTTCACTGCCTGATTATGATGAATATCAATATCGTGGTGTTGATTTGTTGTTTTGAAGTTTATGTGTTTGTCGCCACTCTAACACAGGCATTTTCCCTCCTTTAAATAGAGGTTCTCTCTCTCACACACACATACACATACAAGTCCAATGTAGACTTTCCTTTGTCGATTTCTCCTATGATGAAGTTGTTTAATGTTTTAAAAAGTTTACTTTTTCTGAAAAGGTTTCTATTCAAAACCAACTCCCTCCCTCTCCCCACAGTCAAACACAGAGTTTAACTGCTGGACCACCAAGCTAACAGCAATTTTATTGACAAAAGTCACTGCCATTATTTCTTGCTTTAGCGAGGTCAAAAATGTCACTGTGACACCTCGTGGCTTGAGCAGTCACGTGACCTGTCAGCTGATGACCTCACTGGGGAGGGTGACCTATTTGACTGACTCGTGCTCTTTCTGTTTTGAGTGCTAAGCGGCTTTTCTAATGTTTTTTCACAAAGGTAAAGATAAATAATAGTTTTAAGTGTCAATTCAATGACTTTGTGTTCCTGAGTGGGTGCTTGGAGATTTGTGTCTAGATTGTCACTGTGAACTCCACTGAAATGAGAGCCTGTGTTTGTAATACCTCCCTTCTCCAGAACCATTACAGGGGATTCAGGTCCATTAATGAGTTGTGAGTTACTTGGATTATTCTTGGGTTGATCCGTTATACCAGAAAATCATTTGAGTGAGCAAAGATCTCACAGCTGTACCACTGGCTGCATCATTGTGACCATTGGGATATCATGCGTTTGGGTCTCATCTTCTTTAGTTAGGCAATTAGAGTCCGATTCAATCAGCTGCTGGTGGGTTGAAGGTTCAGCCAAGTTGAAAGGTCATGGAGAAGGGAAGAGTTTAAAAAGTAAGCCGATAGGATTTTGTGATGTGGGGATGGATTTTGCCGGGGGGGCGGGTGTTCAGGTCGGGTCAGGTTGTATGCCAGGTCGGGTTGGACATGGGGACGGTTGGGCTGAGTTGGTCAGGCCTCAGGGTGGGTTGGGTTGATCCGGGCCTCGATATGCAGGGATGGGGCGGGGGACAGTGGGTGTATTTGGTGTCAAGTCAGGTCAGGCCTCAGGGGTGGTTTGAGTGGGTTGGGCGGTAGTCTTGTTGGGTCTGAGCAGGCGTTGGGTCAGGTCTGTGGAGTGGTTTGATTGGGTCTGGGGGGTTGTCATGTTGGGTCTGGTGGACGTTGCATCAGGTCGGGCCTCACAGGCGGTCAGATCAGGTCGGGCCTTGTGAAAAGGTGGCGTGAGAGTCTAGACTGGGGGATGGGGAAAATCCCACAGGTTGGGATTGGGGGAGTCCCCTGGGTGTGTAGTCAGGTGTTTGGAAGGAGACCCCTGGGGGTGAGCTGAGGTCTACCATTGCGGGATGGTCTGGGTCTGTGCAACAGTTACCCAGAAGTTAGAAAAGGTTGGAATTGGTCCAGCGTTTTCTGGGTAACTATTCATGCAACCCAGTTGGAACTATCCAAAGTTTGTGAACAGGATGGGAATAGAGGGATACGGACCCAGGAAGTGTAGAAGATTTTAGTTTAGACGTCAGCATGGTCGGCACAGGCTTGGAGGGCCGAAGGGCCTGTTCCTGTGCTGTACTTTTCTTTGTTCTTTGTTCTTTGTGATCTGAACTGCATTTTTGGATGGTTCCCAGTTCTGCGCAATTCCCCATTGGAAGTTTGCACTTCCCAGGCAATTGCCATGCAAATCTTACCTGTGAACCTCCTGGAGAGGTGGGGGGGGGGGGGGGGGGCAGTGTTCGCCGGTTCATCTTTGGATTACCCCCAATATGATACCCTGTAGATCTGAATGTGGTCCAACGACTCTGATATGGAGACGTACTTGAACCAGACAGTATCAATCAGGAGCGAATTGGTCATCAAGTCGTACAGCACAAAAAAGGCCCTTTGGCCCATCGATTTTGCACTAACAATAACTACCACTAAACTCATTCTGATTGTACCTACCAGCACCTGTCCCATACCCTTGAATGTGATGGGTTGGGATTCTCCGTTGCCCGACACTGAAATTGACGGCAATTGGGCAGATAATGGCTCCAAGCGCCAAAATCGCGGCAGGCGTCGGATTGATGCCGGGTTGCGATGCTCCACCCCCTCGAAATTGGCATCATCGACACGCACGCCGAGCGCAGTCGCAACCCCGATTTAATATCATTATCGGACCCACCCGCGATGCTCCGCCTCCGATGGTCCGAGTATCCGACGGCGCGGGCCACGTGTAGTCTCAGTAGTCGTGGAGCCTGGCGTGGTGGTTGCGAGAGAAAAGAGAGGGCATGTGGAGAGTGTCCAGGACTGCCATACTTCGCCGAGAGCCAGTGTTGGTGGCCGGGGGGGGGGGGGGTCTGCCAGGGCTGGGGGAGGGGGGTATAGTGGGGGTGGCCAGGAGGTGGGCCGTCGGGTCAGGGTTGACTGGTATGCGGTCCTGCACAACCAGCATCTTCTTTTCCGGTGTGATTAGTGCATGTGTGGGGGGTGTAGGTGAGCGCGCGGCTGCAGCTTGTCAGCCCTGCGCATGTCCAGCACGGACCAGCGATTCTCCCACCATTTTTCGCATGTTGTGGAATCAGTTCCGTCGTGAAACACCAAGGATCCTCCGTTGGCACCAGCACTCAGACATAAGAACAGAGAATCCAGCCCAGGGTGTTTCAAGTGCTCATTCAAGTGCTTTTTAATGATTGTTGGGTTTCCTGCCAACACTTCCTTCCCAAGAACTGCATTCCAGATTCTCACCAACTCTGAGTGAATTTTCTTTTTCTCAAATCCCCGCAATAGTGGACCAGAGCATGACCCAGAAATAGGGTCTGGCAGCCACCATAAAGGGAAGGCAGTAACCCAACTAGCAGCTCTAACAGAGAGTGAGGCTTCAGCTCGGAAGAAACCTTTGTCCTTGTTACATTCAAGAGAATATCTTAACTCCAAATATCACCGCCAAGCCTTCCTTTTCCATTTTGGCATAGTGGCGTTCCACATCTGCCAGAATTCTCATGCAAAAGCAGTAGGGCACTCCATGCTATCATCCCACAGTGGGTGAGCACTGCCCTGTTACCATAGGGGGAGGCATTGCGTGTCAGGACGTGTGGTCAGGCTGGGTCATAATGGGTGAGGAGCTGTGAGTACGATAGATGCTTCTTCAGCCGGTGAATGCTTTTTCTTGTCAGGCATGCCAAACCCACTTCTGGTTCTTCTTTATTGATATGTGGAGGGGCACCAAATGGGTGGTCCTGTTTGATAACTTCAGATAATAATTCACCATTCCCAAAAATGGTTGGAGATCAGTGGCGTTCCTCAGAGTTGGGGCCCATTTTACTCCTCCACAGAGTGCAGGCCATCCCTGTACCCCAAGTATTATACCCCCTTGGCTCTGAACACATATTTGCTCCTCTTCAGCTGGGTGTCCACTTGGGAACCATCTGAGTACTTCTTTCAGGTATTCCATATGCAACTTATTGGGGAAACCCTTGATGTCACCCATGGGGGTCACTGTCTGTGCGGAGTCTGCACATCCTCTCCGTGTGTGCGTGGGTTTCCACCGGGTGCTCCAGTTTCCTCCTACAGTCCAAAGATGTGCGGGTTACGCGGATTGGCCATTGCCCATAGTGTCCAAAATTGCCCTTAGTGTTGGGTGGGGTTACTGGGTTATAGGGATAGGGTGGAGGTGTGGACCTTGGGTAGGGTGCTCTTTCCAAGAGCCGGTGCAGACTCGATGGGCCGAATGGCCTCGTTCTGCACTGTAAATTCTATGATTCTATGATGCACATTATCCAATATACAGAGACCTTCAGCAGATCTTGAAGAATGTCCTCCATCGCTTGTTGGAAGGTTGCCAAAGCTGACAAGACCCCAAATGGGAGGCAGGTGTACTCAAATAACCCTCTGGGGGTGTTTAGGCAGCTGCCCTGGGCAGCATTCTCTTTGCCGGTTCTGGTGGCTCTACCCAGCACATGTTCTCTGTCCACATATCTGACAAGGTGGTCGGCTTTCCCCTTCATCATCAGGGTGGTACACTGCAGGTCTGCAGTGGTGCTTGAGTACTGGGCCTGACTGCGGAATTGTGCCTTGGGTTGCCTCTTGGGAGGTGACCTAGCCTGTTTTGCACTTTCCCGTAATGCGACAGGAGTCCCGTACAGAGAACAGGCCAATGTATGGACCCCTGAAACTCATGTATCCCTCCCTCTGCATTTTCCCAGGTTAACGACAACTCAATGGCCTATTTGAAGTCTGATGTGGGCTCCCCTAACAGCTTCCTTTGTGTGGCCGTTTGGTTAATCCACAAACCAGCCTATCCCTCAACATTTCTGAGAGGGACGTCCTGAATTCGCAGTGCTCCACCAGCCATCTAAGGCAGGTGAAAATGTCAGTTGCCGACTCACCCGGAGACCGCACTGTCGTTTTGAATCTATAACACCGCATTATAATGGAAGGTTTTGGATCATAATGTTCAGCCATTAGTGCAACCAACTCGTTGTATGATTTGGAAACCAGCTAGGTAAGTAAGACTCTTTATATTCCCACAGGTCAGGGCCCCCCAGGCTGTCATGAGAATCACTTTTTGACAGTCTTCTCCCAAGATATCGTTGGCCTGAAAGAAGTACTTCATACATTCCGCATATTGCCCCCAATCTTCCAGGCCCGGGTTGAAGGCCTCTAGCTTACCAAACCGGCATTTTAAAATTTTATCTTCATGTTCCTGCAGTGTAATCGTCCAGGGTCACTGGGCCCTTTAACAAACAAATCTGGAGTCTCCTTTGTCCTTGTCACCAGTTTAACCACCAAGGAAGCCAGCGGAAGGAAGGGAAAGATTTATTTTACTTTTGATAATAAGCTGCCCACAGCAGTGACCACTTACAATCACAGTCCCCTTTGGTACAACCAACATACCGGTCCCTGCTCAGGCAGGCATTTCTGCTCAGTTCTAAGGAGCCCCAGCTGGGTGGATCTGGGAAGCTCGTACACCACAAGCTCCATCGGGAGATGAATAATGGTTTCCCCGTGTGCCTCGTGAGGGTTATGAAAAAGACTTAATCCAGCACCAAATGTGAACCTTGATGATGGATGTGGTGAGGTGGAGCTGGGAATGACAGCATCATATTGTGTCATGTCCCCCGTGGTGCATACATGTGTGTGTCGGGGGCAGCACGGTGGCGCAGTGGGTTAGCCCTGTTGCCTCACGGCGCCGAGGTCCCAGGTTTGATGCCAGCTCTGGGTCACTGTCCGTGTGGAGTTTGCACATTCTCCCGGTGTTTGCGTGGGTTCTGCCCCCACAACCCAAAGATGTGCAGGGTCGGTGAATTGGCCACGCTAAATTGCCCCTTAATTGGAAAAAATTAATTGGGTACTCTAAAAGTTTTCAAAATACAAATGTGTGTGAGTTGCTGCGATCTCCGTGTCTTTCCATGGTGTTGCACAGTACTCATTTTTCTTCTTTCTTCCAGAGGTGTCTCAGTTGCTTAACCAGGAGACATATTGGGTGGGGGTTGTGGTTTACATCTGGCTTTTAAGAAGAGGAGGTACATTCAAGCCATGATACTAGACAAGATTTGGTGAGCAGAAATCTGTAATGGAAGAAGCTGGAGCCAGCCTGTCTTCCACGTATGTTTATTCTCAAAACCCAATATAACATAAGTTCAGACTACTTTTCCCATCCAGAAAATTTCTCCCCCATACCAGTAGAAACTAATTCTTTGAGATATGCCCTAACCTTTTCCCATTTAGTATCAGCTGCTCAAGCACAACAAGAGCATACACTCAGTTGTCACAGCGTTTACAGCATTAACACTCAGCACTGAGGATATGTTAAATAGCTCCATCAGCTTTTTCCCATTCCTTGTGGGTGTTCAAAGATCTTCATCAGAACTTCTTTCCTGGTCATAGGGCAAAGAAATTAACTTAAGTCTCTCAAGCTTCTAACTCCTCACAATCCACCGAGTAAAGTCTATAAATTAAACACGTCTGTTCATTTTTCTGCATTTTACGAGGTGATATCATCGATCAATGTCAGCCTGTGTTCGCTCTCTCACAGCCTACAAAACACTGAAGACCAATAGAATTAGCATTTTTTGAAACATACCAATCCATTATCATTGTGCATTTAGACATAATAGACTGGACTTTCAAACCTCTGTCCATCTCCGAACGGAGGCTGGGTGGGGATTTACAAAATGCTGATGGGACCTGAGATTCTGGGATTATTGCTGTTTCCATTGTGTGGAATTTTTACAACCCTGGAATCAGGCTTCAACTATTGACCTCACACGTAGCAATGCCACCCATGTTTACCCCATTGTAAGGGTGGGCATTTTGAAATCTCGCTATTTCCATGGAAATGGCCTGTTTTCGTATGCGATTGAAGTTCACAGTGCCTCGGGTGATGTGACTCATGGGGGAAGTCTATTGTCAAGTGAAGGACCTTTTCACAGAACACAGGGCTGGCATTAAAAGAGATAGTTAGGCTACAGTCAAGCTATATTCCCAGGAAGAGCGCAGAGACATGGAGAGTAAGTTGAAGCAGAAAAATAGTACATATGACAGGTGAAATGTTTATGAATTAAGTGAGAACAAGGTTGAAGAACGAGGGAAAGTTTCGAGGGAAAATTGGGGAAAGAAAATAAGAGATGCAAAGAGAGTATGAAAAGAGACTGGAAGCTAACATAAAATGGAATCCAAACATCTTCTATTGGCATATAAATAGTAAAAGGGTAAGAAGAGGAGACGTGGGGCCAGTTAACTGCCAAAAAGGGATTCTAAACATGGTGGGAAAGGGGGTGGCTGAGGTCCTAAGGTTATTTTGCATCTGCCCTTATCCAGGGAGAACATGCTGTTAATGTTATAATGAAAGATGAGGTAGCTGTGATTCAGGATGGGCTAAAAAAATTAAAGAGGATGTATTAGAAAGGCTGTGTTACTCAAAATTGCTAAGTTGCGTGGAACAGATGGGATGCATTCAAGGACCCTGCAGGCAGAAGGGGAGTGGAAAATGCAGAGGCACTGGCCAAAAGCATCCAATCCTCTTTGGACTCAGGGGTGGTGTCAGAAAACTGGGAATTTGCAAATGTGACACCATTGTTCAGAAAAGGGAGTAAGGATAAATCCAGCAATGACAGGCCAGGCAGTTTAAGCTTGGAGGTGAAAACATTTGACGAAACAATAATCCAGGTCAAAATGTGGTCTCTTGGACATGTGTGGGTTAATTCAGGAAAGGAAGCACGTTAAAGACAAATCCTATTTAACTACCAGATGTTGAATTTGCTGGTGTGTCACCGACAGCTGGGGAAGGTGTTTTATGTGCTGCCTGCTACTGTTGAAAGGAATTAAGCCAGGTGGTTTGGCAAAGAATTAAAAATATTGCATTTTCAGAACAATGTGACAAGAATTTGAAGCCTTTGTTTATTATGCCTGTGTAGAGGAGCAGGTAAGTGGGACTTCGATGTCCCAACTTTGGACTTCAGTGTGGGTTGGGGCAATTTTGGCAGGCCACCAGCAGAGGTAGCTGGCCCGAGAGATTGCTGGACAGTGGTCTCAGTTGGCCCTATGCGCCCCCCCACCCCCCCACCCCCACCCCCACCCCCCACTCCAAGGGAAGAAGTAAAGTCTTTGGCAGACTGAGGGCAGCGCCAGAGCCCAGAGTGCAGGCTGGAGCAGGGGCAAAGGCAGGAACTAGGAGGAGGGAGGGGGAGAGAGCAGCAGCAAACATAAACTGAATCCCAGTGTTTGTAAGTTAGAGCATGGTTACAGCCAGGGCCACAAATAGGGCAGAGGCACAGTGGTTAGCACTGCTGCCTCACAGTGCCAGGGACCCGGGTTCAATTCCAGCCTTGGGTCACTGTCTGTGTGGAGGTTGCACGTTCTCCCATTGTCTGTGTGGGTTCCGTCCGGGTGCTCCGGTTTCCTCCATAGTCCAACGATGTGCTGGTTATGTGCATTGGCCATGCTAAATTGCTCCTTAGTGTCCAAATGTTAGGTGAGGTTACAGGGATAGGGTGGGGTCTGGGCCTGGGTGCTCTGTCGGAGGGTCACTGTAGACCTGCTGGGTCGAATGGCCTCTTTCTGCACTATAGGGATTCTATGATTGTCTCTGGCGAGGAACCAGAAAGTGGAATTGGGGCAGATATACAGCAACTGATGACCTAGGCAGACTGGCTGGCCAGCACCTCCTGGTCTGAGAAGCCGCAAGGGGAGGAGGGTTCCCTAATTCAAGATCAGGAGATAACCTCTCAGTGCTATCCGGTTAGATCTGGAATATTGGCCATGTGTGTCCACTTTAAAGATCATCTCTCGGAATTAAGCTTTTCCATTGAGGTTTGTAAAGATTTGATGCCAGTGGAATAAAAGATCTTTGTTTTATGACATTGATGCAGTCATGTTCCATCTTGGTAGCAGAATTGGGATTTCACAATACCGATATCAAACCACGGTGGAGGAAATGGAAATGCGCCTGGCCGAGATGGAGCAGGCGGTGAAAGAACTGGAAGTGGCGCTGTCGGTGAGGGCGTCTGATGGAACTGCTTCTCTACCTGAGGATGAGTCTTCACAGGATGAAGCAGAGATTCAAAGTAGTGACCACAAAGTGGCTTCCAGTGTGGTTCCCCCTTCACACAGCAGGGAAAGGATGGAATATTTCTGCACAGGTATTCCACCTGTCAATGGGTAAGGGCTGGGTCAGATTCGGGGGAAGACTGGGGCCACCCAATAACCCAGTAGCTGAAGACTGGACCAAGGATGCTGATTATGGCAGCCAGGAGCCTCAATAAGAGGGAGCAGTTGGCAACACCGATGTTCCAAAAGTCCACTGTGGGTCTTTGAGGTCCTGCAGAGGGTATCTGGGGACAGTGGTAGCCTGCCCAAATTACAGCAGAGGTTTTAGGATTACAGGCAAACTGAAGAAGAGAATCTGGTCTCCCATATTCATGGAGCTGGTGAAGTTGTTCAACTGCATCATCCTCCTGGATGCGTCCTACAAATTGACCATGGACATGGTGCAGTCACAATGTTGGGGGTATACTACAGGCCTCCCAACAGCCAGCGGGAGATAGAGGAGCAGATAGGTAGACAGATTTTGGAAAAGAGGCTAGAATATTAGAGGCTAGAAATAGGAAGATAGAGCAGATAAACACGTGGCTAAACAGCTGGTGTAGGAGGGAGGGTTTCCGTTATCTGGACCACTGGGAGCTCTTCCGGGGCAGGTGTGACCTGTATAAGATGGACGGGTTGCATCTAAACCGGAGAGGCATAAATATCCTGGCCGCGAGGTTTGCTAGTGTCACACGGGAGGGTTTAAACTAGTATGGCAGGGGCGTGGGCACGGGAGCAATAGGTCAGAAGGTGAGAGCATTGAGGGAGAACTAGGGAATAGGGACAGTGTGGCTCTGAGGCAGAGCAGACGGGGAGAAGTTGCTGAACACAGCGGGTCTGGTGGCCTGAAGTGCATATGTTTTAATGCAAGGAGCATTACGGGTAAGGCAGATGAACTTAGAGCTTGGATTACTACTTGGAACTATGATGTTGTTGCCATTACAGAGACCTGGTTGAGGGAAGGGCAGGATTGGCAGCTAAACGTTCCAGGATTTAGATGTTTCAGGCGGGATAGAGGGGGATGTAAAAGGGGAGGCGGAGTTGCGCTACTTGTTCGGGAGAATATCACAGCTATACTGCGAGAGGACACCTCAGAGGGCAGTGAGGCTATATGGGTAGAGATCAGGAATAAGAAGAGTGCAGTCACAATGTTGGGGGTATACTACAGGCCTCCCAACAGCCAGCGGGAGATAGAGGAGCAGATAGATAGACAGATTTTGGAAAAGAGTAAAAACAACAGGGTTGTGGTGATGGGAGACTTCAACTTCCCCAATATTGACCGGGACTCACTTAGTGCCAGGGGCTTAGACGGGGCGGAGTTTGTAAGGAGCATCCAGGAGGGCTTCTTAAAACAATATGTAGACAGTCCAACTAGGGAAGGGGCGGTACTGGACCTGGTATTAGGGAATGAGCCCGGCCAGGTGGTAGAAGTTTAAGTAGGGGAGCATTTCTGGAACAGTGACCACAATTCAGTAAGTTTTAAAGTGCTGGTGGACAAGAATAAGAATGGTCCTAGGGTGAATGTGCTAAATTGGGGGAAGGCTAATTAGAACAATATTAGGCGGGAACTGAAGAACCTAGATTGGGGGCGGATGTGAGGAAGAAGGACAAATACGGCAATTTTAGGGAACCTTGGATAATGAGAGATATTGTAGGCCTCGTCAAAAAGAAAAAGGAGGCATTTGGCAGGGCTAAAAGGCCGGGAACAGACGAAGCCTGTGTGGAATCTAAGGAAAGTAGGAACTTAAGCAAGGAGTCAGGAGGGCTAGAAGGGGTCACGAAAAGTCATTGGCAAATCGGGTTAAGGAAAATCCCAAGGCTTTTTACACGTACATAAAAAGCAAGAGGGTAGCCAGGGAAAGGGTTGGCCCACTGAAGGATAGGCAAGGGAATCTATGTGTGGAGCCAGAGGAAATGGGCGAGGTACTAAATGAATACTTTGCATCAGTATTCACCAAAGAGAAGGAATTGGTAGATGTTGAGTCTGGAGACGGGTGTGTTGATAGCCTGGGTCACATTGAGATCCAAAAAGACGAGGTGTTGGCGTCTTAAAAAATATTAAGGTAGATAAGTCCCCAGGGCCTAATGGGATCTACCCCAGAATACTGAAGGAGGCTGGAGAGGAAATTGCTGAGGCCTTGACAGAAATCTTTGGATCCTCACTGTCTTCAGGGGATGTCCCGGAGGACTGGAGAATAGCCAATGTTGTTCCTCTGTTTAAGAAGGGTAGCAAGGATAATCCCGGGAACTACAGGCCGGTGAGCCTTACTTCAGTGGTAGGGAAATTACTGGAGAGAATTCTTAGAGACAGGATCTACTCCCATTTGGAAGCAAATGGACGTATTAGTGAGAGGCAGCACGGTTTTGTGAAGGGGAGGTCGTGTCTCACTAACTTGATAGAGTTTTTCGAGGAGGTCACAAAGATGATTGATGCAGGTAGGGCAGTGGATGTTGTCTATATGGACTTCAGTAAGGCCTTTGACAAGGTCCCTCATGGTAGACTAGTACAAAAGGTGAAGTCACATGGGATCAGGGGTGAACTGGCAAGGTGGATACAGAACTGGCTAGGCCATAGAAGGCAGAGGGTAGCAATGGAGGGATGCTTTTCTAATTGGAGGGCTGTGACCAGTGGTGTTCCACAGGGATCAGTGCTGGGACCTTTGCTCTTTGTAGTATATATAAATGATTTGGAGGAAAATGTAACTGGTCTGATTAGTAAGTTTGCAGACGACACAAAGGTTAGTGGAATTGCGGATAGCGATGAGGATTGTCTGAGGATACAGCAGGATTTAGATTGTCGGGAGACTTGGGCGGAGAGATGGCAGATGGAGTTTAATCCGGACAAATGTGAGGTAATGCATTTTGGAAGGTCTAATGCAGGTAGGGAATATACAGTGAATGGTAGAACCCTCAAGAGTATTGAAAGTCAAAGAGATCTAGGAGTACAGGTCCACAGGTCATTGAAAGGGGCAACACAGGTGGAGAAGGTAGTCAAGAAGGCATACGGCATGCTTGCCTTCATTGGCCGGGGCATTGAGTATAAGAATTGGCAAGTCATGTTGCAGCTGTATAGAACCTTAGTTCGGCCACACTTGGAGTATAGTGTTCAATTCTGGTCGCCACACTACCAGAAGGATGTGGAGGCTTTAGAGAGGGTGCAGAAGAGATTTACCAGAATGTTGCCTGGTATGGAGGGCATAAGCTATGAGGAGCGATTGAATAAACTCGGTTTGTTCTCACTGGAACGAAGGAGGTTGAGGGGCGACCTGATAGAGGTATACAAAATTATGAGGGGCATAGACAGAGTGGATAGTCAGAGGCTTTTCCCCAGGGTAGAGGGGTCAATTACTAGGGGGCATAGGTTTAAGGTGAGAGGGGCAAGGTTTAGAGTAGATGTACGAGGCAAGATTTTTACGCAGAGGGTAGTGGGTACCTGGAACTCGCTACCGGAGGAGGTAGTGGAAGCAGGGACGATAGGGACATTTAAGGGGCATCTTGACAAATATATGAATAGGATGGGAATAGAAGGATATGGACCCAGGAAGTGTAGAAGATTGTAGTTTAGTCGGGCAGTATGGTCGGCACGGGCTTGGAGGGCCGAAGGGCCTGTTCCTGTGCTGTACTATTCTTTGTTCTTTGTTCTTTGTTGACACACAGCTGAAGGGCTGCCGAGCTGAAGTAGTGAGAGATGGAACCATCCAGATGGAGTTGAAGAGGCTGGATAGTGACAAACCCCAATTGTTCTTCTTTGACAGGTGGGAGCCACATCATCCAGACCAGATTCCAAAGACCAGGAAAGAAGCCTCCTTTAGGGAGGTGGCTGCTAGTATGGATGGGAATGTAGACCTCAGCCTGAGGAGGCAAGTGGGACAGATTGCCGCACAACAAGCACCAATCCAGTCCTTGTTGTCTAATCTCCATGCAAACCCTTATGATTAATTCCCCCCTAAGGGATTCTCCAAACAGGTGCTAGAATTGCAATGGGGCTGGACACAAACGAGACTGCACAAACATCAGGCAAAGAGACTCCACCCAGTTCACTGGCCTCCCTTCCAATAGACATTAATCCAATTGTTACTTGGGATTCTCACCGAAGCTCAGGCGGCATCATGCGGGTCGGGGAGGTTATTTTGGGAAGAGACTCAGTCTTATGCAGAGCGATAGAGACTTACCCTCCATCTTTTGTGAGATTTGTATGGTGCAGTTGTCAACCGTTACTCGCCAGTTCTTCCGATACCATCTTACTAAGGAGTGCAAGTTGATCGACGTCTCTTCCCTCATCCGAATGTCTGCTTTGCAGGTATCAGACATCCCATATCATGGCTACATTGAACTCTCCCTATCCGCCCTCAATCTCATCTTTCATAAACTGGGGTTTCTGGTAGATTGCGACCTATAGATATTTGAGGATAAGGAAGTTGAGAATACCTGTGGTGTTGGGGTCAAAATGTGTTCAGAAATATCTGGGCAGCTTTGGAAGGCATATAAGATATAGGCAGCAAGTTATGAAGTCAGTACGAGCGGGTCAAGAGTCCTCGGCCTTGTTCCATGCACTCAAGGTTTGTCGGCCTGCATGGAACTTTAGGGCTGTTTTGAGTAGCAGGGAATCAGACCATTCTTTTTCCCGCCCACATCATAACTGTCCTTGAAGGTTCATGTCAACGGCTTCCAAATGGCCAGCAATAGACATTACTAGTGCGTCATGTTACTCAAACAGTGGGACTATCACTTGGTGTAACTCTGAGAGCTGCCCTTGCCACTGTGGGAGGAAAGGGAAGGATATCCATGCAGATTCCCAATTTCAGCGACAAAGATGTTTCCCTCCAACTGAGAATGCCCGTCGCTGTCATTAAACCTGCCACTGTCCTGGTCACGGACGACATTCCCAACTCGATTGAAAGATGGACATCGGGGAGTTGGTTGAGACTCAGGAAGCAGCTCATTTCAACTTCACCAAGTACAGGGCAGCTGTCAGTAAGGATGGTAATAACATTGGGTACTATGACCTGGGGTGCCACAAGATGTAACGGCAGATAACTAACCAGCAAGGATTCCTCACCACCAGATCCCATCCCATCACTGGGAGAGAGTCAGCGAGTACCTGCAGAAGGACTTGATATCATCCGAAGGTCATTGGGACCATACACCTCCCCCATAGTCCTCAAGAGGAAGGAAGATGGAAACCTGAGAATGTGTCTGGAATACTGGGCACTAAATGCAAAGATTCATAAGGATATTTATCCTCTACCTAGGTTTGAGGAAACCTTACAAATCTTTATTTCCACAGTCTCTATTTGGACCATCTTTATAACCAGCACAGTAGCACAAGTGGATAGCACTGTGGCTTCACAGCGCCAGGGTCCCAAGTTCGTTTCCCCGCTGGGTCACTGTCTGTGCGGAGTCTGCATATTCTCCCCGCGTCTGCGTGGGTTTCCTCCAGGTGTTCTGGTTTCCTCCCACAGTCCAAAGATGTACTGGTTAGGTGGATTGGCCGTGATAAATTGCCCTTAGTGACCAAAAAAGGTTGGGAGGGATTATTGGGTTACGGGGATAGGATGGAAGTGAGGGCTTAAATGGGTCAGTGCAGACTCGATGGGCCAAATGGCCTCCTTCTGCACTGTATGTTCTATGTTCTATGTACCCATCACTGAGCAAGACATTGAAAAAGCAACATTCAAACCCAATACCGGATAACTTTACAAATACACAAGAATGCTGTTCCGGCTTTGTAATGTGCTTGCCACCTTCATTCATGTGAATTTCCAATCCCTCTTTGTGTACCTGCACGATATGTTCACCTTCAGCTCAATGTTCGAGGGGACCCTTGAAAGACGAGGCACCATCTGAGCCCACTTGTTCAAGTTCAATTTGATAATCAAACCAGGGAAGTGGCAACATTTCTGAACAGGAGTCAGGTATCTTGGGCACATGATCTCCAGGGATGACGACGATGACAAAATCCGAATAGTCCGGGAGTGACCGGATCTCAGACGGAGAGGGGACGGTGTAGGTTCCTTGGTTTGGATTGCTGCTATAGGTCAGCGCAAGGCTGGGCACAGGTGGCGCGTTGCTCAGTTCCTTGCTGAGGAGACCAGAGAATATAAGAATGCCAAAGAAGCAGGTGGGGCTGGTGGATGGTGAGGGGGTGGTGGAGGATGAAGGGACAAGACTGTGGTCTGTGCAAGACTGGGCACCGGTGTTCCTTGCTTTTTGACTTGCTGAGGAGACGAAAGAATGCCAATGGAGTGGGTGATGCCAATGTGGTGGGTGAGGGGGCAGTGGAGAGTGAAGGGGTGGTGGAGGGTGAGTGGGCGGTGGCTAAAGGTGCCAAGGCATGATTCTTCACGGAGTATCATGGAGTTGGACCTCAGCATGTGAAAACTCCTTTTGGACTCTCGTGCAGAAGCTCGGGTGGGATTCTCCGCAATCGGCGCGATGTCCGCCGACCGGCACCAAAAACGGCGCGAATCAGTCCAGCATCGTGCCGCCCCATAGGTGCGGAATCCTCCGCATCTTGAGGGGCCGAGCCCTAACCGTGAGGGGCTAGGCCCACGCCGGACTGATTTCCGCCCCGCCAGCTGGCGGGATAGGCCCTTGGTGCCCCGCCAGCTGGCGCGAAACTGACTTTGCCGTGCGGCGCATGCGTGGGGATGCCGTGAACGGCTGCTGACGCTCCCGCGCATGCAGTGGAGTTGGCATCCTCCGCGTCCGCCATAGTGGAGACCATGGCGAAGGCGGAAGGAAAAGAGTGCCCCCACGGCACAGGCCCGCCCCGATCGCGGGCCAGGCCACCGTGGGGGCACCCCCCGGGGCCAGATCATCCCGCCGGTAAGAGAGGTGGTTTGATTCTCGCCGGCGGGACAGGCATTCCAGCAGCGGGACTTCGGCCCATGGCGGGCCAGAGAATCGCCGGGGGGTGCCCGCCAACCGGCGCGGCACGATTCCCACCCCCGCCGAATATCCAGTGCCGGAGAATTCGGCAACCGGCGGGGGTGGGATTCACGCCAGTCCCCAGTGATTCTCCGACCCGGCGGGGGGTCAGAGAATCCCGCCCCTCATCTCATTTATTACCATCTCTGAAAACCAATACCAATTTTCTTGGCCTCAGAGCGGGAATGGCACATTCTTGGCCTCAGAGCGGGTTCAAGGTCAGAAAGGCATGGTTATCGCTTATGCCAGTTAGAGCTTCAAGCCGAACAAGAGGAATGTGCAGAATTATTCCAGTGCGAAACTCAGATTGTGAGCTTCGAGATAGGCTATTCCCAGAAGTTAAGGATTGGTGCAGAGTTTGAAGTATTTACACAGAACAACCTACTCAGCTACTTTCAAACATCTGCCAAGCTTGGAGCAACAGCAACTTGATGAACCAGTGAACTCGCTCAGTTCCCATCCTAGATCAGGTTCAAAGGCAGTATTCAAACCGCTACTCTCCATGACATTCAGGCTCAGAGGATGGAGTTCTCTATCTGCTGCTTCATTGAAACAGAGAGATGAAGCAACTCACCCTTCTGACAGTCACAGGTGTCATGCGTTGACAATGGTTCATGGTCAGGCAGGGGCCCAAGCATCAGAAATGACAACTGTGCTGACCAGGCAATGCTGTGGTGTGACTGGGCAGGATAACTGCCAATATTGAGGACAACTGTCAGAATTGTGAGAGGTGTGGCCAAATCAAGGAAGCAAATTCAACACAGCATGGGTTCCTTGGTTGCCAGTAAGCCTTCAGAGGTCCTCAACCAGTGTAGTAAAGTGACTGAGCACAGTCTAATACTCACCAATGTCTTCACCAAGTTCACGTTAGCTGTTCCAACCATTGACAGAGGCCCGCCCAGTGATCCTCTGCTACCGACCGGCCGAGTTCCCGACAGTGTGGAACTCACCTGCTATTGCTGGTCGGGATGCAGGCGTGGTGGCTGCGGACTCAGTCCGCGACCGCCCTGGTGGGGGGCGGGGGGATCGGACAGCTGGGGTGGGGCCCTTATAGGTGGCCGGGGGACAGATCCGTGCGGTCGGATGCGCATGTCCAATGGGGGGGTCTAGCTTTTATGTATGTTTCCACGGTCTGAGTCTGCCATGGCGCTCAGCGCGACTGCTGGAGGCCGCCGCCGGCGTGGGGACATCGTCCCATTTTGGGAGAATGATGTCTGGGATTCTGAATCCCACAAAGTCATCAAGCATCTTAATACTGGTGGCAACCTCTATATGTCCTTCAGAATTCCTACTATGCAGAAGGAGGCCATTTGGCCCATCCAGTCAGCACCGACCCTCTGAAAGAGCACCCTACCTTGGCTCACTCCCCTCCAGTCCTGTAATGCCACCTAACCTTTGGACACTAAGGGGCAATTTAACATGGACAATACACCTAACCTACATATCTTTGGACTGTTATGAAACATGTAGCTGCAGGGCAACCTCAGAAAATGGTTCACAGAGGGAGCTAAATATGAAGTGTCAGTGGGGCAGTGGCCCCAGCTACTTGGAGTCGAATAGCGATGGAGAATCCTGGAACAACCAGTGTGTCGTGAATCAGGGGGTGCATCCATGTGAGAAGTGTAATGTGTATTACAATCCCTGACCAGACTCCAACAGTGGCTGGTATACTGGACAGAAACCCCAATATTTTATTGCAATTTTGCAAGACTGTGAGCAAAGGATACTTCACTTCAGGAGTGATTACACAAAGAATTGGGGATATGGTTTTTTAAAACAAACTTTGTTACTAACATAGTATTAAAATATCTTTAACATCACAACAGAAAATAATTTTCAATTAACCCTTCAGCTACACTGTTCAATACAGTGAATACAATACCCTGAACCGCTATCGTTATTCCCACTTAAACAGCAAGATAAAAAAAAATCTCAGCTATCCATCCACTATTAAAATACAATTAATACTTAGGAATACCTGCTTTACAGAGATGTTCCTTGAGAAAGAGCAATCTCTTGATACTGCTTTAAAGAAAAGACCTGACTCCTGTCAGACCCATGCAGAAACTCTGGTTGTGTCTCTTCAGAAGCTGTTTCAGCTGGTTTGTTCACCTTTCCAAAAACACTACTCTCTGTCTGCAGACAAATCGTTTAACTGAGCAATGGTCACAGGTTCAACTAGTTCTGCACTAACCTGATTTCCCTGTAAAATGTCTGACAACTTAGCTCCATCCAGTAATGACAGCATCTTTCCCAGCTGAAATCTAATTACCTCCACGGGGAATCTTCTTAATCCAAACTACATTCCATTCGACCAAGCTTTTTAACAATGGTTTAATTGCACCCCTGGCTCCCAACATTTCAAACCAAGATGATTTCAAAACATGACGGCAGCAGTCACGCACACACACACTAACTCAGGATTTTAACCCAGACTGCACCAAATACCAATAATGCAATACATCTGAGATTCCTATATCACAAGTGACAAGTGCTGTGGGTCATATGGTACTTGGAGGTGGATCCTGACCCGCCACAAAGCCTGAATCCCAATGAAAACACCAGTTTTAATGAAGGACTGAGAGGGTCATCTCGAGGAAAGGTTGGATATCAGCCCAACCCTTACCATTTGCCCAGATCAGTGATGCCTGAAGGCAATCGCTGCCACCCATGTGGATTCTCATGTGTTAGCTATTGTAGCTTAGTCGAACCGGCTGATTGTACAATTGCTTCGTAAACCTTGCCTTATCATGTGGATAATTGCCAGGGTAGCAACTCTCAGAGAAGTCTGTTGTTGGGAGGTTTGTGCGGGTTCCTCGGCTGTTTCTGCCTTTGGAGGGGGGCCAGATGCCCGGTCCACTGGGAGATATTCCTTGTGGGACACTGGGTCTGCACAAGCAGAGGTCATCAACCCGGGAGGACAGCGAGCAGAGGGGTCGAGAAGAAAAGTCCTCAGCATGCTGGTGGCAGACCCTGAGTCCAGAGCGTGAGCTGAAAAAAGTCTGAAACCATGAGGAGAGCGTGAAAGAGAGCAACAGCAAAGAGCCGAAGAAGAGCCACATAGACCACAGCGTTCAAGGAAGCAGCTCACCACCATATTCTCAAGGGCAATTAGAGATGGGCAATAAATGCTGGCCGAGCTAGTGACCTGAACATCCTATGAATGAATTTAAACAACATAGCTGCTGGAGACCTAGGCACACAAACAGTCTATTGTAAGTTAAGTTTTTCCGATAATGTTTATAATGATGTGATCCTTGTGAAATAAAGGATCCCTGTTTTATACCTTTGTGCAGTTTGTATGCTTACCCATAACAGCTGTCTGCAATGTAGCTATGAATGCCTCTTATCAACAAACAGCACTCTAAGAGGGATTGTATTCCCCTTTGTCGCACTCACATCCATTATTTTGAAAATCTGCTGCAAATAGTAAATAGTAAAACATAAATGATACTTATTATGAACAATGCAAACAGAATTTCCTCTCTTTTAATAAACTCATTCCAGACTCCTTTGTGTTATTTTCCACCTATGACATCTATTTGAACTTCTGTTATCCTTTGTCCCTAACCTATGAGGTACCCTGCACCAAGGAAGCATTCATTTAAGATTTAAGATTTTCATATAGGTGGCCTGGCCACTAAAGCAGATAATCTGGTCATTGTCATCATAGAATCCCTACAGTGAAGAAGGAGGTCATTCGGCCCATCGAGTCTGGACCGACCCTCCGAAAGAGCACTCGACCGAGGTCTTCTCCTGTGCCTTACCCAAGTAATCGCCTTGATCATGGCCAATCCAGCTAACCTGCACATCTTTGGACTGTGGGAGGAAACCGGAGCACCCGGAGGAAACCCACGTAGACAGGGTGATAATATGCAAACTCCAAAGGCTGGAATTTAACCTGGGTCCTTGGCAATGTGAGGCAGCATTGTGTCACTGTGCCATCTTAACATTACTGTTTGTGGGAGATAGCTGTGTACAATTGGTTGCCCCATTTCCTGCATTAATAACAATATTTATTGTCACAAGTAGGCTTACATTAACACTGCATGAAGTTACTGTGAAATGCCCCTAGTCGCCACATTCCAGCACCTGTTTGGGTACACAGAGGGAGAATTCAGAATGTCCAAATTATCTAACAGCATGGGCGTCATTCTCCGCCGGCGGGAGTCTCCGTTTTGCCGGCGCCCGGGGGTTTCCCGACGGCGTGGGGCTGCCCCACAATGGGAAACCCCATTGACCGGCCGGTGTTACGGAGACTCCCGCCGGCCGGTTGGGGCAGAAATGTGGCGGGGCGGGTAGGAGAATTTCACCCCATGTCTTTAGGGTCTTGTGCGAGGAAACTGGAGCTCCCGGAGGAAACCCACGCAGACACGGGGAGAACGTGCAGATTCCGCACAGATAGTGACCCATGCTGGGAATCGAACTTGGGACTCCGGCGCTGCAAAGCAACAGTGCTAACCACTGTGCTACTGTGCCACCCTAAAGAACCACTGAAAGAAATATAGAATTGAGAGTATGTATGGATTTGGGAGAGATAAATCATTAAGTTCTGAGGGGAAATAACAGATCAGATGGACATGATTCCAGGATTCCATTATGGCAAAAAGTTGATAAAGCATCAGATAGGAAATGGTCCATGGTGTGAATAAATGAGGTTTTTATCAATGTGTCTACATGGCAAAAGCACTTCATTGGCTATAACATACTTTGAGATGTCTGGTGGCCACCAAGAGAGCTATATAAGTCCAAATGCTTTCATTTATCTTTGGCAATAGTGCACCACTGGGGAAGTAAAACAGAGACAAAACTGTTCTTCTGAAAACAGTTCTGGGTGTTTGGGATGATGTGCATTGTCTTGCAGTGTTTGCAAAAGGTAGGAAAC
Source organism: Scyliorhinus torazame (assembly GCF_047496885.1). NCBI lineage: Eukaryota > Metazoa > Chordata > Chondrichthyes > Carcharhiniformes > Scyliorhinidae > Scyliorhinus > Scyliorhinus torazame. The sequence continues at coordinate 139,922,256 of NC_092720.1, read as the reverse complement.
TCTTCAGGTATCCTAGTCATTAATAGCATCGCTCTCTGTGAGTTACTGCACTCTGAATATTAGCTGCTGTAAGGCCACTGACACTATCAACCTGAAACAGATAAAAAACATCAAAGGCAGCAACAGAAAAAGTCGAATACTCGAGACAAAACACAAACATCTTGCTTTGTCATAAATCTTGTTCTGTATTGTTGAGATCACCATCAATACAGTCTTAACAATTGGGAAATAAAATATTATAGGCAAATGCAGTAGAGGCTGTGAACTTGTAACTGAGTCTGCTCTTTGTCAGCCATTTGCAATCACACTTTTTTTCTGTACATTCAGAAGATGTATGTAGACCAGTCAGTTGGGATCTGGGATCTTAGTGGATTCAGGGCTTCCATCCTTGATGGTTGGTCCTGTTTCTAAGCACCCTTTGGGTTACAATCAAATTTACCCCCACATTCCCATAGCTCTCTGATTAGGGCTGCCATTCCTGTAATAATAATAATCACTGATTGTCACAAGTAGGCTTCAATGAAGTTACTGTGAAAAGCCCCAAGTCGCCACATTCCGGCGCCTGTTCGGGGAGGACGGTACAGTAAAGACATAGTCGGAAAATTTTAAAATTATGCCTTTTTAAAATGGAAAAAGGGCCGGGATTTTCCCCTACCCGGCGGGGCGGGGGGTCCCGGCGGGATGGAGTAGCGGGAACCACTCCGGCGTCGGGCCGCCCCAAAGGTGCGGATTTCTCCGCACCTTTAGGGGCCAAGCCCTCACCTTGAGGGGCTAGGCCCGCGCCGGAGTGGTTGGCATGCCGCGGCCGGCGGGAAAGGCCTTTGGCGCCACACCAGCGGCTGCTGACATCATCCACGCGCATGCGCAGAGGGGGGTGTCACTTCCGCATCGGCCATCGCGGAGGCTATGGCCGAGGCAGAAGGAAAAGAGTGCCCCCAGGGCACAGGCCCTCCCGCGGATCGGTCGGCCCCGATCGCGGGCCAGGTCACCGTGGGGGCACCCCCAATGGCCAGATCGCCCCGCGCCCCCCCCAGGACCCCGAAGCCCGCTCGCGCCGCCAGTCCCGCCGGTAAGGTAGATGGATGATTCACGCCGGCGGGACTGGCATGGCAGCAGCGGGACTTCGGCCCATCGTGGTCCGGAGAATCGCCGGGGGGGGGGGGGGGGGGCGTGTCGACCGGGGCGGCGCGAATCCCGCTCCCGCCGAATTTTTGGTGCCGGAGAATTTGGCGGCTGGCAGGGGCGGGATTCACGCCCCCCCCCCCCCCGGCGATTCTCCGACCTGCCGGGGGGTTGGAAAATCCCACCCATGATCTTTCAGAAACTTAGAGAAATAAAAGTCCCCGGACTGCTATGATTTACAGGACATTTGGTGTAGCTTGGAAACACAAGGGCCATCTGGTTTTCCAGTTTCAATAGACTCCATTATATGCATTTCCCAGGATTGTAATGACAGTTGAGCCGATTATAAATGCATGACTGAGTTTTGAAAAGTCTGGAATCATTTACTTCAACAAGGGTCGGTATTCACATTTCATGTGGCAGTTTTAATGGTTATTAAATGATTATCTGTCTTTACGGTAGTGAAATATATTTGTTGTTTCTCTAATAGGTTGACCACTTGAGAGGATTTACATTTCTGAATGGATTTTATGAATGAGAGTTTTTTCACTTGGAAGTGAGATGAATGAGGAATCCATTAGATTATTAAAAGTTTATTTTTTTCAACTCTATTTCAAGGAAGTGGCTCCTGAGGTCTGCCCTTGGTGGATACTTGATGAGTAATTAGGAAGGATGTATGGAGGGCTTGGATTAGGTATTGAGGGGGCATGGGATAAGTGAGGCATAGAGAGGCATGTGGGTTCAGTGGGAGCTAGGCAGAGAGCATTGAGAGGATGATGGTCTGACATTCATTATTAAATCTGAGGCAATGTTCCAGTAATAGATGTGGGTGTTTTAGCTTCTAAGTCTTGTTATCTGCACGCCTCCATTGCTGCTGTAGGCATGCCCAACTCCATCCTGCCCACATCTCTCTCACACAAATTAGATGGATGGAGTACTTTTTAAAGGAGTCAGGTCTGCCAGGTAAAGAAGTTTCATGACTCGATCTTCTTGCCTTCAACTCAGAAACAGACTTCCAACTGCCTAAGGTGGGGAATCTACTCACCATATAGATTGGGTAGCATGGTAACACATGGTAACACAGCACTTCACAGAACCTTGGTTCAATTCCTGGTTTGGGTCACTGTCTGTGCGGAGTCTGCACATTCTCCCCGTGTCTGCATGGGTTTCCTCCGGGTGCTCCGGTTTCCTCCCACAAGTCAGGTTCATAGCTCCTTGAAGGTGGAGTCGCAGGTGGACAGGGTGGTGAAGAAGGCATTCGGCATGCTTGGTTTCATTGGTCAGAACATTGAGTTGGGACGTCTTGTTGAAGTTGTACAAGACATTGGTACGGCCACACTTGGAATACTGTGTGCAGTTCTGGTCACCCTATTATAGAAAGGATATTATTAAACTAGAAAGAGCGCAGAAAAGATTTACTAGGATGTTACCGGGACTTGATGGTTTGAGTTATAAGGAGAGGCTGGATAGACTGGGACTTTTTTCCCTGGAGCGTAGGAGGCTTAGGGGTGATCTTATAGAGGTCTATAAAATAATGAGGGGCATAGATAAGGTAGATAGTCAACATCTTTTCCCAAAGGTAGGGGAGTCTAAAACTAGAGGGCATAGGTTTAAGGTGAGAGGGGAGAGATTCAGAAGGGCCCAGAGGGACAATTTCTTCACTCAGAGGGTAGTGAGTGTCTGGAATGGGCTGCCAGAGGTAGTAGTAGAGGCGGGTACAATTGTGTCTTTTAAAAAGCATTTAGATAGTTACATGGGTAAGATGGGTATAGAGGGTTATGGGCCAAGTGCGGGCAACTGGGACTAGCTTAATGGTAAAAACTGGGCGGCATGGACTGGTTGGGCCGAAGGGCCTGTTTCCATGCTGTAAACTTCTATGATTCTATGATTCTAAGTCCCGAAAGACTTAGGTTAGGTGAACTGGACATTCAGAATTCTCCCTCCATGTACCCGAACAGGCGCTGGAGTGTGGCGACTTGGAGATTTTCACAGTAACTTCATTAACTTCATGAGGGGAGGCTCTAAATGAATATTTTGCTTCAGTTTTCACTAGAGAGAGGGACCTTGTTGCTCATGAGAACAGTGTGAACCAGGTTAGTAGACTCGAACAGGTTGATATTAAGAAGGAGGATGTGCTGGAAAGTTTGAAAAGCATCAGGATAGCCTGACGGGATACACCCAAGGTTACTACGGGAAGTGAGGGAGGAGATTGCTGCGCCGTTGGTGCTGATCTTTGCGTTCTCACTCTCCACTGGAGTAGTACTGGATGATTGGAGGGAGGCGAATGTTGTTCCCCTGTTCAAGAAAGGGAATAGGGAAATTCCTGGGAATTATAGACGAGTCAGTCTTACGTCTGTGGTGAGCAAAATACTGGAAAGGATTCTAAGAGATAGGATTTATGATTATTTAGAAAAACATAGTTTGATTCAAGATAATCAGAATGGCTTTGTGAGGGGCAGGTCATGCCTCACAAGCCTCATTGAATTCTTTGAGGATGTGACAAGACACATTGATGAAGGTCGGGCAGTGGATGTGGTGTATATGGATTTCAGTGAGGCATTTGATGAGGTTCCCCATGATAGGCACATTCAGAAAGTCAGGGGCATGGGATACAAGGAAATTTGGCTGCCTGGATACAAAATTGGCTGGCCGAAAGAAGCCAGCGAGTGGTAGTGAATGGTAAGTATTCCGCATGGAGGTCGGTGACCTAGGGCGGGATTCTCAGCAATCGGCACGATGTCCGCTGACCGGTGCCAAAAACGGCGCAAATCAGTCTGGCATCGCGCTGCCCCAAAGGTGCGGAAGTCTCCGCATCTTGAGGGGCCGAGCCCTCACCTTGAAGGGTTAGGCCCGCGCCAGACTGATTTCCGCACCGCCAGCTGGCGGGATAGGCCTTTGGTGCCCCGCCAACTGGCGCAAAACTGACTTTGCCGGGCGGCGTATGCGCGGGAGCGTCAGCGGCTGCTCACGGCATTCCCGCGCATGCGCAGTGGAGGGGGTCTCTTCCGCCTCCGCCATAGTGGAGACCATGGCGAAGACGGAAGGAAAAGAGTGCCCCCACAGCACAGGCCCGCCCGCAGATCGGTGGGCCCCGATCGCAGGCCAGGCCACCGTGGGGGCACCCCCCGGGGCCAGATCGCCCCGCGCACCCCCCAGGACCTCGGAGCCTGCCCGCGCCGCCTTGTCCCGCCGGTACAAGAGGTGGTTTGATTCTCGCCGGCGGGACAGGCATTCCCGGTAGCATAGTGGGCAGCACGGTAGCATAGCGGTTAGCGCAATTGCTTCACAGCTCCAGGGTCCCAGGTTCGATTCCCGGCTGGGTCACTGTCTGTGCGGAGTCTGTACGTTCTCCCCGTGTGTGCGTGGGTTTCCTCCGGGTGCTCCGGTTTCCTCCCACAGTCCAAAGATGTGCGGGTTAGGTGGATTGGCCATGCTAAATTGCCCTTAGTGTCCAAAATTGCCCTTAGTGGTGGTTAAATGGGGTTACTGGGTTATGGAGATAGGGTTATGGAGATAGGGTTATGGGGATAGGGTTATGGGGATAGCGTGGTGTGGGCTTGGGTAGGGTGCTCTTTCCAAGAGCCGGTGCAGACTCGATGGGCCGAATGGCCTCCTTCTGCACTGTAAATTCTATGAAATTCCAGCAGTGGGACTTCGGGCCGGAGAATCGCCGGGGGGAGGCCCGCCAACCGGCGCGGCGCGATTCCCGCCAACGCTGAATATCTGATGCCGGAGAATTCGGCAACCGGCGAGGGCGGGATTCACGCCAGCCCCCGGCGATTCTCCGACCTGGCGGGGAGGCGGAGAATCCCACCCCAGTGGTGTCCCGCAGGTTTCGGTTCTGGGACCTTTGCTCTTTATGGTTTTTTTAAATGACTTGGATGAGGAAGTGGAAGGGTGGGTTAGTAAGTTTGCCGATGACACAAAGGTAGGTGGAGTTGAAGATAGTCTTGCGGGCTGTTGCAGGTACAACAGTACACTGACAGGATGCAGAGCTGGGCTGAGAAGTGGCAGATGGAGTTCAACCGAGAGAAATGTGAAGTGATTCATTTTAGAAGGTCAAATTTTAATGCTGAATACAGGGTTAGAGGCAGGATTCTCGCATGTGTGGAGGAACAGAGGGATCTTGGGTTCCACGTACATAGATCCCTCAAAGTTGCCACCCAAGTTGATAGGGTTGTTAAGAAGGCGTATGGTGTGTTGGCTTTCATTAATAGGGGGATTGAGTTTAAGAGCTGAGCGGTTTTGCTGCAGCTTTATAAAACCCTAGTTAGACCACACTTGGAATATTGTGATCAGTTCTGGTCGCCACATTATAGGAAGGATGTTGGAGAGGGTGCCTGGACTGGAGTGCATGTCTTCTGAAGAAAGGTTGAGGGAGCTAGGGCTTCTCTCACTGGAATGAAGAAGGAAGACTGGTGACTTGATAGAGATATACAAGGTGATGAGAGGCATGGACAGCCAGAGAATTTTCCCCAAGGCGGAAATGGCTGTCACAAGGGGACATAATTTGAAGGTGATTGGAGGAAGGTATAGGGGAGATGTCAGAGGTAGGTTCTTTACACAGAGAGTGGTGGGTGCATTGAATGCACTGTCAGCAGAGGTGGTGGAGTCAGAGTCATTAGGGACATTTAAACGCCTCTTGGACAGGCACATGGACAGCAGTAAATTGAAGTGGTGTCGGTTAGGTTGATCCTATTTTAGGATAAATGGTCAACACGACATCGTGGGCCGAAGGACCTGTACTGTTCTATGTTCTATTGCAGTGTTAATGTAAGCCTACCTGTGACCCCAATATAGATTATCATTATTATATGAGCATGGGATCAAAAAGGCTAGGAAAATGGGATACCTTCGTTAGGTATAAATTTTTGGTAGCCATTTGTGCAGCAGATAGTTTCCCTGGAGTCCTGGCCAACAATCCCATTATCTGATTAATCATTCATCTCACTCTGTTTGCGCCTGACTGCTGTGTGAAAAAAGGACTGCTGTTTTCATCTAGAGTAAGAAAAATATCTCCCTTCAAGATCATTAAGTATGCATTGCACTTTGGATGGTTCTGAAACACATGCTAAGTTGCTGGATCTATCGAAGTCTGTCTTTACCCCTTTGTATGAATTTAATTACATCAATGTGCATTTATAATGGGCTAATTCTGCTGTCAGAGTGAATCTAGCAGCATCTGCCATTAATTAGACTTGCCCTAGCCCATTCAATCACAATAATATTTTTTACCATAAGATGCTGAAAGTGTGAGCTGATAAAAGCATAGTCAGAGAAAGCAGAAATCGGCATGAACTGAACAAGTGATGGTGATCCTCCTTAACCAATCCAATTGAGCCATTGATAATAAAATGTGTAAGGATAGACAAGGAAATGTGAGTTAAAGTGGGTGAATTCAATGTCAAATCGGACACAGAAAGAGAAATAAAGGCCAGGATTTTACCAGCAGCCCATGGTCTTATTGCCAGGACCAAATGTGTGTCCCAAAACAACATGTATGGAAGAGTGGAACTGCAGTGGGGGATTTATTGGCAACAGCCAAAGAGGCCAAGACTGCTGTCCCATTAAAGATGGTAGCCTGCCTTTCCAAGCTACCAGTGCAACCAGTGGACTGGCAGCTCTGTAGCCTTGGCTGCCACATGGATACAAGTCGCCACTGCTGAGGCTGCAAGGAGAAGGCAAGAGTGCCTCCATATTGACATACCCTTGGAGTACTGACAGAAAAAGCAGTTATGTGAGAGGGGTCAGCAAGGCAGACTCTGGCAAATGAAGATTAGTCCCACCAGAGGCAGCACTGGGGTAACTAAGGTGGCCATTGACAATGGTGGGGCCCTCAGGGGGCCATGATGCTTGGGCAAAGACAGGTCCTTGTTCAGGAAACCACTGGGAGACTGCCTTGGTGCAGCTAGCAGACTCATTATGCAGCGGGCAGGAGGCAGTTTTGTCACTGGTAAAATTATAGCAGGGTCATAAAATGGCACTCCGTTATTTAGCTAATTAGCTGCCTGCCTCTGGTCAGCAACTGCCTAAACCGTTACTGTTTTTGCATTTGTCACTATCTGGTGGTGGCAGGGTCATGAAGGTCTCCCCTCCTAGGACCTTCTGCCACCATTGTATGATTGCTGTAGCCTGCCCAGATCTTATTGAGTAGGGATAATTGGTTACCCCTTGGATTTATTTTAGTTTATTGACAGTTCCTTTGTACAAGAAAACCCAAGGCAATTACAAAACAATTACATAAAACAATAAACAGGCAACAATACAATAAGGCCACCAACAGTCCACCTTTACAATGAAGACAAACTAAATCGCAGAACAGTGACATGAACCAAAAATACAGACAACACTACAATGAAAATACCAGCAACCAAATCAACTCACCCCTCCCTCCTTCGCAGCTCCTGACAGCGTGACGCAACAATGCACCAGAAAGTCACACTGGAACAGAGCACAGCAGAAGAGCGAAAGAACGCCCCCTCCAAGGGCGAATCTACTAAGGGGCCGGAGCTGATAAGCACACGGCCTCCAAATAACAACAGTGGACAATTAACAATCTAATAAGGATACCAGCATCTAAATCAACCAGCTACTCCCTCCCCCTCCCACAGCACCCAGCTACAGGATGCAGTGGAAGAGTGAGGGAGCACCCTATTCGGGGACCAAGCCACAGACAAAAGGGGCAGCAGCTGACAAACACATGGCCTCCAGACATCAAACAATACAGAATCAACAGTACAAAACCACTCCCTCCCTTAGACCCAGCAGTAGTCCCGCATCTGTGCAAAGTCGCTAAACCAGTTCATCGGTAAAGTCACACCGACACAGAGCATGGCAAGAGAGAGAGAGCAGCACCCCATCCCCCTCTGCAGCACTGGCAGTGATTCCAGATACTCCAGGTCATCAGAAGCAAGAGGGGCTACAGCAGACATGCCAACAGCCTCTGGGCAGTAAACAGTAAACAACAAGATTGCAATGACAAGCATACGACTTCCAAACATGAAATATATTCAGGCAACAATACAAAAAAGCACTAGTATTTTAAGCACTAAATAGTTACCAGTGCAATAAAGTCACCATTAGTCCACTAGGTATCTCAGCACAGCCTTCAGGTTGTTCACTTCCCCTCCTCCCATGCAGTACCAGCATCTGATCACCTGACACCACCCAGTCCAAGGCCCAGGCAACAGGAATGAAGGAAACAGTAGCAAGCAACTTGATGCGCAATCAATTACACTCAAGATGAAGTGATTCCATAACTGAAGGCTTTAATCTGCTAGAACCTTTTCCCCAGCAGCTTTGATACAGAAAGTGAAGGCTGCTGGGACGGCACCATCTCTTATACCCCACCTTCAGGGCGGAGCTACGCAATACAGCCAATGGTAGACTCCAGGGTCTAACAAATGGTCATCAGCCTCTCAGGTACCGCAATACCTGGTACTACCACACAACTCACACTTCCAAACATGAAATAGTCAAAGGTCAATAAACAGTCAATGTTGCAACAAAAGTACCAGCAAACTGCAAAAGCGGACCCTTCCCTATCTTCAGCTTGGCCTTCCACTTGCCTCATTCCAGATAAAAGAAGCAGAAGGGGCAGCAATGAGCAGATGCAGACTCTTAGATAGTTGCAGTAACATTCCTCTCTTACTCGCTCTGGCAGTTCCAGCAGCAGACTCTCAAGCCAGAAGCCAGAAACAATCAATATCGAAAGACACGCAAATACAAAGCATAGCCGACGGGATGAGATAGCACCCCTTCCCATCCTTCAGTTCAATAGCCAGTCAACCAAAACCTTCCCTTGCCTCACACCAGGTCAAAGAAGCAGAGGGGGAAATAGCAAACAGACCACAGCCTCCAGGTAGCTGTGGTATTGTCCAAGTCACTGCTCCTCTCCCTCTTCTTCTGGCACTGAGAAAGCACCCCTCTCACTTCTTCAGTCCAGTAGCAGGTCAGCTCACTCCAGGTCAAAGAAGCAGAAGGGACAGCAATCAGAAGATAGAAAGTAAGTCTGCAAGCAGTTTGTTGCTGAAAGCAGAAGCATGCAGAAGACACAACCGGCAGCTACTTGGGTAATGGGGAATGTGAGTTACCCCAATAAGGGGGTGAGGCAATCTTTAACTTTTCAGCTATATAAATAGAGACAGCCAGTATGGTACCGGTAGAGAGAGAACCTGTTATCAACTATTGGTCCATCTCATAAGAAATAGGAGCAGGACCAATATTTCTGTTAACATGCGGACTAATGTTTGGGGGTTTGGTGGGAGGATGGGATCGTTGTTATTGATATGGGGACTGACATTACATTAATTACTGATTATTGTTTATTGTTGGGTGTAAATTTGGGAGAAAGTGTGAAAAAGGAGAATAAAAATATTTGAAAAAGAAATAATAGGAGTAGACCACATGGTCCCTTGAATGTGCTCCACCAATCAATAGGATTATTCGCTTCAAATTCACTTTCCTGCCTGCTCCCCACATCCTTTGATTCTCTGCAAGACCAGAAGCTTGTCTATCCAAGTGTTAAATACAGTCAGTAACCGAGATTTCACAACTTTCTTGAGGAGAGAATTTCAAAGATTTGCAACTCTCTTGGATGAAGGAATTTATCCTCATCTCAGTCCTAAAGGATCGGCCCCGTAGCCTGTAAATATCATGTAAATAAATGCAAATGGATCCGCCCTCCCGTGCCTCTCCGGTCCCCGTGATAGTGAATCAAGTGGGCACGATTCACTTTGCCCTCTCTACAACTGTGACCCTGGCCCCCGTTGATCTGCTGCTAGGCCTACCATGCCAGGGCCATGATCGGAGAAACCTTCTGAGCCTATCTGAGGCCCAACGTTTCCCCACCCCCTGTACCGCACATCGGTCCCGACCCCGCTTTCTGCACTGCATAGCAACCCCCAAACCCCAGATTGCCTGATTGTTCCACCCACCCCCGCGTACAGGGGTTACCTGACTAGCCCCCCCACCAGGACCCCTGTAAAAGGGAAACCACCCCCAGGGACTACTGTGATAGGCAGATCCCCCACCACAGGGACCCCTGTGATAAGGGGAACCCCACAGCGACCCAGGGCTCCTGCAATAGGGGGACACTACCAGAAAAGCGATCCCTGTCAGGAAGTCCCCCAGAAGAGCGGTCCAGACAGAGACAATGAAAAGAATCACTTCTTTAACACTCACCTGGGCACTCTGCGCTCTCTCTCTCGCACTCTGCGCTCTCAGTACCTGTTCCTGTGCTCAGGTACAGGAAGCAGCACCTGAAAATTCCTGGAAAGAGCAAAGCAGTCAACTGGGATTAAACCCCCTCAGAACTTTGATCTGCAAGCCATTCATTAATTTTTATGTTTTTTGTAAGAGTACAAAGAGTGCAAGGAGAGCGGCGGGGACACAGTCAAAGAGCACGAGGAGAGCGGCGGAGACACAGCTGCCGGAGAAGAGGGCTTCAGATTTTTGGCGGGAGCAGTGGCCAGGGGTCTATCGGGAAGGTAAGTTTGCCTCTTTAAAAACTTACCTTGAGGAGTGACATCACAGCAAAGCAGTGACCTGATTGGCTGGTAAGGAAAGTGCTCCAATTAGCAGTAGCTGGGAGAAATTTAACTCTTTGTGTGTTGGTAAGTATTGTGATTGGTAAGTAAAATCTTTATTCCTTTCACTTATTCATTATTTGATATTATATTTGTAATCAGTTAAGGTAAAGTGTAAAAATGGCAGGAGATCCCAGACCCGTGTTATGCTCCTCGTGCTCAATGTGGGAGTTCAGGGACGCAGCCGATGCCCCTGACTCCTTCATGTGCAGGTACTGTGTCCAGCTGCAGCACCTGTTAGACCGCATGACGGCTCTGGAGCTGCGGATGGACTCATTCTGGAGCATCCGCGATGCTGAGGAGGTCGTAAACAGCACGTTCGGTGAGTTGGTCACAGCGCAGATTAGGATTGGTGAGGGAGACAGGGAATGGGTGACCAAAAGGCAGAGAAAGAGCAGGAAGGCAGTGTAGGTGTCCCCTGCGGGCATCTCCCTCCAAAACAGGAATGCCATTTTGGATACTGTTGGGGGAGATGACTCACCAGGGGAAGGCAGTAGTAGCCAGGCTCATGGCACCGTGGCTGGCTCTGCTGCACAGAAGCACGGGAAAAAGACTGGCAGGGCTATAGTCGTAGGGCATTCAATCGTAAAAAGGGAATGTGGTCCTACAATCAGAATTTAGGGAGTTAGGAGATATGTTAAAAAGTAGGACCTCAAAGGTAGTAATCTCAGGATTGCGACCAGTGCCATGAGACAGTCAGAGAAGAAATTCAAGAATAGTCAGAATGAATATGTGGCTTGAGAGATGGTGCAGGAGGGAGGGGTTCAGATTTTTGGGACATTGGAACTGGTTCTGGAGGCGGTGTGACCATTACAAATCGGATGGTCTACACCTGGGCAGGACTGGAACCAATGTCCTCGGGGTGCTTTTGCTAACACTGTTGGGGAGGTTTTAAACGAATGTGGCAGGGGGATGGGAACCAGATTAGGAAGTTAGAGGTCAGTAAAGAGGCAGCAACTAAAGCCAGTCAGGTACTAGATAATAAACTCAATGTGACTAAGGGGAAGAGTACACAGGGAAGAGATGATGAACGCAAAGGAACAGGTGGTCTGAGGTGCATTTGTTTTAATGCGAGAAGTGTAGCAGGTAAGGCAGATGAACTTAGGGCTTGGATTAGTACCTGGGAATATGATGTTATTGGTATTACGGAGACTTGGTTGAGGGAAGGGCAAGACTGGCAACTAAATATCCCAGGGTATAGATGCTTCAGGAGAGATAGAGAGGGAGGTAAAAGGGGTGGAGGAGTTGGATTACTGGTCAGAGATGATATCACAGCTGTGATTAAGGAGGGCACGATGGAGGATTCGAGCACTGAGGCAATATGGGTAGAGCTAAGAAATAGGAAGGGTGCAGTAACATTGTTGGGACTTTACTACAGGCCTCCCAAAAGTGAGCGTGAAGGAGAGGTACAAATATGTAGACAGATTATAGAAAAATGTGGGAGCAATAGGATGGTCGTGATGGGAGATTTTAACTTCCCCAACATTGAATGGGACTCATGTAGTGTTGGAGGTGCAGATGGAGCAGAATTTATAAGGAGCATCCAGGAGAGATTTTTGGAGCAGTATGTAAATAGTCCAACTTGGAAGGGGCCATACTGGACCTGGTGTTGGGGAATGATCCCGGCCAGGTGGTTGAAGTTTCAGTCGGTGATTACTTTGGGAATAGCGATCACAATTCCGTAAGTTTTAGAATACTCATGGACAAAGACGAGAGTGGTCTAAAGGAGGAGTGCTAAATTGGGGAAAGGCCAAGTATAACAAAATTCAGCAGGAGCTAGGGAATGTGGATTGGGAGCAGCTGTTTAATGGTAAATCCACATTTGAAATGTGGGAGTCTTTTAAGGAAAGGTTGATTAGAGTGCAGGACAGACATGTCCCTGTGAAAATGAGGGATAGAAATGGCAAGATTAGGGAACATTGGATGACAAGTGGAATTGTGAAACTAGCTAAGATGAAAAAGGAAGCATACATAAGATCTAGGCGACTTAAAACCGATGAAGCTTTGGAGGAATATCGGGAAAGTAGGACAAATCTCAAACGCGCAATAAAGAGGGCTAAAAGCTGTCATGAAATATCTTTGGCTAACAGGGTTAAGGAAAATCTCAAAGCCTTTTATTCGTATATAAGGAGCAAGAGGGTAACGAGAGAAAGGATTGTCCCACTCAAAGACAAAAGAGGGAATTTATGCATGGAGTCAGAGGAAATGGGTGAGATTCTTAATGAGTACTTTGCATCAGTATTCACCGAGGAGAGGGACATGACGGATGTTGAGGCTAGGGATGGATGTTTAAATACTCTAGGTTAAGTCGGCATAAAGAAGGGGGAAGTTTTGGGTATTCTAAAAGGCATTAAGGTGGACAAGTCCCCAGGTCCGGATGGGATCTATCCCAGGCTACTACTGAGGTAAGCGAGGGACAGAGTTGCTGGGGCCTTAACAGATATCTTTGCAGCATCCTTGAGCATGGGTGAGGTCCCGGAGGACTGGAGAATTGCTAATGTTGTCCCTTTGTTTAAGAAGGGTAGCAGGGATAATCCAGGGAATTATAGACCTGTGAGCTTGACGTCAGTGGTAGGCAAACTGTTGGAGAAGATACTGAGGGATAGGACCTATTCACATTTGGAAGAAAATAGACTTATCAGTGAGAGGCAGCATGGTTTTGTGCAGGGAAGGTAATGTCTTACAAACCTGATAGAATTCTTTGAGGAATTTAGGGAGCTAGGGTGGAAGCTGAGAGCCAGGATAAACCATGTTGTCATCTCTGGTTTGTTGCCGGTGCCACGTGCTAGTGAGGTGAGGAACAGGGAGAGAGTGCAGATAAACACGTGGCTGCAGGGATGGTGTAGGAGGGAGGGTTTCAGTTACGTGGATAATTGGAGCATCTTCTGGGGAAGGTGGGACCTGTACAGACAGGATGGTTTTGCACCTGAACCCGAGGGGCACCAATATCCTGGGAGGGAAATTTGCTACGGCTCTTCGGGGGAGTTTAAACTAATTTGTCAGTGGGACTGGGAAAACGAGCTGTGTTCCAGAAGCCAATGTCGAGAGTAGTGAGGTACTGAGGAGGGTATCAACCTCGCAGGAGTGTAACGGCAGACAGAAAGGTTTGTTGTAGTGTGTCTACTTCAATGCAAGGAGCATCCGGAATAAGATCGGTGAACGTGGAGCGTAGATTGGTACTTGGGACTACCATGTTGTGGCCTTTACGGAGACATGGTTAGAACAGGGACAGGAATGGTTGTTGGAAGTTCCGGGGTATAGATGTTTCAGTAAGAGTAGGGAAGGTGGTAAAAGAGGTGGAGAAGTAGCATTGTTAATCAAGGAGAGTTTAACGGCTGCAGAAAGGCAGTTTGAAGGGGATCTGCCTACTGAGGTAATATGGGCCGAAGTTAGAAATAGGAAAGGAGCAGTCACATTGTTAGGAGTTTCTATAGGCCTCCAAATAGTAATGGAGATGTTGAGGAAGAAATTGCAAAACAGATTATGGATAGGTGTGGAGGTCTCAGGGTGTTTGTCATGGGAGACTTTAACTTTCCAAATATTGATTGGAACCTCTATCGGTCGAACAGTTCGGAAGGGGCAGTTTTTGTACAGTGTGTGGAGGAGGGTTTCCTGACACAATATGTGGATAGGCCAACAAGAGGGGGGGCCACATTGGATTTAGTACTGGGTAATGAACTGGGCCAAGTGTTAGATTTGTTTGTGGGAGAGCACTTTGGAGATAGTGACCACAATTCGGTGTCTTTCACTATTGCAATGGAGAGGGATAGGGCCATACGGCAGGGCAAGGTTTATAATTGGGGGAGGGGTAATTATGATGCGATTAGGCAAGAATTAGGGAGCATAAGATGGGAACAGAAACTGTCAGGGACAGGCACAAATGAAAAGTGGAGCTTGTTCAAGGAACAAATTCTGTGTGTCTTTGGTAGGTATGTCCCTGTCAGGCAGGGAGGAAATGGCCGTGTGAGGGAACCATGATTCACAAAAGAGGTTGAATGTCTTGTCAAGAGGAAAAAGGAAGAGTATGTAAGGATGAGAAAACAAAGTTCAGTAGGGTCGCTTGAGGGTTACAAGGTAGCAAGGAATGAGCTGAAAAAAGTGCTTAGGAGAGCTAGGAGGGGGCATGAGAAGTCCTTGGCGGGTCGGATCAAGAAAAACCCTCAGGTTTTTTACTCTTATGTGAGAAATAAAAGAATGACCAGGGTGAGGTTAGGGCCGGTCAAGGACAATCGTGGGAACTTGTGCATGGAGTCAGAAGAAATAGGAGAGGTATTGAATGAATACTTTTCTTCAGTGTTCACATGTTTTTGAGGATGAGCGTGTGATTCAGGTGGGTAGGCTGGAAGAAGTAGATATTCTGAGGAAGGATGTATTAGCAATTTTGAAAAACCTGAGGGTCGACAAGTCTCCTAGGCCAGATGGGATATTCCCAAGGATTCTTTGGGAGGCAAGGGATGAGATTGCAGAGCCTTTGATCTTTGGGTCCTCACTGTCCACGGGATAGTGCCAGAGGACTGGAGAGTGGCGAATGTTGTTCCTCTGTTCAAGAAAGGGAATAGGAATGACCCTGGTAATTATAGGCCAGTTAGTCTTACTTCGGTGGTCGGGAAGATAATGGAAAAGGTCCTGAAGGATAGGATTTATGACCATTAGGAAAGATGCAGCTTAATCCGGGATAGTCAACACGGATTTGTGAAGGGTAAGTCTGCCTCACAAATTTGATTGAATTCTTTGAGGAGGTAACTAGGTGGGTAGATGAAGGTAGAGCATTGATGTCGTATACAGGGATTTTAGTAAGGCGTTTGATAATGTTCCCATGGTCGGCTCATGAAGAAAGTAAGGAGGTGTGGGATGGAGGGAAATTTGGCCAATTGGATAAGTAACTGGCTATCACATAGAAGACAGAGAGTGGTGGTGGATGGAAAATTTTCAGACTGGAGACCATTTACCAGCGGTGTACCACAGGGATCAGAGCTGGGTCCTCTGCTATTTGTGATTTTTATCAATGACTTGGAGGAGGGGGCTGAAAGGTGGGTCTGTAAACTTGCTGATGACACCAAGATTGGTGGAGTAGTGGATGAGATGGAGGGCTGTTGTAGGCTGCAAAGAGACATTGATAGCATGCAGAGCTGGGCCGAAAAATGGCAGATGGGGTTTAACACTGATAAGTGCGAGGTGATTCATTTTGGTAGGACAAATTTGAATGCGGATTACAGGGTCAACGGCAGGATTCTGAGGAATGTGGAGGAACAGAGAGATCTTGGGGTTCATGTCCACAGATCTCTGAAGGTTGCCACTCAAGTGGATAGAGCCGTGAAGAAGGCCGATAGTGTGTTAGCGTTTATTAACAGGGGGCTTGAGTTTAAGAGCCGCGGGGTTATGCTGCAACTATACATGACCCTGGTGAGACCACATTTGGAGTATTGCGTGCAGTTCTGGTCACCTCATCATAGGAAGGATGTGGAAGCATTGGAAAAGGTGCAAAGGAGATTTACCAGGATGCTGCCTGGTTTGCAGGATAGGTCTTATGAGGAAAGGTTGAGGGAGCTAGGGTTTTTCTCTTTGGAGCGGAGGAGGATGAGAGGTGACTTCATAGAGGTTAATAAGATGATGAGGGGGATAGAAAGAGTGGACGTTCAGAGACTATTTCCTCGTGTGGATTTAGCTGTTACAAGGGGGCATAACTATAAGGTTCGGGGTGGGAGATATAGGAGGGATGTCTGAGGTAGGTTCTTTACTCAGAGAGTGGTTAGAATGTGGAATGGACAGCCTGCTGTGATAGTGGAGTCGGACACTTTTAGGAACTTTCAAACGGTTATTGGATAGGCACATGGAGCACACCAGAATGACAGGGAGTGAGATAGCTTGATCTTGGTTTCGGACAAAGCTAGGCACAAGATCGGGGCCGAAGGGCCTGTTCTGTGCTGTACTGGTCTATGTAAGAGTGAGATGTTTGTGGTGCAGGAAAGGGGCCAGGAGAATAGGCTGAAGGAGCTGCCATTTAGGCCATTTCCAGCAGAGTTGGTAGAGGCGGGCACGATTGCATCATTCAAGATGCATCTCGACAGATATATGAACAGGCGGGAACAGAGGGAAAATAGGCGACAGGTTTAGATAAAGGATCTGAATCGGCGCATGCTGGGAGGACCGAAGGGCCTGTTCCTGTGCTGTAATTTTCTTTGTTCCTTGTGCAAGTCATAGGTCATAGATCATAGAATTTACAGTGCAGAAGGGGGCCATTCGGCCCATCGAGTCTGCACCGGCTCCTGGAAAGAGCACCCTACCCAAGGTCAACACCTCCACCCCACAACCCAGCAACCCCACCCAACACTAAGGGCAATTTTGGACACTAAGGGCAATTTATCACGGCCAATCCACCTAACCTGCACATCTTTGGACTGTGGGAGGAAACCGGAGCACCCGGAGGAAACCCACGCACATACGGGGAGGACGTGCAGACTCCGCACAGACAATGACCCAAGCTGAAATCGAACCTGGGATCCTGGAGCTGTGAAGCAATTGTGCTATCCACAATGCAACCGTGCTGCCCACAAGTCCCTCTGAATGTCAACATTTATAATTTAATGCCTCTTAAAAGTAGTCTGCTTTTCTATTCTTTATATCAAAGTGAATGACCTCAGGCTTTCCATGCTTTGCTCCATCTGCCCATTACTCTTTGCAACATCTTTGCGTCATCCTCAAAGCTTCCACTTCCATATAGCTTTTTGTCATCAGTAAATATAGATCCATTGCTTTCTGTTTCTTTGGTTCAATCATTAATATAGATTGCAAATAACTGAGGCCCCAGCAATTATCCTTGCAACACTCCACTAGTTTTAGACTGCGAACTTGAAAAGTCCCAATTTATCTCGACCCTTTATTTCCTGTTTGTTAACCAATTCTTTAATCCATTTAAATATATAACCCCAAACTACATAAGCCCTTATCTTTGTGTATTAACCATTTGCATGGCACATTATTGAATGCCTTTTGGCAATTCAGGTATACAATGTCTTCTGTGTTCCCTGTATCTACCCTACTAGTTACATTCTCAAAATACTTAAATAAAGTTGTCAAGGAATTTGATGAACCAATTTTTCTTTGCCTGATCATATTCTGATTTTCTAAGTGCATTTTGAGACTTCCTTGATAACAGATTAAAGTACTTTCCTCATGACTGATATGCAGTTAGCTGTACTTTGTTAGGACAGTGGTTAGGCTAGTGGTTAACACAGTTGCTTCACAGCTCCAGGGTCCCAGGTTCAATTCCCGGCTTGGGTCACTGTCTGTGCGGAATCTGCACGGTCTCCCCGTACCTGTGTGGGTTTCCTCCGGGTGTTCCAGTTTCCTCCCACAGTCCAATGATGTGCAGGTTAGGTGGATTGGCCATGCCAAATTGCCCTTAGTGTCCAAAAAATGTTAGGTGGGGATAGGTCTTAAATGGGGTGCTCTTTCAAGGGCTAGTGCAGACTCGATGGGCCGAATGGCCTCCTTCTGCACTGCAAATGATTCTATGAAAACAAAGGTAGTTTTAGGCGATTTATATTTATATTGATAAACATTAGAAAAAATATACAGTTTTGTGTGTTTAATTTAACATTTCTGTGACTGGAAAAAAAAAACCTCTAGTTCGGTTCGTGCTGAACAAAAGTATTTGTATATGTAGTGGTTGATTTCAATTCCAACTGTGATTCTATTGTGCTCAGGAAGGATTATGGCATGAAGAATCAACAGTTGTAGCAGTTGTTGCCTAGCAACTGGAAGCCTTTGTAAGGTCAGAAAGCTTTTCATTTTTGTTTTAATTGAATGTATTGCAGTCGGAGATAGGGTACCGGGGAGGGAATATTTCTCAACTCTGCCAGAAGAAAGACTGGACAGCACAGGAGCAGCAAAGAATCAGGTTTCCTACGTAACCAGCTCCTATCCAGATAACCAGGGAATTGGGACAGAAAAAATGTCTTAAGACAACTGATGCTAAGAGTACAGAGACCAAGGTGTTCAGGAAAAGTCAAAGAAAAGTAAACAAAGAGTTCTTATATAAAGAGATAATTGCAGGTTTAGAGTGGGAAAGCAGACGACAAAGATCATTCAAAAGTTTGATGCCATCTACAGTCTGGCAACCGAGAATTAAAGCAATTGTGAAGTTTAAACAGCAGGCAATACAAAGAAATACTAAAGGGGGTGAAGTTAAACCTGGACAGGATTCACTGCTAACGTGGTGTGGAAGCTTTATTTAAATGTCTCATTTGAAAAACTTGGATTGGATTTCGGAGTGCACACCACTAAGGGAAAATATTAATGTGTGAGAACATGTTAAAGCGTGTTTTTGGGAGTGGAGTTTGGAAACTCATGTGACAATTAACTGGCGGGTTTCTGACGTGAATTCCACAGACACTATCTTGCCTTCAGAGCGGAATGCATATATTTGACCACACTCATCTTATGGCTTAAAAGGGGCTTTATTTATTAATGAAGCCATTGTAGCTTAAGGTGTTCTTTGTAATCCGTGTTAATCTTAAAAGGTGTATAATTGTTATGCTAAGGAGGGAGGAAAGGAGTATTGTATTGTTATGTTTCTTTGAGCCAGCGTTCCATTCTTTGATCTCCTCATCCAGTAATAATATCAACTGGGATTGTAACACCTGTAGTTTCCTATTTCCCCTGTCCTATATTTCCTGGGCTGGATTCTACGCCCCACCGCGCCCCATTTCTGCCCTGACCCACTGGCAGGATTCTCCGTTATGCCGGCCGGTCAACGGGGTTTCCCATTGTGGGGCAGCCCCACGCCGTCGGGAAACCCCCGGGTGCCGGAAAACGGAGAATCCCGCCGGCAGAGAATCCAGCCCCCTAACATTCAATCCATTGGACCATTTGAGAATCTAGGAAAGTTTGAAAAATCATAGCAAACACATCGTTCATCTCTGTAGCTATCTATTTTAGAACCCTGGGATGTAAACGATTAGATCCTGGGAATTTGTCAGATTTTAGACCCACAGCTCTCTCCAGTACTCTTTTCTCTGCTAACATTAATTACCTTAATTTTCTCACGCTGTTTAACCCCTAGTTTACCCTCTGTTTCAGGTGTGCAACTCATATCTTCTGCTGTGAACACAGGCACCAAATATTTGTTCCATATCTCTGCCATTTCCTCATTCCACATGATAATTTCTCATTTTCTGTTTCTAAGGACCAATGTTAACTTTAGCTACTCTCTTCCTTTTTACTTACTTTGCTGGTTTCCAAAGCACTTCTAAGCTCAAGCTTAACTGTTCCTCTTTGCAACATTATAAGGTTCCGCTTTTAATCTAATGATATCCTACCTCTGTAAGCCACAGATGGATTTTTCTTATTGAGCCTATTTTTTGCTTTTGTTTCCAAAGTGCTGGTAATATTCTGGCTAAAGAATGGGATAAAAAGATTAGCTCAAGAAGGTGAGAAAGAGACACCAAGTAACAGTAGAATACATGATCTGACACTTCATATTTTTAACATATCTAATTACAATTAAACCTGAAAGAATGAGACTCAATTAAGTTTTAGTGCTGGTTAGGTTTAGTGGATGTAATTAATGCTGATCTCATCATTAAAAGAATCACTGAGTGATAATCCAGGCTAATTCTATATGCACACTCCTGACATGGATCCATAGAGGTTTCCAGCATTATATCAGACCCGCTATAATTTTAAGCTGCAAGTTTACTTTGTAGCTACTCTCCAAGCGCGACAGCTTTGTACCATTCAACGCATTTCATTTGTGAGCCAGATTTTGTGATGCCGATTTCATGAAGCTAACAGAAAAGCAACTTCTGCATTTAATAATGCATGTGCCCTAGTCTGAAGCTGCTGTGGTATTTACATATAAATAACTGTGTGCACCATTAGTCTCACTGCTATTTAGGCAGAAACTTATGGATCATTGTTAATTGGTCATTTTGTTACATGTTTTTTCTAAGATGTAACATTTGGTCTGAAATTTTCCCATAATTTGTCAGAGACCTCGATTTATCAGGCCGGCTAACCCTGGGTGCAAATACCGTAATGGCCGCTAAATATCACGAGAGCCCAAAAACGGGATTTGTGCCAGCAAGATTTTGGTAGGCAATCTTCCTGATCCCTCCCCGATGACGCGATCACGTTCATGCTCAGGAAGGATGCGGACCTGATTGACATGACTTTGAATCCATTGACATCTACTGAATAGGGTTAATGTCACATCTTCAGCCCTCTTCGAATCTTTGCATCCACCAGGTCACGCTGGCATGAAATACTGCTGTTTTGTAAAAATAAAACAGGAACCAGGCGCCATAACCTTCAAGAGTGTGGAATGAGGTTTGCACCACTGTCTCTACCTAGCATCTGAGAGTCCTAGCAGGTAGAGGCCACTGGGCAGCTCCATGGATATGTGTGTGAGGGGGGGGGGGGGGGTTATTGGGGGGGTTTTGGGGGGACAGAAAGAGGAGGGCAGCTTATGGGGGCATACGGCTGTACTCGCGGGGTGGGGTGGGAAGGGGTTCCACTCTCTCAATTTCCAGCTGGTGTGCTTCTATCAGATGCAGTTCATGCTTGTTTGCACCCATTTTCCAGGAAGCGTGCATGATAGCTTCACCTTTGGCTAATTGCAGATCCCTGGAATGTTCAGGGATCCTATAGGGCTGTCTCCTCGGGGACAAGGGATATCCCCTCAGATTGTGGCTGATGACGCCACCTGATATGCATCAGAAGCAGTGTGATGCTCACCAGATGATGAGACAGAAAACGGCTTGCTAAGGTCACCCACCAAGGTGTGTGTTTCTGCAATGGTGGATGGTGCGGGTGAAAACTGTGACACTTCATCGGTGTCCTCCTCCAACATCTCGTCTGAGGTCGTGTCGAGGGTGGGCGGCGGGACAGTTCTGGTGGACAGGCCAGGCTCTTCGGGTGATGTTACTAGAAGGCAAGGAAGACGGTATTAGTGCATGGCCAGGTCAAAGGTGTGTCAAAGATGTGCAGAATTTACCAGAAAATGCCAGTATCAGGTCCTAACTGGAAACTGACATGTTTATCCCCAGAAACACCCTGGGCTAGACTTTCCGCAGCCCCGCGGCGGAATCGCATTCGGCGCGGGGGCGGAGAATCCAATTTCACGCCGAAATCGGGCCCGGCGCCAGTCCGCCGATTCTCCAGGACCCGAGAATCGGCGTGTTCACTGAGTACTCCGCGCAGCTGGGGGGCCATTGCCAGAGGCCTGCCCAGCGATTCTCCGCTCCCGACCTGCCGAGTTCCCGAAGGCGTGGTTCTAACCACCTATCGCCTGTCGGGATGCTCGCGTGGCATATGCGGACTCAGTCCGTGGCCACCCTGGTGGGGGGCGGAGGGATCGGGCACCGGGGTGGTGGTGGGAGTGGTGGCGGGAGGGGGCCTTATAGGCAGGCGGGGGACCGATCGCCGCAATCGTATCTTCAGGCGTGCGGCCAATCGGGGGGTCTGCCATGGTGCTCGGTGCAGCCACTGGAGGCCGCACGGACAGTGACCTGAGACACGAACGAACCCAGAGGCCGCCGCTGTGAGCATGCGCGGACTCAAAACCGGAAGTGCGGTGGCCCATATCCACAGCTAGAGCTGCATAAACTACTCTGGGTCCCTGCTAACCCTCTGCAGGTCAGTGAATCGGCTCCACTTTTTCACAGGGATCTTCAGAGTGAAATGCCAGCATTTGTACGCTGGCGTGGGGGACATAGTCCCATTTTGGTAGAATCCAGCCCCCTAACGTGTTCTGGCTTTCCACCTTCAGTTAGAAATTAGGCTGAGTAATATGCTACCAGGCCGCCTCTGAACAGCAGACTAGCAGGGGACAAGGCAGAAGTGAAAGCAAAGCAGCAGTGAGTAGAGATACCAACATGCTTTGTAAGCTTGTGGGCACATTGACTGTAACGTTCCATAAAAAGGCAGATCATTGTGCTGGCCACTAGCACAGTACCTTACTGTGGACAAGGAGTCACTTCAAAGTCAAGATTCATCCCATTGTAACCCTGAGAAATCAAGGAAAGACAAATTAGGGCAGAGTTCCTCCTGTAGCTTGAGCTAACGCAGTTATTCTGTGCGATCGCTCAATACCGGATCAACAATGACAAGATTAAATTATATAAAACTCTTATGATACTCATGCTCATTTTCTTTATTTCCACCTTAATGGTTTCTTTTTCATATGTTCATGGTGTACGAGTGTTGGTGGCATGGTCAGCATTAATTGCCCACCCCTAAATGCCTTTGGGAAGGTGGTGGTGAGCTACCTTCTTAAAGCACTGTAACCAATGTGCTGTAGGCACACCCACAGTGGTGTTGGGGGGGGGGGGGTTCAGGATTTTGAAGGTAAAGGAATGGCAGTACATTTCTCAGTCAAGTTTGTGTGTGGCTTGAAGGGCAATTTGATAGTGGTGGTGTTCTCACACAGCTGGTGGTAGATATCGTGGATTTGGAAAGTGCTTTTGAAGAAGCCTTGGAAAGGTGCTGCAGAGCGAGGGCGGCATGGTGGCATAGTGGTGAAGACTGCTGTCTCACGGCGCTGAGGCTCCGGGTTCGATCCTGTCTCAGGTCACTGTCTGTGTGGAGTTTGCACATTCTCCCCGTGTGTTCATGGGTCTCATCCCCACAACCCAAACATGTGCAGGGTAGGTGGATTGGCCACGCTAAATTGCCCCTTAATTGGAAAAAAAAGGAATTGGGCACTTCAAATTTAAAAAAAAAAGGAAAGGTGCTGCAGATCATCTTGTGGATTTTCCCTATCTTAGGCAGTCCCTCAGGATTGAGGACGATTTGACCTGCAGACTCTGCCACATGCAGGGCAGGTTGTGCTTGAAAGGTTGGGTAGATGATGTCGTGTTGGATGTTCTGCTATACAGACGATCCAACACGGTTGTAGATGGTATAGCTCAGTTTTATTACTCTTAATAACAATGGTAAAAACTGGGCGGCATGGACTGGTTGGGCCGAAGGGCCTGTTTCCATGCTGTAAACTTCTATGATTCTATCTGTAAACTTATGACTGTGGTTCGTAATTTACCCGTTAACCTGTGGACCCAGCCCTAACACTATCTTGAGAGGCACTCAGCACATGGTGTATGTCTGAGTGACACTCTGTGGGCTCTGTGCCCTGAGCTGTCTCCTGCTGGAATCCGCGGAAACTGTGGTGTTCCCCGTTTTATAGTGCGGGGGCTCTCACTGGTGATTGGCTGTGATGTTGCGTGTGTGTTGATTGGTCCGTTGATCTGTCCATCAGTGTGTCTGTGTGTTTGCACCATGATATGTTTATATGAATATCATGACATCCCCCTTTTTACAAGAATATGTGCCTATGTGGTAATAAATATTGGTGTGTACTGAGTGCAGCTGAATATGTGTGTGCAATATCTACAACATGTACATGAGGCTAAACTATATACATAGGAAGGTGTCAGGTGCAACATAGCAATGAGATTGTACCATAAACAAAACAAGTGCAATCATCAAACATCGAAAACAAACTCCTGGAACGACAAAAAGAGAAACACATTAACATTGTGGCATAACACTTTAGTGGGTCCAATGTGCAAACAGGCTCATAAGTCCAGCCTAGTAGGTGGGCGACAAATTTGGGTTGACCGCCTCAAGGGTGGGTTAAGATCCACCGGCTGAGGAATGGGCCTGGCCACAGGCGATAGAGGAACAGGCATAGTGGCAGGAAGCTCCACGAAGTCGACATCAGGGACAACAGGAGGGCGTGGCACCGGTGAATGATCACGTAGCGAGCGCGGAAGCAGCCGAAGAGCCCGGTGATTACGCCAGCGAATGGAGCCATCAGGCATTCGAACCAGGAACGAGCGGGGAGCCACGCGGCAGAGAACTTCGGCAGTTGCCGACCAGCCACCCTCTGGTAGATGGATGCGGACGTTGTCTCCAGGCGCCAAGGCAGGAAGATCAGTTGCCCGAGTGTCATGTGCCACCTTCTGCTGAGCACGCTGCTGTCGCATCCTCTGCAGTACTGGAGCATGGCTGGGTTTAGGAACATGAATGGATGGTAGAGTGGTCCTGAGGGCGCGACCCATCAACAGCTGGGCTGGCAAGAGGCCAGTGGACAGTGGGGCCAAGCGATAGGCCAGCAAGGCTAAACAGAAATCCAATCCGGCATCAGCAGCCTTGCAGAGGAGCCGCTTGACGATATGGACGCCCTTTTCCGCCTTGCCATTTGACTGGGGATGCAGAGGGCTGAACGTCACGTGTGTGAAGCCATACGAAGCGGCAAAAGAAGACCATTCCTGGCTCGCAAAACAGGGCCAATTGTCCGACATGACGGTAAGCGGAATGCCATGGCGAGCGAAGGTTTCCTTGCATGCCCTGATGACAGCTGACGATGTCAAATCGTGCAGGCGTACGACCTCTAGATAATTTGAAAGATAATCAATTATGATGACGTAGTCCCTGCCGAGCGCATGAGAAAGGTCCACACCCACCTTCGCCCAGGGGGACGTCACCAACTCATGGGGCAGAAGCATCTCAGGGGGTTGCGCCGGCTGAAACCTTTGGCAGGTGGGGCAGTTAAGCACCATGTTGGCGATGTCGTCGCTGATGCCCGGCCAGTATACAGATTCTTGGGCCCTCCGCCTGCACTTCTCAACCCCGAGATGGCCTTTGTGTAATTGTTCGAGGACCAACCTGTGCATACTGTGTGGAATCACAATCCGGTCCCGCTTTAGGACACCGTCAATGACGGCCATGTTATCCCGGACATTGTAGAATTGTGGGCACTGTCCTTTGAGCCACCCTTCCGTCATGTGGCGCATCACACGTTGTAGAAGGGGGTCAGCCACAGTCTCCCGGCGAATACGGGCCAGACTTGCATCATTAGCTGGCAGATTGGCCGATGTGAAGGCCACATGCGCTTCGACCTGACATACGAACCCCCCCGATTCGGGCGGTGTGCTCACTGCTCTGGACAGGGCATCCGCGATGATGAGGTCCTTTCCCGGGGTGTAGACCAGTTGGAAGTCGTACCTCCGGAGCTTGAGCAGAATGTGCTGGAGGCGAGGGGGTCATCTCATTCAGGTCCTTTTGTATGATGCTGACCAGGGGGCGATGGTCGATTTCCACGGTGAACTGAGGGAGACCATACACGTAGTCGTGGAACTTATCTATGACGGTTAACAAACCCAGGCACTCCTTCTCAATCTGCGCATAGCACTGTTCTGTGGGGGTCATGGCCCGCGAGGCATAGGCGACCGGGGCCCATGATGCAGTGTTGTCCCGTTGCAGGAGTACCGCCCCAATGCCGGACTGGCTGGCGTCAGTCGAGATCTTCGTATCTCGAGAAGTGTCGAAGAACGCCAATACCAGGGCTGTGGTGAGCTTAATCTTGAACTCCTCCCATTCCTTCTGGTCTGCGGGCAGCCACTGGAACTCCGTAGTCTTCTTCACTAGGTTGTGAAGAGCCATTGTGTGGGAGGCAAGGTTGGGAATGAACTTCCCCAGGAAGTTGACCATCCCGAGAAAGCGTAGCACTGCCTTCTTGTCTGCCGGCTGCGGCATGGCTGTAATAGCTGTCACTTTGTCTGCATCCGGACGCACTCCTGACCGGGATATATGGTCCCCCAGAAACTTTAGCTCAGTTTGGCCAAAAGAATACTTGAGGCGCAGGCCGTGCTCTCGTATCCGAGCAAAGACGCGCTGGAGACGACTGATGTGCTCCTGTGGTGGACCAGATGATGATGTCATCAACATAGACGCGCACCCCTTCGATGCCCTCCATCATTTGTTCCATGATTCTGTGAAACACCTCAGATGCCGAGATGATGCCAAACGGCATTCTATTGTAGCAGAACCTGCCAAAGGGCGTGTTGAAGGTGCACAGCTTCCTGCTGGACTGATCCAGTTGAATCTGCCAAAAACCCTTTGAGGCATCAAGCTTTGTAAAAATTTTAACCCGGGCCATTTCGCTTGTGATCTCTTCCCGTTTGGGTATGGGGTAGTGTTCCCTCATGATGTTGTTGATCAGGTCTTTCGGGTCGATGCAGATCCGGAGTTCGCCAGAGGGCTTTCTTACGCACACCATGGATCTGACCCATGGCGTGGGCTCCGTGACCCGGGAAAGCACTCCTTGGTCCTGGAGATCCTGCAGCTGCTGCTTGAGGCGGTCCTTGAGTGGTGCTGGGACTCTACGAGGTGCGTGAATGACCGGGGTGGCGTCCGGTTTGAGCCGTATTCTGTAAGTGTAGGGCAGTGTGCCCATGCCCTCGAAAGCCTCCTGTTTGTGGGCGGGGAGCGAGTGGAGCTGTGGCCTAAAGTCTGCATCCGGGAAGTCGGACATGCCTTCTGGAGACAGAGTGTGTACCCGCTGAACGAGGTGGAGAACCTTGCACGCCTGTGCGCCTAGCAGGGAGTCCTTCGATGATCCAACTATCTCAAAGGGCAGTGTGGCTGTGTATGCATTGTGTGTAACCTCGAGCTGGCAGGATCCCATGGTCGGGATAACAGTTCCGTTGTAATCGACCATCTGAAAGCGAGATGTCCGAATCAGTGGTTTGACCTTCAAGGCGTAGAAGGCTGACTATGCAATAAGGTTGGCGGAGGCACCAGTGTCTAAACGGAAAGTGATTGGTGATCGGTTGACCGTTAGGGTGGCACACCATTCATCACCCGGATTAATGCTGTACACTGGCATCGGCTGGTGGGTCCTACTTGGGGACATCCGATTCCTGTCAATGACCGCAACGCGGTCGTCGGTATCACCGGTCTGTACGTCGTCAGGGTATGACTCGGTGTATGGAGGCTGAATGGCCCGCACGTCCCTGCGAGGCTGGTGGAATTGGGGAGCGTTGGCAGGTTGAGCTGCTCGACAGCAGGCAGCGTAGTGTCCCATCTTGCCACAGCGGATGCATTGTCGATTCTTTGCTGGACATTGCCGCTTTAAATGTGCGGATCCACAGTTGCCGCACGTCGTGACGTCATGGCGTTCGTTGCGCCACCGCGCATGCGCAGTTTGGTCCTGCGTAGAGTGCGCCTGCGCGTCACGTCCCTCTGCGTCAACGTCTCTTTTGGCGCGTACAAGCACAGGAGGTCTCGGAAAGCGCGCAAAATGGCCGTCCTCGTCCGGCCGCGGGCCGGGAGGAAGTCGATCGACAGGACCCGCTCGGCCTCGTAGGACCACTGCCGTGCCAATTCGGCCGCCTGGAATTAGGAGTACCGGCTGGTCGCGTTTTCTTGGAGGACGCAGGCTTCGATGGCGGTGGCTAGGGTGAGGCTCTTAATTTTGAGGAGCTGCTGGCGTAGGGTGCCCGAGGTGACCCCAAAAACTATCTGGTCCCATATCATGGAATCGGAGGTGGCCTCATAGCCGCAGGACTGCGCGAGGATACGGAGGTGTGTCAGGAAAGATTGAAAAGGCTCATCTTTACCCTGCAGGCGCTGCTGGAAGAAGTACCTCTCGAAGCTCTCATTCACCTCGACGCTGAAGTGTTGCTCAAGTTTTAGAAGGACCGTCTTGTACTTCGTCTTGTCCTCACCTTCCGCGAACACCAGGGAGTTGTAGATGTGGATGGCGTGTTGCCCTGCCGTGGAGAGGAGGAGGGCGATTTTCCTGGTGTCCGATGCATTCTCCCTTTCTGTGGCTTCTAGGAAGAACTGGAAGCGCTGTTTAAACAGCCTGCAGTTGACGCCGAGGTTTCCAGCGATTTGGAGTGGCTGCAGCGGGCTGATGGTGTCTGGCGCAGGATGGCGGATCCCTGAAGATGTGCAGGTAGGTCTCACAGTTGCTGGGTTCCAATCCTGGTACTATGTCGTGTTGGGTTTTCCGCTATACAGACGAACCAACACGGTTGTAGATGGTACAATTCTGTTTTATTACTCTTAATAACAACATCTGTAAACTTATAACTGTGATTCGTAATTTACCCATTAACCTGTGGACCTAGCCCTAACACTATCTTAGAGAGACACTCAGCACATGGTGTATGTCTGAGTGGCACTCTGTGGGCTCTGTGCCCTGAGCTGTCTCCTGCTGGAATCCGCGGGAACTGTGGTGTTCCCCGTTTTATAGTGCGTGTACTCTCACTGGTGATTGGCTGTGATGTTGCGTGTGTGTTGATTGGTCCGTTGATCTGTCCATCAGTGTGTATGTGTATTTGCACCATGATATGTTTATCTGAATAGCATGACAGATGAGTTGTCGGGAGATTTGTACATTCCACATTCTGTATCTCCTTCCCGAATGAGCCTTCTCCATTTTTGTCGGTCACATCCCTGGGGATCCCATACATTGCTGCGTATGTGTGATCTCTTTAGAGGTGCTTCGAGAACATCCTTAAAGCGTTTCCGTTGTCCTCCTGGGAGACTCCTGCTGCTCGCAGCAGAGCTGTTGTATCGAGAATCAGGCATACGGACAACTTGTCCTGCCCAGAGGAGCTGCTTTTGAGTGACATCTCGATGCTGGGGATGTTGGCTTGGGAGGGGGCACTGCTGTTGGACTGTTTTAATGCCACCAGATTTGGAAGCCTTTGTGAAGATCACAAAAATTGTACTTTTGCAGTACTTTGAGTTTCCTGATGGAGGATGTTCAAATCTCCAAAGCTTATAGGAGTGCAGGAATCGCTCCCAGCTGATGTTATGACTGGGCAAGTTAGATCCCAGGGTGGAACCCAGGTTGATAGATCCTGTATAAAAGCAAATTACTGCCGATGCTGGAATCTGAAACCAAAAGATGAAATGCTGGAAAATCTCAGCAGGTCTGGCAGCATCTGTCGGGAGAGAAAAGAGCGAACATTTTGAATCCAGATGACCCTTTGTCAAAGATAGATCCGAATGTTTATCTTTTGTTTTGAACCACGGAGGGCACCTACTGAACAGGGTTACTGGAGTTTGCTGGATTAACTTTTTAAAAAAAATTTAGAGTGCCCAATTCATTTATTTTCCAATTAAGGGGCAATTTAGCGTGGCCAGTCCACCTACTCTGCACATCTTTGGGTTGTGGGGACGAAACCCACGCAAACGCGGGGAGATACTGGATGAACTTTTAACAAAATAATAAAACATTTATTATACAAGTAAAGGTGAACTATTAAACACTACACCTTCACCCCAGCCATACTTTCACAGATATATGCGGATTTGTAACAATAACACGAGTTACTAGTTACAAAAATCTCTCATACTGTAATGTTCACAGTAAGTATGCAATCCATGTAAACCAATAGGCAAACTGTGATCAGATACACTGCACACAAAAACCAAGTGAAAGGTGCCACCAAAACAAATTCCTTAGATTTCTCATCAACTCCTCCTCGACACTTGTCACTCTGTGAGTCAACTCATTTGTCTTTCACATGAGGGTTTCCAATCTTCGTTCTCAAAGAACATACCTTGGCAACTTTCCCTAAATGGCGCTTTCTCTTGGATGTCTTCACCAAGGATCCAGTTTTAGGGTTTCAACCTCTCTTCCTGGTATCCCTCTGCTTTGGATTCATGAGCATTCAAGCTTCTATGCAATCTCTCTAATACCTAGTCAGACCAGCAGAACTCCACTGCTTCACAGGCTGGTAGTAAGGAGTTACCAACCTTTTGGGTTTCCTTGGGTCTCTGGCTTCCCGTAATCCCACTTTATCACAGGTGTACAATTTGGCACCTCTGCTCCTCACTCTTAACTTTACTTACCAGGACCTTTTCCAGTTTCCTGTGTTTTTCCCATAGACTAAAAGGGAACTTCCTCCTCCCCCTCCCTGCTTTCGGGACTGTTCTGTTCTTTGGTACAAGACCCAATCCCCTCCATCTCCCTTCATGTTCTGTTGGAGAGACTTCATCTTCCCGCTGCATTTTGGAGCATAATCATCAACTGAGCCTCAAACTGCTTTCTGTTCCACTGTGGCCTCTCTGGTGCTGAGCAAAAGCCCAGTTTTTTATATCCTGTGTTGGCTTTAGCATCATAAAACCTCATTAACATACAGGTATCGAAACATGCCCAGAGACTTGCAGGCAACTTTCAAAAAATGAAACCAACACCGATGCTCCCTTAGCACACAACTGCAGAAATCTAAACTAATCTTAAATGTAATGCTACATCTTATTCTTAACACCTACAAATACAAATATGATTTGCTTAACTATCTCTATTTCTTAATAATATTGAAGCTCTATGACTGAGGTTTTGGAGTGGTTTTGGTTTTGGATTGAAAGTGGTGTAGGATGAACAGTTTCCTCTCTGTTCTGTCGATTATGTCCACACTTGTGTGCACTTTTCCAGAGGTGATGGGCAGTATTGCAGTGGGGAAAATGGAGGATAGCATTGGATCACTGATATAGCCTTGTTTGAACCTAGTTTTCAGAGATAGGGCTCGCTGTGGCTCTGTTGCTGAGAATCACGGTTTGCATGTCATCGTGGAGTAGGCGCAGGATTGTGCCAAATTTCCGAGGGCAGCCAAATTTGCGGAGGATACTCCATAAACTTTTGCAGTTAACGGAGTCAAAGTGATGGCAAAAAAGTTAATGTGAGGGCAGTTGGTTCTGTTCCTTGCATTTTTTTTGAAATTACCACAAGGTGAAGGTCATGGCTTCATGATCGGTGAAAACTGGAAGGAGTTCCTTAGGAATTGGGAGGACATGATTAAGGAGGATCCTTGCAATGATCCTTCCAGTGGCAGACAGCAAGTGATATCTCTGCAGTTACCACAATTGGACTGGTCTTCCATCTTGAATACACTCAGTGCCTCTGAGATCCCCCAGAATGCACTCCTCTTCCCAGATGAGGGTTACACGATTGGGCAGCCATTTTCAGGAGTGCATCTCTATTGTTTTTCAGAATATTAGCAGAGATTCCATCTATTCAAGGGGTTTTGTTGTTTTTCAGCTCTCAAATCAGTTTTCAATTTTTTTCTGACCAGAGTAATGCCGAGACTTGATTGGATGTTAGGACAGAATTGCAGACTTAAAACTTCTGGAGGGGAAAAAATAGTCTCCTCTCAAAGGGATTTAATTTGCTGTAATTCTTCTAAATGCAGCTGCGGTGTGTGAGGAGCGAGGGAGTGGATTGTATTCTGCTAAACATGCTGTGCTCGGTAAGGAACAGTAAGAATCTTCCTGGGTCTTGAGGTTGTAAGCAGCCCAATAAACTAGAGCAGCTTTTTATTTCACTGGCAACCATCCATGAAACAAGTGCAGTAGGCTCTGGAAAATAAACAGCCCGAGGCATTGTGTGAACAAGTTATAAATTGCTGCTTATTATTCAACAACAAAATCTCACCAACTCATCAACTGAAAGTTAAACTACACAGGGAACTAAAATGTCAATGCTTCTGTTTTGTATTTCTAACATGCAAATAACTTCTTCAGGATACCAACTGACCTTTCCAGCATGAAATAAGTATTTCTTAACTCTGGGAGCTATAGT
Organism: Scyliorhinus torazame; assembly: GCF_047496885.1. NCBI lineage: Eukaryota > Metazoa > Chordata > Chondrichthyes > Carcharhiniformes > Scyliorhinidae > Scyliorhinus > Scyliorhinus torazame. The sequence continues at coordinate 139,890,165 of NC_092720.1, read as the reverse complement.
CCATCTGAGAAAGCTGCTGGAAGTTTCAACTGGTCATACAAAAGAAATGGATGATAGGCAGTTCTCAGATCCAGGCTAACATTTGAATTTGCAGGGACGCATTGAAAAGAGAGAAGTGAAAATGGTATTTTGGGGACAACTAAAACCAAGTTATTTGCAATAATCTCTGAATCACACACTGCCCTGATTTACACGCTGCCCTGAATCACACACTGTCCTGATTCACACACTGCCTTGATTTACACACTGCCCCAATTTACACACTGCCCTGATTTACACACTGCCCTGATTCACACACTGCCTTAATTTACACACTGCCCTGAATCACACACTGTCCTGATTCACACACTGCCTTGATTTACACACTGCCCCAATTTATACACTGCCCTGATTTACACACTGCCCTGATTCACACACTGCCTTGATTTACACACTGCCCTGAATCACACACTGTCCTGATTCACACACTGTCCTGATTCACACACTGCCTTGGTTTACACACTGCCCTGAATCACATACTGTCCTGATTCACACACTGCCTTGATTTACACACAGCCCTGATTTACACACTGCCCTGATTTAAACACTGTCTTGGATTACACACTGCCTTGATTTACACATTGCCCTGATTCACACACTGTCTTGGATTACACACTGCCTTGATCCACACATTGCCCTGATTCACACACTGTCTTGGATTACACACTGCCTTGATTTACACACTGCCCTGATTTACACTGTCTTGGATTACACACTGCCTTGATTTACACACTGCCCTGATTCACACACTGTCTTGGATTACACACTGCCTTGATTTACACATTGCCCTGAATCACACACTGTCCTGATTCACACACTGCCTTGAATTACACACTGCCCCAATTTATACATTGCCCTGACTTACACAATGCTCTGAATCACACACTGTCCTGATTCACACACTGCCTTGATTTACACATTTCCCCAATTTACACACTGCCCTGATTTATACACTGCCCTGATTCACACACTCCCTTGATTTACACATTGCCCTGAATCACACACTATCCTGATTCACACACTGCCTTGATTTACACACTGCTCCAATTTACACACTGCCCTGATTTACACACTGCTCTTATTCACACCACTATCTTGATTTACACACTGCCCTAAGTCACATACTGTCCTGATTCACACACTGCCTTGATTTACACACAGCCCTGATTTACACACTGCCCTGATTTACACACTGTCTTGGATTACACACTGCCTTGATTTACACATTGCCGATTCACACACTGTCTTGGATTACACACTGCCTTGATTTACACACTGCCCCAATTTACACACTGTCCGGATTTACACACTGCCCTGATTCACACACTGCCTTGATTTACACATTGCCCTGAATCACACACTGTCCTGATTCACACACTACCTTGATTTACACACTGCCCTGATTTACACAATGTCTTGGATTAGCTAAAATCCAGTTACAAATTAAATAATTCGAGATGCAGCAAAATAAAAAGGAAAAGGAGATGCAGCAAAAAGGAAAAGAAATTGAGGTGGAAATGAGAAGGATAGAATTAAACAGAGAGGAAAAAGCAATTGAGAGAGAATTCCATCTTAAGGGACTGGAAATTATCAGAGAGCTGCCAGGAACTAGAGGGGAGCTTAATCCTAGAACGGAACCCAGTGGTGATATGTTTAAATGTATACAGGCTGTCCCAAAATTCGATGAGAAGCAAGTAGAAACATTTTTTAGAGCTATTGAGAAAATAGCAACCCAAATGGAGTGGCCAAGCGAGATGTGGACATTACCCATGCAGAGTAAATTGATGGGGTAGACACAGGAAGTTTATGCTTCACTGTCAGAGGGAGTGTCTAAGAATTAGGATGAGGTAAAATAGGCTGTTCTGGGTGAATATGAATTGGTTCCCAAAGCAAATAGGCAACACAACCAGGACAGAAGTATTCCGAATTTAAAAAGTTACGTGGAACAATTTTGATAGGTGGGTACAAGCATTGGGATTTGTAACTCCCTATGAGGCTCTGAGAGAGGTTATTTTCTCAGAGGAATTAAACATTTAAGAATTCCCTCCCTTCTAAGGGAGACAGTGGTGCAGTGGTATTGTCACTAGACTAGTAATCCAGAGAACCACTGTCATGCTCTGGGTACCCGGGTTCAAATCCTGCCATGGTAGATGGTGAAATTTGAATTCAATAAAGAAAATCTGAATTAAAAGTCTAAAGGTGACCATGAAACCATTGTCGACTGTTGTAAAACCCCATCTGGTTCACTAATATTCTTTAGGGAAGGAAATCTGTCGTCCTTATCTGGACTGGCCTACATGCGACTCCAGATCCACAGCAGCGTGGTTGACTATTAAATGCCCACAGGAATGGGCAATAAATGCTGGTCCAGCCAGCGACACCCACGTCTCATAAACAAATTTTTAAAAATGTTAAGAACCCATGTTGAAAAACAGAGGGTGAAGACTGCTAGACAAGCAGCAAATATGACTGACGATTATGAGCTAATCCATCAATTTAAACCTTTGTTCCATCAACCTCCCATAATTTTGAAATGGGTAAGAAGTGGGAGAGTGAAAGGAAGGAAGGTAGCCATGGTAAGTAATGGATAGCTGGGAATGCTCCGAGTTCTCCTCAGACCAGGAAGGAAGATACCGAGGATGAAGATGAAATAAAGTGGGACATATTCGTTCAGAATGTTGGAAGTTGTGAGGAAAGCCCATTGAACTTGTTGGAGTTGATAAGGAGGATTCTGAAAAGGGAAACAAAGTGAAGAACACTACAGGGCAGACTGTAGTTCTCGATAGAACTAGGAGACCCGAGGTAAACACTGCTGTGGGAGCAAATGTGATGAATGAGGTAGATGAGAGCTATACAGGGTTTTTGTCTAAGGGGAAGATCACCACATTTGTATCAACTGATATAACCAAACCCAATCCATATTTTAAGGGACACAGGTGCTACACACTTTTACTGGAGAAAGATTTGGTTTTCCCTCCAGACAGTTCAATGAAAGTTAAGGTGCTGGTGAATGGCACAGGTGGAGGTTATATCCTGCTTCCATTCTATAAAGTATAATTGGAGCGTGATTTATTGTCAGGTCCGGTAGTTGTTGGAGTGGTTAAGAAGTTACCAGTGGACGGAGTAGGCTTACTTTTGGGGAATGATTTAGCAGATGTAAAGTTTGTAACTTCACTCCTGATTACAGAGAGTCCAATGGAAGATAAGGAGGCAGAACAGTTATAGCAATAATTTGCTGATATTTTTCGATCATGTGTGATGACCAGAACAATGATGAAACAAAGTTCACCACCAGAGATTAAAATTATGCCACAATCAGATGGTAGAGTAGCCAAAACTATTATTGAGAATGGGGATAATTTTGATGAAGTGTTGGTAGGACTTGTTTAATTGAGGCCCAGGAAACAGATCTAGAGATACATAGATGAGCACAGTCAGCTCTCACAGACGTTGAGACTGAGGGGGTTACAAAATGCTATTACATTGAGAACGGAGTTCTGATGAAGTGGAGACATCCTCATAGTTCTGTGGACAAGGGATGGATGATTGTTCATAAGATAGTGGTACCACCTTAATATTGTAGTGAAGTATTGCGGATAGCACATGAGATACCAATGGCAGGACATGTGGGAGTTCGGAAAACACAGGCATCAGTCAACAGGCATCTTTCCTGGCAGAACTGCACAGGGATGTTGTGCAATTCTGTAGAACCTGTCATACCCATCAGGTAATCGGTAAACCATAGCATGTGATTGAGCCCACACCTTTAATACCCATACCAGTGTTTGAAAAACTACTTAGTTGGGTATTAGTAGATTGAGTAGGACCATTGCCTAAAATGAAGGCAGGCATCAGTACATTCTTAAGGTCATGGACATGAGTATTTGATTTCCGGAAGCTATACCTTTGAGAACCATTACTGCTAAGATAGAAGTGGGGAAATTGACACAGTTTTTCACATACTGTGGCCTACCCTTAGAAGTACAATCTGACCAGGGTTCTAACTTCATGTCTAAGATTTTCTAGGACATAGTTGATAGTTTGGGTATCAAACAGTTAAAATCAACCACTTATCATCCACAAACTCAGGGAGCTTTGGAGAGATATCATCAAACTCTCAAAACCATGATTAGGGCCTAATGCCATGAATAGGCAATTCAAGAGACTGGGACAAAGAATTGGATTTTTTACTATTTGTCAGCAGAGATTCTCCGAACGAACCTACTGGGTTTAGCCCATTTGAGTTGGTTTATGGCCATGAGATACAGCGCTCATTAAAATTGCTAAAAGAGAAATGTCTAAAACCACAGAACAATTCCTTTCCGTTGTCTTACGTGTCCATGTTCAAACCTCACAGGAGCCTGCCAAGCAGCCCAAGGGCATTTAAAGATTTCGGGAGCCAGCATGAAACTGGGCCGATAAACAAGCTTGGTCCCAAACCTTCCAGGCTGGGGATGAGAGCCAGGATTCTCTGACCCCGTGCCGGGGGGACGTGGGAATCGCGCTCCGCCACCCCGACGGCGGCTTACCGATTCTCCGGCGCCGATTCTCGGGCGCCCGCGGGATCGTCGCCCCGCCGGTTGGGAGCCGTTGGAAGCATCTCCTCCCGGCGATTCTCCGGGCCCCGACGGGCTGAGTGATAGCCGAGTTCCAGCGAGTCCCGCCGGCGTGGGTTACTCAGGTCCCACACGGTGGTATGTCTGCAGGGGTTGTCCTGGAGGGGGGATCCGACCCTGAGGGGGGGGGCCTCCACGGTGGCCTGGCCCATGATCGGGGGCCTATGTACCTCCACGCCGGGCCCCTGTAGGGCTCCGCCATATTGCCCGGGGGCCAGTGCGGAGACGGGAACCCAGGCGCATGCGTGGAATCTTGCCGGCCGTTCCGCACATGTGCGGAAATACGCCAGTCTTTCCGTGCATGCACAGACTCGCGCGGGCCATTCCCCGCCGGCTGGAGCTGCGGGGATGACTTCGGCGGCAACCTAGCCCCCTAGAAAGGTGAGAATTCCTCACTTTCGGGGGCCGTTGACACCGGAGTCGGTGGCGCCGGTTTTCATGCTGGAGTGGGGTCATAGCCCAATTTTTAGAGAATCCCGTCATACATGACAATTAGAGGCCCAGTTTGCCTATTTGGAAGAAGGACAGTGGAAAGATCTAATAAAGGTACTGAAAAAATAGACAAATTTATAGGGACACACCTGGGTGCACTCCATTGACCAGTCATATATAAACACAGGAAACACCCATGATATAAACACCCATATTGGCTGAATCCACAAAAACTGGTTCAGTTGGAGATAGGGATCCAATATATGACTTAATTGAGCCCACTGGAGAAATTGGAGCCCATTTAGTGCCTTAGCCAGATTGAACCACACGGTTCTGGATAGATTACTGGAAAATATATGCCATCACTCTAACAGATTAATTTCCAATTCCAAGATTGGAGGACTACATTGATAAAATATGTAGTGCCTCCTTCCGCCAAAGATTGGTTTGGTGAAAGGTTATTGGCAGGTCCCGTCAACACCCAGGGCAATGGAGATATCTGCTTTTTAATAATAATAATCTTTATTAGTGTCTCAGGTAGGCTTACATTAACACTGCCATGAGGTTACTGTGAAAATCCCCTAGTCGCCACACTCCGGTGCCTGTTTGGATACACTGAAGGAGAATTCAGAATGTCCAGTTCACCGAACAAGCATGTATTTCAGGATTTGTGGGAGGAATCCGGAGCACCCGCAGGAAACTCACGCAGACACGCGGAGAACGTGCGGACTCCACACAGTCAATGACCCAAGCCGTGAATCAAACCTGGGACTCTGGCGCTATGAAGCAACAGTGATAACCCTCCCCCCAGGGTTTAACACCCCAAGGGTTGCTTCAATGCAGGATAATGCCGTTTGGACTCAAAAATGCACCAGCAACATTCTAACAACTTATGTCCCAAGAAATGGCTGGGACGCCTGTATGATCTACTTGGACAATGTGGTAGTGCATCGTGAAATATGGAAAGAACATATGGAGCAATTGGAGGTGCTATTCAAACAACTGGAGCTAGCCAGGCTAGTATTCAAAATGGAAAAAAGCAAGTTTGCCAAGGCAAAAGTCACCTGTTTAGGCCATGTGGTGGCACAGGGACAAGTGGTGCCAAAGCAAGGACAATGATTCCCGTTCCCAAAACAAAATGGAAATAATGAGGTTCCTGGGTATGTGCAGATCCTACACGAAATTTGTACCGAACTTCAGGACCATGAATGTACCATTAACCAATGTGCTGGGGAAGCAGGCTGCTAAGTGGCATTTGAGAAGTTGAGGGCCATCTTAATGAGTGAACCGGTGGTGGCCATCCATACATTTCCAGACCATTTAAAATGGCCACAGATGCCAGTGACCTGAGGGTGGGGGAAGTGTTACTACAAGACGACGATGCAGGAATAGAGAGGCCAGTGGGGTATTTTTCAAAAAAACTACGCCTGTGCCAAGAAGGTATCCCACCATTGAAAAGGAAGCCTTAATATTGCTACTAGCCTCTCAGCATTTTGAAGCATGACAATAAACAAAACTTAGTTTGTACAGCCCGTAATCCGCTTGCATTTATAGAAACATTTACAACCCAGAACGTAAGATTATTCTCTTAGAGTTTGTTATCACAACAGTTCAATATTAAAATTGTACTCATCCACCATGAAAGGGATAATGTGAATGGGGAAGCTTTGTCACTGGTTTAAGAGCTAACTAGTTACCAACGTAGAGACTGAGAAGAGATGGGGATGGATGGATGGGTGTGTGTGTGTGATTTGTGATTTAGAAACAGAGAAACATAGAAAATAGGTGCAGGAGTAGGCCATTCATCTCTTTGAGCCTGCACCACCATTCAATATGATCATGGCTGATCATGCAAATTCAGTATCTCACACCCACTTTCCCTCTATACCCCTTGATCCCTTTAGCTGCAAGGGCCACTTCCAGCTCCCTCTTGAATATATCTAACTACCTGGTACCAACAGCTTTCTGTCTTGCATACCTCATAATGAAACGTCCTGCCCTGACATTTTATTCATTTTAGGGATGGGGGTTAAGGGCCCTTCCTGTTGATTCCCATATTTCCCCTTTCTTTTATTTTGCAGTTATCATTTTTTGTTCTATGGATGCTGAATAGGATCCTTTAAGTCAAGCAGCAGAGAGAATGAGGAATTCAAGAAGTTGCAACGTAGTATATGGTGCTAGACATGGTGCTAGACTTCAAGCAACAAGACTCAAGCTTTGTGGTACCTGGGAGATGGGTGGGATTGGTTTGATTGGTTGGTTGGTGACCAATGGGGTGCCCAAAAGAACATAAGAACATAAGAACTAGAAGCAGGAGTAGGCCATCTGGCCCCTTGAACCTGCTCCACCATTCAATGAGATCATGGCTGATCTTTTGTGAACTCAGCTCCACTTTCCGGCCCGAACACCATAACCCTTAATCCCTTTATTCTTCAAAAAATTATCTATCTTTATCTTTAAAACATTTAATGAAGGAGCCTCTACTGCTTCACTGGGCAAGGAATTCCATAGATTCACAACCCTTTGGGTGAAGAAGTTCCTCCTAAACTCAGTCCTAAATCTACTTCCCCTTATTTTGAGGCTATGCCCCCTAGTTCTGCTTTCACCCGCCAGTGGAAACAACCTTCCCGCATCTATCCTATCTATTCCCTTCATAATTGTATATGTTTCTATAAGATCCCCCCTCATCCTTCTAAATTCCAATGAGTACAGTCCCAGTCTACTCAACCTCTCCTCGTAATCCAACCCCTTCAGCTCTGGGATTAACCTAGTGAATCTTCTCTGCACACCCTCCAGTGCCAGTACATCCTTTCTCAAGTAAGGAGACCAAAACTGAACACAATACTCCAGGTGTGGCCTCACTGACACCTTATACAATTGCAGCATAACCTCCCGAGTCTTAAACTCCATCCCTCTAGCAATGAAGGACAAAATTCCATTTGCCTTCTTAATCATCTGTTGCACCTGTAAACCAATGTTTTGCTACTCATGCACTAGCACACCCAGGTCTCTCTGCACAGCAGCATATTTTAATATTTTATCGTTTAAATAATAATCCCTTTTGCTGTTATTCTTACCAAAATGGATAACCTCACATTTGTCAACATTGAATTCCATCTGCCAGACTCTAGCCCATTCACTTAGCCTATCCAAATCCCTCTGCAGATTTCCAGTATCCTCTGCACTTTTTGCTTTACCACTTATCTTAGTGTCGTCTGCAAACTTGGACACATTGCCCTTGGTCCCCAACTCCAAATCATCTGTGTAAATTGTGAACAGTTGTGGGCCCAACACAATCCCTGAGGGACACCACTAGCTGCTGATTGCCAACCAGAGAAACACCCATTAATCCCCACTCTTTGCTTTCTATTAATTAACCAATCCTCTATCCATGCTACTACTTTACCCTTAATGCCATGCATCTTTATCTTATGCAGCAACCTTTTGTGTGGCACCTTGTCAAAGGCTTTCTGGAAATCCAGATATACCACATCCATTGACTCCCCGTTATCTACCGCACTGGTAATGCCCTCAAAAAATTCCACTAAATTAGTTAGGCACAACCTGCCCTTTATGAACCCATGCTGCGTCTGCCCAATGGGACAATTTCCATCCAGATGCCTCGCTAATTCTTCCTTAATGATAGATTCCAGCATCTTCCCTACTACCGAAGTTAAGCTCACTGGCCTATAATTACCGGCTTTCTGCCTACCTCCTTTTTTAAACAGTGGACTCACGTTTGCTAATTTCCAATCCGCCGGGACCACCCCAGAGTCTAGTGAATTTTGGTAAATTATCACTAGTGCATTTGCAATTTCCCTAGCCATCTCTTTTAGCACTCTGGGATGCATTCCATCAGGGCCAGGAGACTTGACTACCTTTAGCCCCATTAGCTTGCCCATCACTACCTCCTTGGTGATAACAATCCTCTCAAGGTCCTCACCTGTCATAGCCTCATTTCCATCAGTCACTGGCATGTTATTTGTGTCTTCCACTGTGAAGACCGACCCAAAAAACCTGTTCAGTTCCTCAGCCATTTCCTCATCTCCCATTATTAAATCTCCCTTCTCATCCTCTAAAGGGCCAATATTTACCTTAGCCACTCTTTTTTGTTTTACATATTTGCAGAAACTTTTACTGTCTGTTTTTATATTCTGAGCAAGTTTACTCTCATAATCTATCTTACTCTTCTTTATAGCTTTTTAGTAGATTTCTGTTGCCCACTAAAGATTTCCCAGTCCTCTAGTCTCCCACTGATCTTTGCTACTTTGTATGCTTTTTCCTTCAATTTGATACTCTCCCTTATTTCCTTAGATATCCACGGTCGATTTTCCCTCTTTCTACCGTCCTTCCTTTTTATTGGTATAAACCTTTGCTGAGCACTGTGAAAAATCGCTTGGAAGGTTCTCCACAAAAGACCGTAGTCTGCCCGGTAACAGGTGGTGATTGGGCCCCACTCGAGTGGGATTTCTAGAGACTCAAGGAACATAAGAACATAAGAACTAGGAACAGGAGTAGGCCATCTGGCCCCTCGAGCCTGCTCCGCCATTTAATGAGATCATGGCTGATCTTTGTGGACTCAGCTCCACTCTCCGGCCCGTACACCATATCCCCAAATCCCTTTATTCTTTAGAAAAGTATCTATCTTTTTCTTAAAAACGTTTAAAGAAGGAGCCTCAACTGCTTCATTGGGCAAGGAATTCCAGAGATTCACAACCCTTTGGGTGAAGAAGTTCCTCCTAAACTCGGTCTTAAATCTACTTCCCCTTATTTTGAGGCTATGCCCCCTAGTTCTGCTTTCCCCGAACAGTGGAAACAACCTGCCCGCATCTATCCTATCTATTCCCTTCATAATTTTATATGTTTCAATGAGATCCCCCCCGCATCCTTCTAAACTCCAATGAGTACAGTCCCAGTCTACTCAACCTCTCGTCATAATCTAATCCCCTCAACTCTGGGATCAACCTAGTGAATCTCCTCTGCACTCCCTCCAGTGCCAATATGTCCTTTCTCAGGTAAGGAGACCAAAACTGAACAAAATACTCCAGATGCAGCAACCTTTTGTGTGGCACCTTGTCAAAAGCTTTCTGGAAATCCAGATATACCACATCCATTGGCTCCCCGTTATCTACTGCACTGGTAACGTCCTCAAAAAATTCTACCAAATTAGTCAGACATGACCTACCCTTTGTGAACCCATGCTGCGTCTGCCCAATAGGACAAGTTCCCTCCAGGTGCCCCGCTATTTCCTCCTTAATGATAGATTCCAGCATTTTCCCTGCAACCGAAGTTAAGTTTACCGGCCTATAATTACCCGCTTTCTGCCTACCTCCTTTTTTAAACAGTGGTGTCACGTTTGCTACTTTCCAATCCTCTGGGACCACCCCAGAGTCTAGTGAATTTTGATAAATTATCACTAGTGCGTTTACAATTTCCCTAGCCATCTCTTTTAACACTCTGGGATGCATCCCATCAGGGCCAGGAGACTTGTCTACCTTTAGCCCTATTAGCTTGCCCAATACTGCCTCCTTAGTGATTACAATCATCTCAAGGTCCTCACCAATCATATCTTTATTTGTGTCTTCCACTGTGAAGACTGACCCAAAAAACCTGTTCAGCTCCTCAGCCATTTCCCCGTCTCCTATTATTAAATCTCCCTTCTCATCTTCCGAAGGACCAATATTTACCTGAGCCACTCTTTTTTGTAGAAGCTTTTACTATCTGCTTTTATGTTCTGAGCCAGTTTACTTTCATAGTCTACCTTACTCTTCTTTATAGCATTTTTAGTAGCTTTCTGTTGTCCCCTAAAGAGTTCCCAGTCCTCTAGTCTCCCATTACTTTTTGCCACTTTGTATGTTTTTTCCTTCAATTTGATACTCTCCCTCACCTCCTTAGATATCCACGGTCGATTTTTCCCCTTTCTACCGTCTTTCCTTTTTGTCGGTATGAACCTTTTCTGAACACTGTGAAAGATTGCTCGGAAGGTTCTCCACTAATTTGGAAAGCAGAGTTGGGTCCCTGGACACCCAGGGAAAGGACCTGCTCTCTCTCTCTCTGTTGTGTTTTCTCCATAAATGTTGCTGTATTTCTGAAACCACAGAGTGCTGAATGAATCTACAATGAAAACCATTACCGACTGGGAAGGAGAAAATTTGACCTGAAAATTTGATTTGAAGGACAGTGCGTGAGAAACAATTATCTGAAACTTTAATATATTTTTTCACCCTCTCTTTCCCTCTGTGTTTGTTTGTTATCTGTTTGTGTGTGTGTGTGTGTGTGTGTGTGTGTGTAGAGGGTAGGGACAAGTTAAAGTGGTGGGTTAGGAATTAGATGATAGTTAACTAATTGTATTTGCTGCATATTTCATTATAGTTCTTATTATAAATAACAATAATTGTGTTTAAATTTATAAACCATGGGCGGGATTCTCCGGAAATCTGCGGGGCGGGCAGAAACGGCGCAGTGGAGTGGCGGGAATCACTCCGGCGTCGGGCCGTCCCAAAGGTGCGGACTCCTCCGCACCTTCAGGGGCTAGGCCAACGGTGGAGCGGTTTGCGCCCCGCCGGCCGGCGTGGAAGGCCTTTGGCGCCTCGCCAGCCGGGGCCGAAGGGACTCCGCCGGTCGGCGCGGGTCCGCGCATGTGCAGGTCCGTGCATGCGCAGGAGCGTCAGCATCTGCTGACGTCACCCCCGCGCATGCGCATGTGGAGTCACTTCTGCACTGGGAATGGCGGATGACCACGGCCTCCAGTGCGGAAAGAATAGAGTGCCCCCACGGCACAGGCCCGCCCACAGATTGGTGGGCCCCGACCGCGGGCCAGGACACCGTGGGAGCACATCCGGGGGCCAGATCCCCTCGCGACCTCCCAATAACCCGGACGCCGTCCTCGCCGCCAGGTTCCGCCGGTAAGGGACCAACTCCAATTTACGCCGGCGGGACCGGCTACAGGCGGGCGCAACTTCGGCCCATCGCAGGCCGGAGAATTCGGGCGGCCCCGGGGCCCATTGAGTCGTGCCGGACCCCGCTATTCTCCGGTTTGTGGGGGGTGGCGATTCTCCGACCCGGCGGGGTGGTTGGAGAATACCGCCCCTGGTGACTGTAATTATTGGGCATCCAAGGGGCCAAAGACTTTGGGTATTTTCCTAAGAATTATCTGTTTATTCAATTCTGTTATGATTCCAGGTCAAGGGGAGTTGGAATTGACCGTCCCCTAGCCCAGGGTGTCGTAACACCTCCTTCTGTGCTATAACAATTCTGTGATAGCCCGAGGTAGTTAGTAGCAGCTAGGTATGCCTGGTGTTGGTGCTGACATGTCCTCCTACACTTTATTTTGAAGCAGAGTTGGTCCCCTGGTTTGATAGTAATGGTGGATGAGGAATATGTCAGGCCATGAGGTTACACAATGTCTTTGAATCCAATTCTACTGCTGCTGATGGTGTCTTATACCCAGTTCTCAGCTGTTAGAACTATTCTGGATTATAGGTCAAGAACCATGACTTTTTATTCATCTACATGACATGAAGTCAGCTACAATCTGCTTGTCTAATTCACAACTGGCCTGTTTGTTCAGATATTCAATGAGAATGATGTTCATGTCTCTTCCCCCAAGTTATTAATATGTATTGAAAATTGCACTGCTCCCAGCACCATAGGATTACATTCAGGGCTCATTTGCAGTTGTCTCCTTTATTTGAAGCTGCCAACTCACTCCTCTCCAAATCGCCAGTTAGTAATTTAACATTCACAACCATCACAGCTGGCAGCCTAACCTCTCCTTCTATTGAGCTCAGTGGCATGCTGGAAGTGTTAACACACAGCATCGATCCCGAAAAGTAATGCTTCAATCAGAGGCCTTTTTGTTTTCAGTTGGCAGGTGCCTTTGAAGGGACTCTTACTCAAACAATTCATGATGTAACAGACTGGCACAATCTGAGTAATTCACTGGACAATTTGACATGAAATAAAAAGGCAATTAGGTGAATTAAAAAGATTCCTAACTCTCGCCATTGCGTGTTATCTCCAAGAAGGCCTCAGCTGGTGCTTTTAATGGTTCAGACCTTGCCCTGAATTCATCCCTTATATTTGCTTCACTCGTTTTCACTTACGGAGCCTCTATTTCAGCAGAATCTGCACAGAATTAGTTTTCAAATGATTCTTACTGTGCTCCTTCTAACCAGAAAGGCCTCAGTAATAAGTTAATGGGCAGTAAATTTTCAAAACATTGCACTACATGATGACTCTCATGAGAAACTGTTGTATTCATTTTAGGCTGAGAGGGAGAATTAACTTCTTTTTACTTTAACCCCCTCATATATTGTGGCTGTAAGTTACAATGCTTCATATAATTGAACAATAAATTCAGGCTGCAGTCCAAGAAAGGAAATATTATCTGGCCACGGTAGGCCCCTGAGGTACTCTCACATTGGGTTATTGTGCACAGTGTAGGCCTCAGGCCTATGCCTGTCGTGCTGATGATTTTGTATGCCATGACATGAGTGTGCAGGGTGCTTCATTAAAGTGTCACCCTCTTCTTCAAATTTAAAGCCCTCCTTGCCAGGTGACTGGCACATCCAGCAGCCCCTACTTACAATCGGTAATGAAGGAAATGCCATCGGCCACAATATAATTCTCCTCTGTGGCCTTCTCCTATAATCACAGGATGCCTTTCACTTATAGCCTGAAACACCCAGATGTCCAGCGACCCTTCCTTCCAAATTATCTTTGTACACCAAGGAGATCACCTGGGGAAATACCAACAACTTCAGGCAGTGTGAGGCCAGCCCACCCATCAGTGTTTTGCACTCAACATTCAAAGTTCCAATTTTCATTCACACTGGGAAAAAAGGATTTACCATAATATTTACACAGATAACTTGTAGAATCACTCACTTCAGTTGAGTGCCTGGTGTGCCTGATGAGGCGAATCCACCCCTTTACCAAGATCACGTTATCCACCAATAAAGGTGTGGATGTGACACAATAAGGTCTGATATTAGAGGCGCACCTGTAGACTCTAAGGAATTGACGTGATCATGCAGTTACAGTGCTCACAATAAAATAAAGAATTGTATTTTTATTGCACGTTCACAAAACTCACGTTCCAAAGCACTCTGCAACCAATGACATACTTTTTGAACTGTTGGAATATAAAGAAGAGAGAGGGTGTTGCAGGGAGAGAAATATTTAGAAACAAATGATCAAAACTAACATTTTTTAACATCAATTATTACATTTCTTCTTGAGTTTCAACCAGAGGCCATTTAGAGCTGTGATAAAGCTTTCAGAATGTGAATGCTGCCAGAATACTGAGCTCTGGCCTGTGGACAAAACCCTTTAGTTTATTGTCGGAAGCTCTCGCCAGACAGAGGCGGCACTCAATTAACACTGGATTATCCCATTAATTGTCGCACACTGATACCATCTGGGTGCAGCTATCTGGGAACATGAAAGGGGCAATAGCCTCATGGAGTGCCTTTGTAAAATCTTTCCTCTGAACATTGCCCTGTGAATGATTCCATTTCCTTGCACCTTCCAGATCTGAAGCTATCTTATCTTTCTGTTTGTCCTAAGAATGTTGCAAACAAAGACACCCCCTCTAATCTCACTGAGTCTTTTCAAAGTGTCTGGGGAGCGGCCAACTGGTTTTAAAGAGAAATCTGCATTCTTTTGAATTTGCCATCGTCCTGAGCATCAAAAAGGAAGATGTTTCCTCCCAAAAAATACACTCTGAAATTTATAAAAGTACATTACGAGTGGACTAGTGGTATTGTCACTGTATTTGTAATCTAGGAGAGACCCAGGATAATTCTCTGGGTATCCAGTTTTAACTCCCACCATGAAAGATGGTGAGATTATCCACTGCCCGATGGCAGTATCGAATTCCCGATTGTGCAGAGAATGGAGCATCACGAGCACCAAACCCGTTGTGATGCTCCAATCTCTGCCAGCAGCCTCAGCGTGCTCCCTGTCCGCACCTGCAAGTAGCTGGCTAGAAGCCTTATTCATCCTCTCCCCACCATGGGCATAACAGGTCATCACCACCCCACCACCCCATAGCAAGCACGCATGAGGATGAGCCAACTCCACCCCCCCCCCCCACTGACCCCCACATCAGAGCCCCGCAACAGACTCTCCATCACATCCCCCATCAGAGACCCCCATTAGAGACACCCAACAGAAAACCCTCCACCACCAGACCCCCATCAGAGCCCCATCAGAGACACCCATCAGAGAACCCTTGAGCACATTTGCTTCACAGCGCCAAGGTCCCAGGTTCGATTCCCGGCTTGGGTCACTGTCTGTGCGCAGTCTGCACGTTCTCCCCGTGTGTCCGTGGGTTTTCTCTGGGTGCTCCGGTTTCCTCCCACAGTCCAAAGATGTGCAGGTAAGATGGATTGGCCCTGCTAAATTGCCCTTAGTGTCCAAAATTGCCCTTCATGTTGGGTGGGGTTACTGGGTTATGGGGATAGGGTGGAGGTGTGTGCTTGGGTAGGGTGCTCTTTCCAAGAGCCGGTGCAGACTCAATGGGCCGAATGGCCTCCTAATGCACTGTAAATTCTATGAAATAAGAGTCAAGAAAACTAATAATTGGACAAACTTAAAGGCTTTGTATCTGAATATGAGTTACTTTTGGAATAAATTTAACGAGTTAACGTACAGATAGAGACAAAGGGGTATGATTTGATGGCAATCACTGAGATGGTTACAAGAAGAGCAGGTCTGAGAGTTTAATATCCAAGGGTACTCAAAGTTTTGGAAGGACAGACAGAAAGGAATAGGAAGTGATGTAGCTTTGTTTGTAAAGGAAGGGATCAGTGCTATGGTGAGAAGTGATATTGGCACAGGAGATCAAGATATGGAAACAGTTTGGGTATGAACAAAAAATAGCAAGTAAAAGAAGTCCCTGGTGGGAGTAATCTATAGGACCCCTAATAGTAGTTTCACCAAAAGACACAATATGAACATAATATAAAGGCAAATACTAAAGTATACCACACTGTAAAGGTCAGTGGCAGGCTGGAGGATTGGGATACTTTTAAAGACCAACAGACGGTTACTAAAAAAGGATTAAAAAGAGCACAGGTAAATTATGAAAGGTATCTGGTACAAAATATAAAAACGGACAGCAAAAGATTATATAAGTATATAAAAAGGAAGAGAGTAGCTAAAGTTAATATTGGTCCCTAAGAGGATGAAAATGGAGAGTTAGTAATGGGAAACACAAAAATGTCAGAGTCACTAGATCAATATTTTATCTCGGCTTTCATGGTTGAGGACACTTGAATCATCCCAATAGTAATGGGTAATGCAGAGGTTGTTGAAAAGGAGCAATTTAAAACAAACACCATCGCTAAGGAAAACGTACTGAACAAGCTATTGTGATTAAAGGCAGACATTGTAGGGTCTTAAAGGAAGTGACAGCAGCGATAGTGGAGGCATTGCTTATAATATTCCAAAATTCCCCGGATTCTGGAAAGGTTCCAGTGGATTGGATAAATGCTAATGTAACACCCTTGTTTAAAAAGAGGGAAAGGCAGAAAGTAGAAAATTATAGACCAATTAGTTAAATGTCCTTCATTGAGAAATTATTGGAATCCATTATTAAGGAAGTAGTAACAGGACATTTGGAAAGCCAAAACATAACCCATCAGAGTCAGCATGGTTTCATAAAGGGTAAATTGTGTTCAACTAATTTGCTGGAATTCTTCGCAGATGTGACTAATAACATGGACAATGAGGTTCCTGTAGATGTAGTGCATCTGGAATTCCAGAAGGCATTTGATAAGGTGCTGCACAAAAGGTTAATTCACAAGGTAAGATCCCACGGGGTGGGGGTAATACATTAGCTTAGATAGAGAACTGGTTGTCCAACATAAAGCAGAGAGTGTGGATAACTGGGTCTTTTTCTGGTTGACAAGCTGTAACTAGTGGGGTGCCAGCGGGTTCGGTCCTCGAGCCCAACTATTTACAATCTATATTAATGACTTGGATGCAGAGATAGAAGGGACCGCAGACAATTTTGCAGATGACACTAAAATACATGGGAAAGCAAGTTGCAATGAGGAAATAAGAAATTTCAAAATGGATATAGCTGGGTTAGGTGAGTGGGCCAAATTTGGCAGATAGCATTTAATGTGGATAAGTGTGAGGTTTTCCATTTTAGTCAGAGGAATAAAAAGGCAACTTAATATTTAAATGGAGAGAAACTTCAATGCAGTAATTCCTCCGCATTTCTGTTTTAAATCTGCCACCCATTAGCCTAAAACCCACGTTCTCGAATGTTCAACAAGGGGGAACAACCATTCTACATCTCCCCTGTCAATCCCCTTCGGCATCTTATGCACCTCAATTAGATCTCCTTTCACCCATCTAAACTCCAGCAAGTATTGGCCTAAACTGCTCAATCTCTCTTCATAGAACATGCTCTTCATTCCTGTAACCAATCTAGTGAATTTCCTCTGAACTGCCTCTCATGCTCACTCAAAGGGTCTCGAATCTATGGAATTTTCTATCCCAGAGTGCAGTGGACATCAGAACACCAATTAACTTTAAAGAGAAGATAGATAGGTTTTTAAATTAGTAATGGACTGGTGTTATGGGGAGTGGGCAGAAGGGTGGAGATGAGGCAAAGATGAGATCAGCCATGATCGTATTTAATGGCAGAGCAGCTTTGAGGGGCTGAATTGCTGACCCTGCTCCTAGTTCTTTTATTCTTATGTTCTAGGTTTTGTCTCACCAAAGTACTGTACAGTTATAGAAGGCCTTCTTTATTCCTGTACTCCAATCGCCTTGCCATAAATAACATGGAATTCAATTGTGTTATGATCACTAGTTCCCAGTGGGTCTTTTAGAAAAAGATTACTAATTGACCCTGCCTCACTACACAGTAACAGATCTAAAATTACTGTATCCCTAGTTTACTTCCAAAGTGTAAATTAGGAATTAAGTTCATTATTGCATTAGAGCTTGTAATAAAAGCAACATTTTTGTCTGCTGCTCTGTCCAATGGTATAACTGCTGTTAGGGGGCCGATGAATTACTCCCAACACCATTTTCTGACTCTTACTATCCAGTTTTTCACCCATATTGACTCTACTACATGATCTACAGGTTGGATCTAGACTTATTGGAGTTTAGAAGAAGAGGTGATCTCATTGAATCATATAAGATCTTGAGAGGACTGGATAGGGTGTCTGCCTGGAGGATGTTTCCTCTTGTGGGTGAACCTAAGGGGGTGATTCTCGGCCCGTGCTGCGCCCAGTGCAAATCCCGCTATATCGGGAGAATAGCAGGAGAGCCTCAAAACGAGATTCACGCTGGGAGCCATAAGGTGCACAATGCACCCGCCCCCCTGCAGCTAACATAACTGCTTCATGGCCCCACTAGGCATGAACCAGATTAGCATTTAAAAATTATAATTTAAATATACCGGGACTGATTGAAGCCGATTCTCCTGGCTCCCGGTAATCACCCCACCATTGGCACAGTGTGAAGCAGGCGGCAATCACTACTAGTCTCCATCATCAGAGACCAGATGTGATGAACCTGGCAAGGGGGTCTATATAGCCTGCAGGCAGTGAGGGACATGGCACCCCTCCTTGCACCCTAGCAGATTGGCATCCTGGCACCTTGGGAATGTCAGCCCGGCATATTTGATTTCATGTTTAAATCTCTTCGCAGAATGTCATTCCTAGGTCATTGGTACATATGTGAACCATGACAATCAGATCCTTCCCCTTCCCACTCCAAGATCATCTCCAGCCATGTGGAGATGTCTTTAACCATAGCATCGGGCAAGCAATACAATGTTCCAAACTTCTGGTTGCAGCTGTACAGTACACTATCTATCCTCCTGACTATATATTGTTCTCAAATGCGATCTCATTTCTTTTCACTCCGTCCACTTGATTGACATCCTGCACCAGAGTGCCACAGTCAGTTTCACGACCTACTCCTCATCCACAAAGGGATCAAGCATTTTGGTCAAAGTCACTCTCTGCTAGATCCTATACCTGTCTGACTTGCAGTCACATCCTCCGGCCCCTGAGCATTGGTCAACTCTGAAGTTCTACCTAGCCTAAATGTGTGTCCAGTTAACCCTCTTCCTCCTTGATGCTCCACAGTGCCTGCAAATCAGACTCCTGCTCAGCAACTTTGAGCCAATGCTGCTCAATCCACAAACAATTACCACAGATACAGTATGGTTGGGTGGAGCTACAATGCAGGATCTCCTCCCTCCTTTGAATCACATCCATACCAATTTCCTGGCTTGCACTCATTCTTCACTGCACTCAGCCCTTGCCATCTCTCTCTGTGCTCCCACATGGTGCAGTAGAAACCTGTTTGTCTTAAAGAGGACTGTTGGTTCACACCCAAGTTGTGACTGGCCTGGGCGACATGTGTCCTCAGACCCACAGCAATGTGATTGGCTCTTAAATGACCTCTGAAATTGCCCAGCAATCATTCAGTTGTATTAAGCTGCAACAAAATCTACAAAAATGAAACCAGATGGATCACCCAGCATCGACTTACACACTGGAAATTACAACGGCACATCCAGCAATGTCAACTTGGGGTATATCTTCTGAGGGCTTGCGCTAAAATTGGGAGAGCTGTCCAATACACTCGCCAAGCAACAGCTTGACGTAGCCATCACACTCATGGATTCATACTTTACAGATAATGTCTCAGACATCACTATCGCTGGATGCATCCTGTCTCACCGACAGGACAAACCTACCAGAGGTGGCAACACAGTGGTGTACAGATGTGAGGGAATTGCCCTGGGCGATCTCAATATCGATTCTGGACTGCATGTTGATCTCGTGGCATCAGGTCAAACATGCGCAAGGAAATCTCCTGCTGATTAACACTTACAAATCCCCATCAGCTGATGAATCATTACTCCTCCATGTTGAACACCACTTGGAGGAAGTGTTGAGGGTGTGAACCTCCCCTGGGTGGGGGACTTCAATGTCCATGACCAAGAATGGCTCAGTGGTACCACTACAGACAGAGCTGGGTCTGCAGCAAGTGGTGAAGGAATCAACAAGAGAGAAAAACCTACTAGACCTTGTCTTTACCAATTGACCTGTTGCAGCTACATCTGTCCACGGTATTATTGGTAGGAGTGACCACTACACAGTCCTTGAGGCGACAAAACCCCATCATCACATTGAGGATACCCTTCATTGTGTTGTGTGGCACTACCACCATACTAAGTGGGATGGATTTCAAACAGCTCCAGGGTGCGATTCTCCCAAAAAATGATTAAGTGTAATTTTGGGTGCAAGTGCCACCCTAGCACTGCTGGGTGCCTGGGTGGCACTATCAGGCTGGCAGGGGCACTGCCAGGGTTCCAGTCTTGCAGTGCTAGGGTACCTGGTTGCCAAGTTGGCATTGAAGTGATCAGGCCCGGAGGTAGAGGGGAGGTGAGCCAAGGTTCGCAGGGGCCTCCCCAAGGTTTTGAGGGGAGGGCGATGGGTTTTGAAAACAGGGGGTACCTGAAAGGGGTTATGGGAAAGATCAGCAGGAAATCCCTCTAAGAGCAGCCTTGGCAGAGAGAATCTCCCTGAGGCCAAAAGAAAAGGCAAAGTGCCTCTGAATAGCACGGTATTTCTCGGTGCTGTAGGCCTGACAACATACAGGTAGAGAAGGTGGTTAAGAAGACCTATGGAATTTTTGCCTTTATTAACCAAGGTATTGAATATAAGGGCATTGAGGTTATGCTGGAGCTGTATAAACTGTTGGCTAGGCTCCAGCTGGAGTATTGTGTGCAGTTCTGGTCACCACACTATTGAAAGGAAGTGGTCACCACACTATTGAAATATGGACAAAAGAGTTGAATTCCAGAGATGAGGTGAGAGTGACTGCCCTTGACATCAAGGCAGCATTTGACCGAGTATGGCATCAAGGGGCCCTAACAAAACGGGAATCAGGGGGAAAACGCTCCACTGATTGGAGTCATACCTGGCACAAAGGAAGATGGTTGTGGTTGTTGGAAATCAATCATTTAAGCTCCAGGACATCACTGCAGGAGTTCCTCAGGGTAATGCCTAGGCCCAAACATCTTCAGCTGCTTCATCACTGACCTTCCATCCATCATAAGGTCAGCAATGAAGATCTTCACAGATGTTTGCATAATGTTCAGCATGATTTATGACTCCTCAGACACTGAAGCAGTCAGTGACCATATGCAGCAAAACCTGGGAGACATTCAGGCTTGGGCTGATAAGTTGCAAATAACATTTACTCCACTTGAGTGTCAGACAATGACCATCTTCAACAAGAGGTCCTCAACGTTCCATGGCATTACCATCACTGAATCCCCAATTATAAATGTCTTGGGATTTACCATTGACTTGAAACTAAACTGGACCAGACTTAATACTGTGGCTACAAGGGCAGATCAGAGGCTGGGAATTCTGCAAAGCGTAACTCACCTCCAGACTCCCAAAACTCTGCTCATCGTCTACAAAGCACAATCAAAAGTGTGTTGAAATACTCTCCACTTGCCCGAATGAGTGCAGCTGCAACAACACTCAAGAAGCTTCACGCCATCCTGGACAAAGCATCCTATTTTATTGGCATCTATCCAAATCCTTCAACATCCACTCCATCTGCCACTAATGCACAGTGGCAGCAATGTTTATCATCTACAAGATGGAACTCACCAAGGCTCCTTCAATGGCAGTTTCCAAACCTGTGATGTCTAATGTCTGGAAGGACAAGGGCGGTAGATGTCTGGGAACACCACCACCTGCAGTTTCCCCTCCAAGTCACCCACAATCCTGATTTGGGACTACATCACTGTTTCTTTACTGCTGGGTCAAAATCCTGGAACTCTTCCCTAACAGCACTGTGGGTGTACCTACATCGTATAGACTGCAGCAGTTCAGTGGTTCCCACCATCTGTTCAAGAACATTTAGGGATGGGCAATGAATTCTGTCCTGGCCAGCGAGCCCCACATCTCATGAAAAAATAAAGAAATATCATCATTTATACAGGCTCCCACTTTTCCTAGATTTATAATTAACTGCCGCTACCTGGCAGTTTCTGTTGAACAAGGCTTATTAACTAGCTTAAATAAAAACAGCAAATGTTGGAAAATCTCAGCAGGTCTCGTTGCTTCTGTGCAGCAAGAAACAGAGTTAATGACTGGACTTCTCTGGCTGTTAGCTGGTGACGGAATTCTTGAGACCTGCCAGCAGCGCCCCCCTGCCCGTGGGTTTCCCTGCGGTATGGGGTGGCTTCACAGGAAATCCCGTTGACAAGCAGACGGAGTAGAGAATCCCACCGCCAGCGAACAACGCCACAAAATTCCCCATCCTAGCTAGCAACGGTAACGAGGCCAACTCGCAATGGAGAAACCCGACCAATGTCTTGAATCCGCCTGTCTCTTCTTCACAGATGAAGAGAGGTAGAAATGTGATGGATTTTATGCTGTGGAAGAGATGGGATTGTTAACTGGCTCACTGTCAGGATCTGGCTGTTGGACTAAATTGTAGCTTGGCAAAAACATATGCAAGATATCAGGGACGTCATTCTCCGACCCCCCGCCGGGTCGGAGAATGGCCGTTGGCCGCCGTGAATCCCGCCCCCGCCCCCGCCGAAGTCTCCGAAGGGAGAAAAGTCGGCGGGGCGTTAATGGCGCCGCTGCCGCGGAGAATGTCACGGGTCTGCGCAAGGCAGCCGATTTTCGGCCTGCCGATATTCTCCCTTCCGGATGGGCCGAAGTCCCGTCGACGTGATGACCGTTCACGTCGACGTGAATCAAACCTCCTTTTCATCGGCGTGACCCGGTGCTCCAGGCTCACGCCGACCAGCGAGGAGGTGAGTGACGGCCTGGGGGGTTGGCTCTGGGCAGGAAATGGCGTGGCCGCAGACTGATTGCCTGAGGAGAGGTGTGTCTCGGCTTGTGTGTGTGTGCGGCGGGGGGGGGGGGGGGGGGGTGGTTAGAGTAGGCTGGGCTCCGGGGGAGTGCCGGGAGGGGGTCCGTGCCGGGGTGGAGGTTGGGGGTTGTGGAGGGGGTCCGTGCCGGGGTGGAGCTTGGGGGGGGGTCCGTGCTGGGGTGGAGGTTGGGGGTTGGGGAGGGGGTCCGTGCCGGGGTGGAGGTTGGGGAGGGGGTCCGTGCCGGGGTGGAGGTTGGGGGGGGTCCGTGCTGGGGTGGAGGTTGGGGGTTGGGGAGGGGGTCCGTGCCGGGGTGGAGGTTGGGGGTTGGGGAGGGGGTCCGTGCCGGGGTGGAGGTTGGGGGGGGGGTCCGTGCTGGGGTGGAGGTTGGGGGTTGGGGAGGGGGTCCGTGCCGGGGTGGAGGTTGGGGAGGGGGTCAGTGCCGGGGTGGAGGTTGGGGAGGGGGTCTGTGCCGGGGTGGAGTTTGGGGGGGGGTCCGTGCTGGGGTGGAGGTTGGGGGTTGGGGAGGGGGTCCGTGCCGGGGTGGAGGTTGGGGGTTGGGGAGGGGGTCCGTGCTGGGGTGGAGGTTGGGGGTTGGGGAGGGGGTCCGTGCCGGGGTGGAGGTTGGGGGGGGTCCGTGCTGGGGTGGAGGTTGGGGGTTGGGGAGGGGGTCCGTGCCGGGGTGGAGGTTGGGGGGGGTCCGTGCTGGGGTGGAGGTTGGGGGTTGGGGAGGGGGTCCGTGCCGGGGTGGAGGTTGGGGGTTGGGGAGGGGGTCCGTGCCGGGGTGGAGGTTGGGGGTTGGGGAGTGGGTCCGTGCCGGGGTGGAGGTTGGGGGGGGGGTCCGTGCTGGGGTGGAGGTTGGGGGTTGGGGAGGGGGTCCGTGCCGGGGTGGAGGTTGGGGGGGGGGTCCGTGCTGGGGTGGAGGTTGGGGTTTGGGGAGGGGGTCCGTGCCGGGGTGGAGGTTGGGGAGGGGGTCCGTGCCGGGGTGGAGGTTGGGGAGGGGGTCCGTGCCGGGGTGGAGGTTGGGGAGGGGGTCCGTGCCGGGGTGGAGGTTGGGGAGGGGGTCCGTGCCGGGGTGGAGGTTGGGGGGGGTCCGTGCTGGGGTGGAGGTTGGGGGTTGGGGAGGGGGTCCGTGCCGGGGTGGAGGTTGGGGGGGGTCCGTGCTGGGGTGGAGGTTGGGGGTTGGGGAGGGGGTCCGTGCCGGGGTGGAGGTTGGGGAGGGGGTCCGTGCCGGGGTGGAGGTTGGGGGGGGGGGGGGTCCGTGCCGGGGTGGGTGATGGGAGGGCAAATGAGTTGGTCCACCTGGCCAGGTGCCAGCCTCCAACAGTTGGACCCATGCGGTCCATGCCACCTGGCTGGGGGGAGGAGGGGATATGGGCAATGATGACATGTCGTCGTTCCCCTCCCCCCCACCAGGCCGTCATGTTTTCAGACCATCCAGCGATGTTGGCCGCCGTGGTGGCAGCCGCTCATGTCTATGTTGCCCTGGATGAGGAGGAGGAGGAGGAGGAGGAGGAGGAGCGTGCCAGAGAGGCGACGCAGGCTGCCGCAGAGGGGCAGGCGGCAGCCGCCCAGGCTGGAGGGACACCTGACCGACAGGACGAGGAGGGGGAGGAGGACGTCGCGGCCCCACGGCAACGGAGGCACCCGAGGGCGCCCCGTGTGTACCGGCCCCGGCAGTCATACCAGGACCTCACGGACCGGGAATGCAGGAGGAGACTCCGGATGAGCCGGGAAACCGTGGCACACATCTGCCACCTGCTGGCACACCTGTCACCGCGTGGCACTGGCGGGAGACACCCTCTCCCCGTGTCCGTCAAGGTTACGGTGGCCCTGAACTTTTATGCAACGGGGTCATTCCAGGCACCGAGTGGGGACCTGTCCGGCATATCGCAGACATCGGTGCATCGGTGCATCCGGGCAGTGACAGATGCCCTTTATGCCATGGCGCACCGCTACATCCGCTTCCCCGTGGACCGGGCCAGCCAAGATGCCCGGGCCGTGGGCTTCTCTGCCATTGCCGGGTTCCCCATGGTCCAGGGCGCGATCGATGGGATGCACGTCGCCGTGCGGCCACCTGCAGATAACAGGGCCGTGTTCACTAATAGGAAGGGGACCTATTCGATGAACGTACAGGTGGTCTGCGACCACCGCATGATGATCCTGCACGTCTGCGCCCGTCACCCAGGCAGTGTACACGACTCATTCGTGTTGTCGCGGCCATCCATCCCCGGCATGTACGAGGGACGCCATCCCCGGCTGAGGGGCTGGTTGCTGGGCGACAGGGGCTACCCATTGCGATCGTGGCTGATGACGTCTATACGGAGGCCATGCAATGAGGCGGAGAACCGCTACAATGATGCCCATGTAGCAACAAGGGGAGTGATCGAGAGGTGCTTTGGCGTGCTGAAGATGCGTTTCAGGTGCCTGGACCTCTCTGGGGGCGCCCTCCAGTATCGGTCAGATAGGGTCGGCCGCATCATTGTGGTGTGCTGCGTCCTGCACAACATAGCCCAGCAGAGGGGCGATGTGCCGCAGGCAGAGGAGGGCGGAGTGGAGGAGCAGCAGGAAGAGGCGCAGTCCTCCCCAGATGAGGGGGATGGGGGCAATGGTCAGGGCAGACGGGGTAGACACAGACGGGTGGCTGTCCACCGTTACCGGCTGGCCCAGCGGGCACGGGACAGAATGATAGACGCCCGCTTCACTGACTAGATGGGCGTGGGAATCGGGTAGTATGGCCACAGACCGCACACCATGACAACAGCCGACCACCCACACCCCCCACCCATCCACCCACCCAGCACCCTCACCCCCCTCCCCAACCCCACACACCCCACCCGCATGCACACCACCCCCCCACTCCCAATTGCCGATCCACCGGCGGCACAACGGGCCGGGCTCACCCAGTTGCGGGTGGACGCGTGTCTATCGCAGGCCATGGAGAATGATGACAACCCGCCTCCGATGAGCTCCTGGCTCTACATCGTTGGACTATGTCTGACCCATGGCCACAGTACCACCATCCACCCGGACCATCCCTGCATGCGGCTGTGACACTGCAGCGCACGGTCCCGTCCTCTGCCCGGGGGATGTTGATGGCGGCCCAGGGGGAAGGGGGCAGACTCACCTGGGGCTGAGGTAAGACCACCCCTCACACACACACTTGCGCTCAACGTACATGACACCCCCGCACACTTTGGACAGAGCACAAAGGCAGCTTCGGTAGGTGTAACATTGACTTTAATAACCAAAGGAGTTCATGCACGTGCCCAAGCGCCTAAAACTCATCTGTGCCCTGCACCCGTGCCAACTTACTCAGTGTCTAATTGTTTGGCCTTACGGGCCCTTTGACTACGTCTACGTGGTTCCCCAGACGGTACAGCAGAACTGGAGGTGGACTCCTGTGATTCCTGCCCTCTGACACTGGATCCCTTTGGCGGCCGTTTCCTGGGGCGTCCTGGCCTAGATGGGCCAGGCTGCGGCCCGGGCGACTGGGATGGCGAGCTGCCAGCCTGTCATGCCCGTTGCCCACCCGATGCACCTGGGACGGAAGGGGGGGAGTCCGAGGTGTCGCGGTGTACCGGGACCTCCCCTACAGAGGGAGCCGGGACGGACCACACCACCTCCTCCTCCCTCGGGGTGCCCGATGGCCCCCAGGCCTCTACATGGGTGGGGGATGCGAACGGACTGGCCATCCAACGCGCCCCCGACATCTGGCGCTGCCAGTCCTGGAGGCCCGTGCTGGTATCGACAGGGGTCTGCAGGTTTGCAGCCATGGAGCCCAGGGGGTTGTCGAACCCTGTCTGCAACAGTGCGACGCCAGCTCGCACATGGCCACTGGCGCCGATGCCCTCAGCGATGGCCTGCTGAGACTGGGCCATGGCCTGCAGAGACTGGGCCATGGCCTGCAGAGACTGGGCTATGGCCTGCTGAGACTGGGCCATGGCCTGCTGAGACTGGGCTATGGCGTTGAGCGCCTCTGCCATCTGGCGCTGGCACTGGCTCATGGCCTCCTGTGAGAGGGCAGCCATTTCCTGGGCCACAGACGCCGCCTGCACGGAAGGCCCCAGGCCTCGCAAACCGTTCCCCATGTCTGACACCGTCGCACCCATTGCCTCCACCGCGGACGCCACCCGTGCGGTGTCAGCCTGGGTGGCACGCATGACCGGGACCACTCCCAGCTCCTGGACGCGGGTGGACTCCTCCACCTGCGACCGCAGCCGCCGCAAGCCACCCGTCACCCTATTCGCTCGTCTCCGTGTCGGTGGTTGCATCGGATCTATGTGTGGGTGTGGTAACTGCAGGAACCCGGGATCCATCTGGGCGGCAGATGTTCGCTTGGCCTGGGCTGCCCTCCGACCGCCCGGTCCCTCTGCTGCTCCTACCTCCACCTGCTGTACCGGGACGGCTGTGTTGTGCGCACCAGTGAGTGTACCAGACGCCTCATCACTAAAGTGCCCAACCGTGGTGAGTGTTTCTGCGATGGTGGAGGGCGTTGGTGACAGCAGTGGCATTGTGTCGTGCTCTTCGTCCCACTCTGAGTCCATGGCACTTCGGGGTGGGGGTTCGTCTCCACCCATCCACTCTGAGTCACTGTCCGGTATTTCGTCTTCCCGGGTAGGGGTGTCCTGGGTAGTGCTGTCCCGGGTAGTGCTGTCCCGGGTAGTGCTGTCCCGGGTAGTGGTGTCCCGGGTAGGGGTGTCCTGGGTAGTGGTGTCCCGGGTAGGGGTCTCCTGGATAGTGGTGTCCTGGGTAGTGGTGTCCTGGCTCGGATGTGACGGGGGCCTGTGGCTGCCCCCCTCATCGCTGGGTGGTCGCTCCCGCACGTGACGGGGGTGTCGTCTCCCTGTTGCTCCAGGTCTCTCCGTCTCCCGTGGTCTCCGAGGGGCATCCTGCGGGCGTCGCATGCTGGAGGGTTCGGGTCTCTCCGTCTCCCGTGGTCTCCGAGGGGCATCCTGCGGGCGTCGCATGCTGGAGGGTTCGGGTCTCTCCGTCTCCCGTGGTCTCCGAGGGGCATCCTGCAGGCGTCGCATGCTGGAGGGTGCGGGTCTCTCCGTCTCCCGTGGTCTCCGAGGGGCATCCTGCGGGCGTCGCATGCTGGAGGGTGCGGGTCTCTCCGTCTCCCGTGGTCTCCGAGGGGCATCCTGCGGGCGGTCTGCATCTGCGGGGATGGGTGCCTGGACGTTTGGTCCTGCGATACACAATGGAGCATGCATGGTTAGACATCAGGCAGTGATCAGGTGATACGGGAGAGGGGGATATAGGGGAGGGGGGATATGGGGACGGGCTGTTGGTGGCTCACTTGCTCGTGGGGCCCCGACCTCTGCATCAGCAACCTCCCGGTCCTCAGGTCCGCCAGTCAGTTCCAGGGCCCTTTCCTCGTGTACGGTCAGTGGCCTCTCATCAGCGGGCCCTCCTCCAGTCCTCACATGCTCCCTATTGTTGTGTGCGCGCTTCTCCTGGGGGGGGGGGGGGGGGGGCAGGGGTAAAAGGCAACAGTGTTAGGCAGGTATATGAATGCACGCCATCGGTTGCGCGTGCATTGCAGAGGTTAAAGTTAGGGCTGGATTCACTTGGGGATATGGGGGATATGGGGGAGGGGGGATATGGGGGAGGGGGGATATGGGGGAGGGGGGATATGGGGGATATGGGGGATATGGGGGAGGGGGGAATATGGGGGATATGGGGGAGGGGGGATATGGGGGAGGGGGGGGATATGGGGGAGGGGGGGATATGGGGGAGGGGGGATATGGGGGATATGGGGGAGGGGGGGATATGGGGGAGGGGGGGATATGGGGGAGGGGGGGATTTGGGGGAGAGGGGATATGGGGGATATGGGGGACGCTCACCCTGCCTGCTCTGACGAGGTCGTTCACCTTCTTGTGGCACTGGGTGCCTGTCCGTGGTGTTAGGGCCACAGCGGTGACGGCCTCTGCCACCTCCCTCCACAGACGCCGGCTGTGGCGTGGGGCAACTCTGCGGCCGTGCCCGGGATACAGGGCGTCCCTCCTCTGCTCCACCGCATCCAGGAGCGCCTCCACATCGCGTGACTCGAACCTCGGGGCTGAGCGACGGCCAGCCATCAAGTCGGGTGTTGCGGTCGGCTGTTCCGGTCGGGTGGGGGGGAGCTGCGCGGCCTTATGAGCCGTCACGCCGTGCAGCGCGTATGACGCTGCACGGCGTGAACCACTGCGCAAGCGCGGATCCCGTTACGTCGCTGCTAGCCCATTTCGGGCCGCAGACTATCGGCCCATTTTTATGACGTGACGCAAGTGGGATTTGCGCCGTTTTTTGCGCCGATCGGCGGAGTTTCCGCCGATAACGGAGAATTTCGCCCCAGCTCTGGAATTCCTTCCCTAAAAGTCTCTGCCCCTTTACCTCCTTCTCCAACTTGTAGACACTCCTTTCTTTGAAATTTAGAGTACCCAATTGATTAAGGGGCAATTTAGTGTGGCCAATCCACCTACCCTGAATATCTTTGGGTTGTGGGGGTGAGACCCACGCAGACACGGGGCAAATGTGCAAACCCCATACAGACAGTGACCGGGGTTGAGGTCTACAAAATTATGAGGGGCAGTCAGAGGCTTTTCCCCAAGGTAGCGGGGTCAATTACTAGGGGGCATAGGTTTAAGGTGCGAGGGGCAACGTTTAGAGGAGATGTACGAGGCAAGTTTTTTACACAGAGGGTAGTGGGTGCCTGGAACCCGCTGCCGGAGGAGGTGGTGGAAGCAAGGACGATAGTGACATTTAAGGGGCATCTTGACAAATACATGAATAGGATGGGAATAGAGGGATACGGACCCAGGTAGCGTAGAAGCTTTTAGTTTAGACGGGCAGTATGGTCGGCATGGGCTCGGAGGGCCGAAGGGCTTGTTCCTGTGCTGTACTTTTCTTTGTCCTTTGTTCTTTGGGGCTGGGATCGAACCCAGGCCCCTAGCGCAGTGAGACAGCAGTGCCAACCACTGTGCCATGGATCGTGTCACCCTCCTTAAGAATACCTCTTTGACCAAGCCGTTGCTCACCTGGTCTGCAATCTTTTTACTGCTTCAACGTCAAACCTTGTCGCTGTGAAGCACCTTGGGACATATAACTATATTAAAGGTGATATATAAATGTACTTTGTTGTTCTTGGTTTAAAGTTGGCACAGAGTGAATTTATTTGGTTCTGCTTAGGTTTGATCAACAAATCGCTCACGGATTAGAGATTGGTTTTGGCTGTAACCTAAACATAACATTTATTATTCGAAAGCTTTCCCAGTGTTATCCGGTGGAACTGAAACAAAGGGAAGAGCTGGAGGTTGGTAATGTCAGTCAGAATGGATTACTGAAATGTCTGTAGCATCTGTTATGGGCCAGGGTTTAGAGAACCCCAAAGTGTATCATGGAAGTCACCTGACCCACAACTTTTAATAGATTGTGGTATGGGGAGCACACAGCCCACTCTACAGGTGTGATACAGCAGAAATGGAAAAGTATTTTTTAAAGCAAAACAATGTTTATTCTATGAACTCAAGTTGACCTTTTTAAAACATACAGTGAACATCTTAGCAACCATCAATTCGAATACAACCCCCAAAGAATACAACGCTAACTAATCCTTAATAACTTCCCAAACAACACCCAGAAGACAAAATAAACACCTTTTCACAGAAGCACATTAGGTTTACATTCACTACTGAGAACATTTATAACTCTGAATTCACCAAATGATCAAGAAATAGTCTTTTCATGGCAGAGAGATCAACAGTACACCTGCTCTGTCTGGCTTCAGCTCCAACACTGAAAACGAAACTAAAATACACCTTGCAGCAAACAACTTAAAACAAAAGTAAAAAGCTGACAGACAGCCCAGCTCCACCCACTCCCTGACATCACTGCAGTAGTAAACACCCATTTCTTAAAGATACTCTCACTACAGATATTTATATACACACCCATTTATAAACACCCATTTCTTAAAGGTACTCTCACATGACACATCTCAAAGCCTTGAGGAAGTTCACTGATTATCAGCTTAAGCGAAAGCGTACGTCAGACAGTGGAATGTGAATCTAGAAGAGCTGGCAGCACTTACAATATAATGATGCTATACATAAGCAAACAGGGAGACATGCAAGTGACGGAATTGTAATTAAGATGGTTACTTTCACAAACAAAGACTAAAATCATCATCAATTACAAGTAGGGATGTCCTTTTAATATAAGTGACATGCATTTGCCAGAATGTATTGCCAAAATAACAGTGGGTTCAATGCATCTCCATTGTTAGTGTATAAATTGTCCAACAGCTTAATGTGGGGACGAGACTCGCAGTGAAATTGAATTGTCAGAATTTGCTAGTCAATTTGCATCATTACCCTCATGAAAACATGAATTTGTCATTAACCTCCCTACGAGTTTCAACAATTGCTGCATTTGTGTATTAATTACCAATTAAATACATCCATAAATTTAAAGCTGGTGTTTAACAGTGTAAGTACCTTTTTAATAAAGAGATTAATGTCCTCCAATAACACTCAACCTCTCTTGCCTGGAAAGTGAACAGCAGAACCTTTGGAGTCTCATTCCTGAAGGTGGTAAATTTTTGTTAAAGATTTTTAGAACTTCAAATATAGTTTTCTTTAAATTCTTACTGGATAGGATTCTCCGTTTGGGTGCTGATGCTGGGACTGAATTGCTCACGGTTCCTGTTTCTGTTGGGACGCTATTTAGGGAGAAATTCAGGATATGCAAACGGCCCAGTACTCTGCCCACGTGAATCTGGAGCAATTCCCATTCCCACCGGTGCTTGATTCATTGGGTCCAGAATTGGTGGCTGGAGATTGACAAGCTGGAACTGCTTATAGGCACTTCATTCCCCACGCACTCTCATTCCAGCCAAGAAGATGGCACCAAGGAGATCTGCACCACGATTCCTGGCCCACAATCTGGATAGGATTCTGAATGCAGTGGGGGAGAGGTAGGACACCCTCTTCCCCAAGTTGGGCAGGAGGCTCCAGGCTGCCATCATGAACCGGGCCTAGGGTGATTTGACAGAGGCAGTCAGCACTGCCTGTCAGGCAGACAATCACTCAGTGTCAGAAGAAGATGAAAGACCTCCACAGGGCAGCTTGAGTGAGTCACTACCTCTGTTCACCTGGCATCACGCCTGTCCTTCATTCCTCACATCACTGCACACCCCCCCCCCCCCCCCCCCACTTGTCCTCTAGAGGCCCATCAAAACACATCTGTCTGCACCAGTATTGTCTGCTTTGGCCAAGTGCCTTGTACACACATTCTACCAGCTACAGAATCCCCCACTCCCATGCAACTCACCTCCATACGTCTCACCATTGTGGTGATCTTTGTGAGAGATTTCCAGACTGGAAGACGTAGTGATCACAAAGATACACAAAGCTCTTTTGAACAACTAAACTAATTTTAATAACACTACTAAATTTGAGTTTGACACTTATTCTGAATAGCAAACATACATGTAAGCATTAAACTCACT
Organism: Scyliorhinus torazame; assembly: GCF_047496885.1. NCBI lineage: Eukaryota > Metazoa > Chordata > Chondrichthyes > Carcharhiniformes > Scyliorhinidae > Scyliorhinus > Scyliorhinus torazame. The sequence continues at coordinate 139,857,695 of NC_092720.1, read as the reverse complement.
CACTAACACTATCTCTATTTACTAATTATAACTGTTATATCTTAACTAACTCTGCAATACACTATAAATCTTATCTTCTTCAGCTCCTGTCTAATCTCCTTCCCCGAGTTGAAGAGCCAGTGCAATTTATAGTACTGTTCCTTAGCTCCCTGTAGTGGCTCGGCTTAACGCAACATTAACTCTTCACATGCTGTATAACCGTACAATGTCATCCCCCATTTTTGAGAAAAATGTTGGCTACACATTTTCTTATTTACAGTATTATACAACATGTCAACAATGATAGAACTAATGTAAAATTTACAGAATCACAGATTTAATCTATTTGGAGGTTTCCTACATCTTCTGGCCCTTCTCAATGTTACAACAGTGTTATTTGAATTGTCTGGTTTATTTGATAATATAGCTTTTGGAAAATCATTTGAAGGAAATATGAGTTGTTGACTCATGGTAGCTGATTCTGTGAATGTAACAGGTTGTTTGAGTTTCAAGAGTTCTCTTTTGTTTCCACGAAAAATCTTTCCAGATTCTGTTCAGCTCACATCTGTTCATTGAGTACTTTTGCAATGTCCATCCATCCATCTTCAGGATTATGAATGCAAACAATGCTTCTTTGAAGATAGTGGTTTGGAATTTTTATCGTAATACTTATTTTGCTTACTCTTCAGTTGCTATTTCATTTCCATTATAGTCTGTTAATGCACAATGTGTCTTTTTATATTTTGGATGGGTTGTTACTTTGGCCAAATCCGATTCTGTTACCAGGGGGCGAAATAATTGGCGCGATGTCCGCCGACCGGCGCCAAAAAAGGCGCAAATCAGACCGGCATTGCGCCACCCCAAAGGTGCGGAATCCTCCGCATCTTGGGGGGCCGAGCCCTAACGTTGAGGGGGTAGGCCCGCGCCGGACTGATTTACACCCCGCCAGCTGGCGGGAAAGGCCTTTGGTGCCCCGCCAGCTGGCACGGAAATGACATTGCCGGGCGGCGCATGCGCGGGAGCGTTAGCGGCCGCTCACGGCATCCCTGCGCATGCGCAGTGGAGGGGTCTCTTCCGCCTCCGCCATGGTGGAGACCATGGCGAAGGCGGAAGGAAAAGAGTGCCCCCACGGCACAGGCCCGCCCGCGGATCGGTGGGCCACGATCTCTGGTGCCGGAGAATTCGGCAACTGGCGGGGGCGGGATTCACGCCAGCCCCCGGCGATTCTCCGACCCGGAGAATCTCGCCCCAGATTAGCGTGTGCGCCAGTGTCCAATTGAAATTGTACCTCTGATCCATTTATGATCAATGTTTCTATCCAATCTTTATTTGTGTCGGATAGTTGCCTGATTGGTCTATCAGCAGTATCATTTCCGTTTATTTTAGTGATTGCATCTATTATGAAGTTGTCCAATGAAGTATGCATAGTGAGATCAATGTTTGATTGAAAAAATGTTTCTTCTTCTTCCTTGTTTTGTATAGTGTTGACTTTTTTACGCTGTTGAAATGCCTTTTAAATTGATTCTGGTGTGTTGTGTTAAACCTGCATTGTGTAGCAAAATGATTGAGTTTGTTACATGTTGTACACCTTTTTCCAAATGCAAGACAGTGTTGCTTTAAGTGGGAGTGGCTGCAGCATGTACGTGTCATCACATTGGTGATGTCATGCGCAAACCTCTCGTGCGCATGCGCAAATAGGTCAACTTCCGGTTTGCATACTTTTTCAAATTGCGCATGTGCGAACGAATCCTACACATGCGCAGAATGTCGAATGTCTATTTTTTTCTTACCCGCGCATGTGCAAAATGTGGCAGTGCGATTCGTTATAAACTGCATCACAGAGGCAATGGCGCTGACCACATTGCTGAAGTTCGCGCCTTTTTCACGGAATCTGAATTCAGCACACTCATTGGTGGCTTGCTCACTTGCTTTGCAGAGGTTGATGGCTTCTTCTAAAGTTAAGTTTGGTTTTGTTAGTAAACGTTCCCGCATTTGCTCTTCAAATATGCCAAAGACAATTTGATCACGCAGGATTGATTCAGTAATTGAGGAAAAATTGCAGGATTGCACTCGGAGCCTCAAATCAGTTACACACCTGGAGGGTTACAAAGGGAAATTTGCTGTGGCTCTTCGGGGGTTTTAAACTAATTTATCAGGGGGATGGGAAAACGAGCTGTAGTCCAGAAGCCAGTGTTGAGAATAGTGAGGTACTGAGGAGGGTGTCAAGGTCACAGGAGTGTACCGGCAGACAGGAAGATGGGTTGAAGTGTGTCTACTTCAATGCAAGGGGCATCCGGAATAAGGTAGGTGAACTTGGAGCGTGGATTGGTACTTGGGACTACGATGTTGTGGCCATTACGGAGACATGGTTAGAACAGGGACAGGAATGGTTGTTGGAAGTTCCGGGGTAGAGATGTTTCAGTAAGAGTAGGGAAGGTGATAAGAGAGTTGCAGGAGTAGCATTGTTAATCAAGGATAGTTTAATTGCTGCAGAAAGGCAGTTCGAAGGGGATCTGCCTACTGAGGTAATATGGGCCGAAGTTAGAAATAGGAAAGGAGCGGTCGCGTTGTTAGGAGTTTTCTATAGGCCCCCAAATAGTAATGGAGATGTGGAGGAAGAAATTGCAAAACAGATTATGGATAGGTGTCGAGGTCTCAGGTTAATTGTCATGGGTGACTTTAACTTTCCAAATATAGATTGGAACACCTGTAGGTCGAACAGTTCGGATAGGGCAGTTTTTGTACAGTGTGTGCAGGAGGGTTTCCTGACACAATATGTGGATAGGCCGACAAGAGGGGGGGGGCACATTGGATTTGGTACTGGGTAATGAACCGGGCCAAGTGTTAGATTTGTTTGTGGGAGAGCACTTTGGAGATAGTGACCACAATTCGGTGTCTTTCACTATTGCAATGGAGAGGGATAGGGCCATACGGCGGGCAAGGCTTATAATTGGGGGAGGGGTAATTATGATTATCATAGATTATCATAGAATTTACAGTGCAGCAGGAGGCCATTCGGCCCATCGAGTCTGCACCGGCTCTTGGAAAGAGCACCCTACCCAAGTCCACACCTCCACCCTATCCCCATAACCCAGTAACCCCACCCAACACTAAGGGCAATTTTAGACACCAAGGGCAATTTATCATGGCCAATCCACCTAACCTGCACATCTTTGGACCGTGGGAGGAAACCGGAGCACCCGAAGGAAACCCACGCACACACGGGGAGGATGTGCAGACTCCGCACAGCCAGTGACCCAAGCCGGAATCGAACCTGGGACCCTGGAGCTGTGAAGCAATTATGCTATCCACCGTACTGCCCGAATTAGGCAAGAATTAGGGAGCAAAAGATGGGAACAGAAACTGTCAGGGAAAGGCACAAATGAAAAGTGGAGATTGTTCAAGGAACAAATACTGCGTGTCCTTGATAGGTATGTCTCTGTCAGGCAGGGAGGAAATGGCCGTGTGAGGGAACCTTGGTTCACAAAAGAGGTTGAATGCCTTGTCAAGAGGAAAAAGGAAGCGTATGTTAGGATGAGAAAACAAGATTCAGTTGGGTCACTTGAGGGTTACAAGGTAACAAGGAATGAGCTAAAAAAAAAAGGGCTTAGGAGAGCCAGGAGGGGGCATGAGAAGTCCTTGGCGGGTCGGATCAAGGAAAACCCCAAAGCTTTTTACTCTTATGTGAGAAATAAAAGAATGACCAGGGTGAGGTTAGGGCCGGTCAAGGACAGTAGTGGGAAATTGTGCATGGAGTCAGAAGAAATAGAAGAGGCGTTGAATGAATACTTTTCTTCAGTGTTCACCAAGGAGAGGGGCCATGTTTTTGAGGATGAGAGTGTGATACAGGGGGGTAGGCTGAAGGAGGTAGCTGTTCTGGGGAAGGATGTATTAGCAATTTTGAAAAACCTTAGGGTCGACAAGTCCCCTGGGCCAGATGGGATATATCCAAGGATTCTTTGGGAGGCAAGGGATTAGATTGCAGAGCCTTTAGCTTTTATCTTTGGGTCCTCACTGTCCACAGAGATAGTGCTAGAGGACTGGAGAGTGGCGAATGTTATTCCTCTGTTCAAGAAAGGGAACAGGAATGACCTTGGTAATTATAGGCTGATTAGTCTTACTTCGGTGGTCGGTAAGTTAATGGGAAAGGTCCTGAAGGGTAGGATTTATGACCATTTGGAAAGATGCAGCTTAATCCGGGATAGTCAACACGGATTCGTGAAGGGTAAGTCTTGCCTCACAAATTTGATTGAATTCTTTGAGGAGGTAACTAAGTGTGTAGATGAAGGGAGAGCAGTTGATGTCATGATTTTAGTAAGGCATTTGATAAGGTTCCCCATGGTCGGCTTATGAAGAAAGTAAGGTGTGGGATGGAGGGAAATTTGGCCAATTGGATAAGTAACTGGCTATCACATAGAAGACAGAGGGTGGTGGTGGATGGACAATTTTCAGACTGGAGACCAGTGACCAGCGGTGTACCACAGCGGCCAGTGCTGGGTCCTCTGCTATTTGGGATTTTTATCAATGACTTGGAGGAGGGTGCTGAAGGGTGGATCAGTAAATTTGCTGATGACACCAAGATTGGTGGAGTAATGGACCAGGTGGAGGACTGTTGTAGGCTGCAAAGAGTGATTGTTAGGATGCAGAGCTGGGCCGAAAAATGGCAGATGGAGTTTAACCCTGATAAGTGCGAGGTGATTAATTTTGGTAGAACAAATTTGAATGTGGATTACAGGGTCAACAGCAGGGTTCTGAGGAATGTGGAGGAACAGAGAGATCTTGGGGTTCATGTCCACAGATCTCTGAAGGTTGCCACTCAAGTGGATAGAGCCGTGAAGAAGGCCGATAGTGTGTTAGCGTTTATTAACAGGGGGCTTGAGTTTAAGAGCCGCGTGGTTATGCTGCAACTGTACATGAACCTGGTGAGACCACATTTGGAGTATTGTGTGCAGTTCTGGTCACCTCACTATAGGAAGGATGTGGAAGCATTGGAAAGGGTGCAAAGGAGATTTACCAGGATGCTGCCTGGTTTGCAGAATAGGTCTTATGAGGAAAGGTTGAGGGAGCTAGGGCTTTTCTCTTTGGAGCGGAGGAGGATGAGAGGCGACTTAATAGAGGTTTATAAGATGGTGAGGGGGATAGATGGAGTGGACGTTCAGAGACTATTTCCACGGGTAGATGTAGCTGTTACAAGGGGGCTTAACTATAAGATTCAGGGTGGGAGATATAGGAGGCATGTCCGAGGTAGGTTCTTTACTCAGAGAGAGGTTAGAGTGTGGAATGGACTGCCTGCTGTGATAGTGGAGTCGGACACTTTAGGAACTTTCAAGCGGTTATTGGATAGGCACATGGAACACACTAGAATGACAGGGAGTGGGATAGCTTGATCTTGGGTTCGGACAATGCTCGGCACAACATCGAGGGGAGAAGGGCCTGTTCTGTGCTGTACTGTTCTATGTTCACACCCATTATGATGCATTTGTCATTTGCTTCAGCAATGTGGGCTGACTCCTGGACCCTTTGCCCATCTCTCCAGGCACCCCCCTCCCAATGGCATTCACCCACCCTCCGGCCGTGGACATGTCCCTGGGTGTTCAAATGTTGCGTGTGTGGTGTTGCCTCCCACAGTTTCAAGCAATGTCCAGGCATCAATGTGTGATTGGGATGCTAAGCAATGACTCCCACATGCTACATGGCTCATCCACCCAAGGGAATACATTTGGCATCTGTGAAGTGCTCACTTAACCATGATTGCCAATTTTGTGCTTAAGTGATCACTTCACAGATGCCAAGTGTATTCCCGTGGGTGGGCGGGCCATGTCGCAATTTCCTGTCAGCACTTTAGCCACACAGCTAGAGGCCTCAGCAGTCAGTGGGGGGGTATGGGTCATCTGTGGGAGAGACGAGCAGGGACAGGTGTTTCCCCCAGAACGGGTAAACATGATCCGGGGTTGGCATGGTGGTTAAGTGGCTCTTGTGGGAGAGATTGGACTCAAGGGCATAATCGCAGTCTAAGGAATCGCCTATTTAAGTCAGTGATGAGGAATTTCTTCCCTCAGAGGCAAGTGAATCTGCAGAGAGCTATAGAGGTTGGGTCATAAGTATGTTTAAGGCTGAGTGTTGCGACCCCCTCAGGAGCCATACTCTATATTGTATACTGTTCCCCTCCGACACTTGGAGTACGAACAGCCCCTTAATTAGGAGGAAAACCATAGGATATAAACCCTGACCTGGGACCCGGACCGGAGAATCGCCGCAACCGCGCCACGCCGCCCCGATGCCGGCGCGCGATCCTCCGAGGTGCGGAGAATCGGCGGCATTTACGCCGGTGTGTTTGGCACGGCGCCTTCGCGGGCCACTGTCCGCGGCCGGGCTGCCGATTCTCTGGCCCGAATGGGCCGAGCGGCCTCACGGAAACGGCAAAGTCCTGCCGCCGCCGTCTACACTTGGTCGCGGCGGCGGGGAAAAGCGCTCCTTCACCGGGGGAGTGTGGGGGGGGGGCTCCGATGGGCTCTGGCCTGCGATCGGGGCTCACTGATCAGCAGGCTGGCCTCTCCCTCCCAGGGCCTACTTTGTTCTGCTTCCGGCCCTACAACCCCCGCGCCATGTTGCGTCGGGGCCGGAGCGTTCCGTAAGTGTACCGCGCATGCGTCGGTTGGCTCTTCGCCACTGCGCATGCGTGGATTGGCGCCGTCCCCAGTCCTCGTCAGGATGTAAGGCTGGAGCGGCATGGAGCGCTCCAGCGCAGGGCTGGCACCCTGTGGGGGCCAGGATCAGTTCGCCCCATGCCCGTGTCGTGCCGTCATGAAACGCGACGGCGTTCACGATGGGGGCGAGCACTTAGTCTCCATTTTGGAGAATCGCGCCCGTTACCTTTGGCTACCACTCTGGCGATGAGGATAAAGTGCAGCTGCTGCAGCCACTGTACTTTTTGTCACCAACCAGCTTCATCTCGACTTGGTGAGGCCTCCACCCCGAACAGAGCGATGGCGCCCACTGATACACTGGAACCATTTGACACTGAAACCGACGATTGGGCCCAATGCGTTGAGCAGGTTCAACTGCTATTTCAGACAAATGCCACCGCGGAAAATGAAAGGTGGACTGTCACACTGCTAACCACCATCGGCGGTCCACCCTCTGCTTTAATTAAAAGCCTCGCCTACCTGGACAGGCTGGACATTCTGCCGTTCGCAACGCTGGCCGACTTGGTCAAAAGGCACTTAAACCCACAGCCCCCAATCATGGTCTGGATGTACTGTTCAGCATGGCCTTTCAGGCCCTGACCAAATCCAACCAGGAGTTTTTGGCGTGCCTGCGAATGCGAGGCATCATGCAAATTTGAAACTGCCTTTGCAGAATCCCTGCGAGACCATTTTGTCTGTGGGCTACGGGAGACCGAGAGATGCAATGTAAATTACTGACGGAGACTCCCCTGACCCTCCAGAGAACAGCAGACATCATACTCTCCAGGGAGAGTGCCTTGTGCAGTTTTCAGGAACTCCAGCGCCTAGAGGTCCTCACGATTGGCCGCCGACCAGACTGTCAGCTAGCCGTAACTGGAGGTGATCAGCTGCGGTTTTCACGAGCAGGAACCCACTGCAGGTTCCATGGCCAGAGCCAGGTCTCCACCCGGAGCAACCGCAGAGTTTCCGACAACCCAATGTTCCAGGGTGGCATTCGTTGGAATCGAGGGCGACACCGCGACTAGCAGCAAGGCTCTTGGAGAACGGTATGGGTACGCCATTCCCCGGCAACAGATCAATCGTCATCCTCCTTGAGAGGCCAGACTACTACGTGGACGACCAAGAAGCAGAGGACACTCCCCAGACGCTGCACTGTGTTACGGGCCTTAGGAACGCACCCATCCGGTTAATGCTACAGATAAATGACCACCCCACTGAGATGGAACTCGACACCGGGGCGGCTATTTCGGTGATGAGCCATCGGATGTTCGGCACAATCTAGACCGACCTTACCGCCACTGGACCATCGTCCACTTCTCAAGAGGTCGAGGGAACCACTACCTGAAGAAATAAATGTTTTTTTCAGACTTGCGGGGGGGCAATGGGGTGGGGAGGCGGGGGGGGGGGGGGGGGGGGGGGTGGCGGGGGGGGGGGGCGGAGAGTGTTAGTGTTCCGATGTCCTCAGGGGCCAAACCCCATATTGTATACCGTTCCCCTCCTACACCTTGGAGTGTAAACTCCAAGTGATTGGGGGAGAAGCTTCTTCCCTAATTGGGAGGAACCTCACAGGATATAAACTCCGACCTGGGAGCAAGTTGGGGAGGGTGATCCTGCTGGGTGAGGAGTAGTGTAATTGTAGTGTTGTGAGTCGTGCAAATAAACCTAGTTGTTATCCTGCCTATCTGGTGTCGGCTATCACTGAGATAGATAGATTTGTAATCAGTAAGGGAATCAAGGATTCTGGGGGTAAGGCAAGAAAGTGGAGTTGAAGATTATAATTTCAGATAAGCCATGATTTAATTGAATGGCAGAGCAGACTCGATGCGCTTATATGGAGAGCCTGGCCTCACTATCTATGCCCTGCATGGATTCGATTGAGCACCATGCTCTGACTTTGATGAAAATCATGACCAGGAACCTGCGCTCTCTGATCAGGAATTAAATGTCTTTTTGTGCTGCATGTGTCCCAAGATTCAGTACATCTGGGGCGGGAATCACCAACCCCGCGGCGGGTCCGGGAATCGCCGGCAGGCTGCGCGAATCACGCCACGCCGCCCCGAGTGGAGAATCGCTCCACGTGGCCGCCCCCCCCGCCCCCCCCCCCCCCCCCCCCCGCGATTTTCCGGCCCGAATGGGCCGAGCGGCTGTAAAAAAAAAAAAAGGAGTCACACCGGCGCCGTTCTAACCTGCTCTGAGCTGGCGGACCTCGCCGTTGAAGGGTCCGGGGGTGGCCTGTGGGGGGAGGGAGGGAGGGGTTCCGGGAGGGGTTCCGACCCCGGGGGGGGAGGGGGTCTCCGATGTGGCCTGGCCAGCGTTCGGGACCCACCGATCGGCGGGCCGGCCTCGCTGTCTCCCGGCCTCCTTTTTCCGCGCGGCGCCTGTACTCCTGTGCCATGTTGGTTCAGGGCTGGCGGAGACAAGGAGACACCGCGCATGTGCGGTAATCACGCCGGTGGGACTGCGTATGCACGGGTTCACGCCAGACCCACTGTGCATGCGTGCATCCCCCGGCGCCTATTCCACGGCCGGATCAGCAGCTGGAGCGACCAGAATTGGTGATCCTGGGGCCGTGTTGACGCTGTCGGGAAACGCGACGGCGTTTACGACGGCATCAACACTTAGCCTCAGGATCAGAGAATCCCGCCCCTGGCCTCCCTGTTTGTGCTAGTTCATCAAGAACTGGCCAGCTAGTGTCATCAAGAAGACAACTAAATGCCCAAAAGTGACATTCTAGCCTGAAAAGCATGAGAAGCACCAGATATTTGACAAAGAGCCTGTTCGCTCGACAAACCTGACCGGATCTGCCCAGAAGAATCAGCGGCCTGCTTTCTGAGTGTGATGGCTTGGATACAGTCATTCGTTTTGCTAACAATTGCTTGGCAATTTGGAGAATGTCTCTTTGAGATGTCAATATTTGCAGGGTCCACAGACTGGGTTATTAGATAAATCTTTGTGAATATATATAATAATCAACATGCATTTCTGGATCATAAATTTTCTTTCTCTGCCTTCCACAGTGTTTCTATTGGTCTTCCACTATAAATATAGTGGGAAGCCAGAGCAGCTCACACAGAATTAATGGCTCAAATCTTCCAAGAAGTGGCAATTGCTGTTGAACCGCCACTCGGCTCTTAATTTTTCACGCAATGACTAAGATCCCATTTTGAGCCCAGCTCCTTCAGAAATGTGGAGAATACCTGAAACCCAGATGTTTTCTCACAGGGCAGAATTGTGAGAGTAGTCGAGCCATGCCCCCTTTTTAGTGCACTAGCTGATGTGTCCGGGTAAGTAAGAGATTGAATGTCCAAAAGCTTATGCTCATTGTGCTATTTCCAGCTTCATTTCTTACCACAGACAATCTGGGGCTAGATTCTCCGATTTGGAGACTATGTCCCACGTCGGTGTGGAAACGGTAAAACAGACGCAAAACGGCCACTGATTTCCCCGTTTTGCTGGGGGCTAGCCTGCCAGCAGCGTCGAGCAGCTGGCTCTAGCTGCCAATACGCCCTGGAGAGGCGGGTCCGTGGCCCCCATCATGGGGGATGCCGTTTGCGGACCCGGCCCGCAAAATAGTCCCCCACTTTGGCCGGCTCGCATGCCCCGGACCAGTGCCCCCAGCCCCGAATAATGTTCCCCCTGCCGCAGATCGCCCTCCCGTGACTGTGGCGGCGCTGGACTGAGTCCGCAGCCGCCTTGCTGAGTTCCCAACGAATGAGACCACAGGTGTCCCATGCCATCGGGAACTCGTCCGGTCGGGGGCGGAGCATCGGGGGGGGCGGGCCACAGATATTGGCCTGAGGCCGTGGATACGTGGCGCGGCGTATTCTGCGAATACGGCACTTTGGAGGGGGCGAAGCATCGCGAAAGCGGCACCGCACCCCATTCTATCGGTAATTTGGATTCTCCAGCCCGTCGCCGAACGCGATTTCGGAGACCAGAGAATCCAGCCCATGATTTTCAGAAATAATAACTACAATAGTAATTATCCCATGGCCAGCATTTCTAAATTAAATTTCTTGGAATTCTTTATTTTGTAAGCTTTCATAGAATCCCTACAGTGCAGGAGCAGGCCATTTGCCCATCGTGTTTGCACTGACCCTCTGAAAGAGAACCCTAGCTAGGTCCACTCCCCCACCCTATCCCCATAACATAGAACATACAGTACAGAAGAAGGCCATTCGGCCCATCGAGTCTGCACCGACTCTCTGAAAGAGCACCCTACCTAGGTCCACTCCCCCACCCTAACCCCATAACGCCATCTAACCTGTACATCTTTGATCTGTGGGAGAGAACCAGAGCACCCAGAGGAAACTCATGTAGATATGGAGAGAAAGTGCAAAATCACACAGTGACCCGAGGCCAGAATTGAACCTGGGTCCCTGGAGCTGTGAGTCAGCACTGCTAATCACTGGATCACCATGCCGCCCATATTTTCTGCTGATTAACTTCCGCGACAGTGTAATCCTCCCTCATCCCCATTCAGCCCCTTGATCACACAAAAAATGCTCAACTCCCCGACCACTCACTCCCATACATTGCTGAGTCTTCCCACATTGGCTGAACAGGAGCCAGTGAACCCAGAAGGTGAGTTGGGGAAAGGGCACAGGAGGAGGTGAGCACTTTCTGAGGAGGGAGAGGGCAAGTCAACATTTTTCATGGCGGGGAGGAATTGAATATTTTCCAGGGAGGGTGGGAGTGAACATTGTTGTGGATGCTTCACCTTGGCACCGCAGTTGGTGTATTTAGGGTTACACTGGTTTTATACTAGCAATGAAAATCTCTAATTAGACCAGGACAAGTATAACACAATCGGCCCAGTTCTCCATGGTTCAGATCAATCATGGAACAATCCGGGCAAGGTAAATTAACAATCAAAAGTTTGAACTTCCCGTGAAAGTACTGGGGATGTGCTTATATCAGAGTTTCCTCATGGTCTTGAGGCACATCAATGACATACGCTGAGTCGGAGGTCTGTCTCCAGATCAGAAGATTTGAACCAATGTTTCCCTTTGTAATTCATAGTTGGGCAATATTGCAACAAGTGTCTCCTATCACCAGCTACAAGTCTGTCTAGCCTGGCCTTGTGAATAGGTTAATAAATATCCCACATGATAATCATTATCCTGCTGGAAAATCCCAGGGACAGAAAGCAAGCACTCTTTATTTTATTTGCTTTATTTGGCTGGTGTAGAACGTTACAATCAGGAAAACCTATCTAGTGCCTTTGTTTCTTTGTGCACCACTTCGGTTAGAGTATTATTTAATTGGGAAAGCATTTCTTTAATCTTCCCATGGGTCAGATCAGGATATAACTGCCACACTATTTTGAGGTTTCTTCAGTGATTTTCTGTTGTGTTAAATAGCTAAGGATTGGGTGAAACATCCTGCAAATATTCAATTTTAACTGTATGTTTTTCATCATGGACACGGGTCCTAAACCGAAGTGTAATGCTATGGAGAGAAGTAAAATTTTGAAATGTATTATTATCTAACCCCTTTTCAACTGATTTGTAGATTGAAGTACTGCATTTTTAAGCGTTGAATGTCTGCAGGGTGTGTCGTCCCAACTGTTACTTTAACCGAGTAACTCTGTGGGAATCGTACAAATGCTGTTTTTCCCATTTTTGTTGGGTCTCCATAAAGATTCCACTGAAATTATGGCAGATACACAGGAGGATGCTTGTCGAAGTTAATGATATTAGGTACTTGCTGCAGCTTAGTTACTATGTATAATCGTATTTGGAAATAAATCTGATTGTGAGTCTGATGCATTGGGGATAAGTAGTCTTTCAGACATGACAGCAGAATGAGACAGGCAATTCATTTGACCTCAGCTGTTATAAGGATAGTTGTTAAGTAGTAGCATGGATAGAGGATTGGTTAATTAATAGAAAGCAAAGAGTGGGGATTAATGGGTGTTTCTCTGGTTGGCAATCAGTAGCTAGTGGTGTCCCTCAGGGATCAGTGTTGGGCCCACAATTGTTCACAATTTACATTGAAGATTTGGAGTTGGAGACCAAGGGCAATGTGTCCAAGTTTGTAGACGACACTAACATGAGTGGTAAAGCAAAAAGTGCAGAGAATACCAGAAGTCTCCAGAGGGGTTTGGATAGTTTAAGTGAATGGGTTAGGGTCTGGCAGATGGAATACAATGTTGACAAATGTGAGGTTATCCATTTTGGTAGGAATAACAGCAAAAGGGATTATTATTTAAACGATAAAATATTAAAACATGCTGCTGTGCAGAGAGACCTGGGTGTGCTAGTGCATGAGTCTCAAAAAGTTGGTTTACAGGTGCAACAGGTGATTAAGAAGGCAAATGGAATTTTGTCCTTCATTGCTAGAGGGATGGACTTTAAGACTAGGGAGACAATGCTGCAATTGTATCAGGTGTTAGTGAGGCCACACCTGGAGTATTGTGTTCAGCTTTGGTCTCCTTACCTGAGAAAGGACGTACTGGCGCTGGAGGGTGTGCAGAGGAGATTCACGAGGTTAATCCCAGAGCTGAAGGGGTTGGATTACGAGGAGAGGTTGAGTAGACTGGGACTGTACTCATTGGAATTGAGAAGGATCTTAAATAAACATATAAAATTATGAAGGGAATAGATAGGATAGATGCGGGCAGGTTGTTTCCACTGGCGGGTGAAAGCAGAACTAGGGGGCATAGCCTGAAAATAAAGGGAAGTAGATTTAGGACTGAGTTTAGGAAGAACGTCTTCACCCAAAGGGTTGTGAATCTATGAAATTCCTTGCCCAGTGAAGCAGTAGAGGCTCCTTCATTAAATGTTTTTAAGATAACGATAGATAGTTTTTTGAAGAATGAAGGGATTAAGGGTTATGGTGTTCGGGCCGGAAAGTGTATCTGAGTCCACAAAAGATCAGCCGTGATCTCATTGAATGGCGGAGCAGGCTCGAGGGGCCAGATGGCCTACTCCTGCTCCTCATTCTTATGTTCCTTTATGTTCTTATGTTCATCCTGGGGATGCTATCTTAGGCATTGCAAGTATAATGGTGCTGCTTTTGGTTTGCAGGAGATCACTTTTCTTTTCTTTGAGCAAGATATCAATATGGTTAGATAATGCAAACTCCAATCAGTGTGCTCAAAACCACATCCCACCAGGAGAGAAAGGGAGAGGGAGAGAATAAGGACGAGAGTAAGAAATGATTTTAGGCCACTCCTGTGTCATTTAATTGGGGAGGTTATGTTTTCTTCATTATTGCCTTGGGGTTCCACTACGAGGTTGTAGTAATTTTAATGCTGGGATATTTTTGACACCATTTCCTGGAATTTGAATGAGTAGCAATGGTGAGGTTGGCAGCGTTTGCCCTTATCACTATGTAAAACTGACACTAATTTTGAGCACTTGTGTGGAAACATGGAAGTTTGGAAGTTGCTATCCGTGGTATCTTACTCATCTGCAAAGTAGATTCATAGATTCATAGAATTTACAATGCAGAAGGAGGCCATTTTTGGCTTCAACCACTTTCTGTGGCAGTGAATTCCACAGGCCAACTACTTTCTGGGTGAAGAAATTTCTCCTTATCCCTGTCCTAAATAGTCCACCTTGTATCCACAACCTTTAACGCCTGGTTTTGCACTCCGCCACCATTGGGAACATCCTTCCTGATCTACCCTGTCTAGTCCTGTCATAATTTTAGTGGTTTCTATGAGATGCCCTCCTCATTCGTCTGAACTCCAGTGAATATAATCCTAACTGACTCAATCTCTCCTCATATGTCAATCCCACCATCCCAAGAATCAGTCTGGCAAACCTTTGCTCTATAGCAAGAAAATCCTTCCTCAAATAAGGAGACCAAAACTGCGCACAATATTCCAGGTGTGGCCTCACCAAGGCCCGTATAATTGCAGCAAGACATCCCTGCACTTGAAATCAAATCCTCTCGCTATGAAGGCCAACATAACCATTTGACTTCTTTACTGCCTGCTGTACCCACATGCTTACCTTCAGTGACTTATTTAAAAAAACTAAAATTTAGCGGACCCAATTATTTGTTTTTTCCAATTAAGGGGCAATTTAGCATGGCCAATCCACCTAGCCTGCACATCTTTGGGTTGTGGGGATGAAACTCACGCAGATATGTGCAAACTCCACACGGACAGTGAACCAGGGCCAGGATTCGAACCCGGGTCCTCAGCACCGTAGTCCCAGTGCTAACCACAGTGCAACATGCCGCCCTACCTTCAGTCACTTATGATGACACCCAGATCTCGTTGCACATTCCATTCTCTCAATCTATAGTTTTTTAGATAATAATCCACCTTCCCGCTTATTATTTTTTTTATGATAATCTTTATTATTGTCACAAGTAGGCTCACAGTAACATTGCAATGAGGTTACTGTGAAACTTTCTGCTGCGAAAGTGGATAACCTTGCATTTATACACATTATACTACATCTGCCATGCATTTGCCCATTCACTCAACTTGTTGAGATCACACTGAATGATCTCTGCATCCGTCTCACAGCTCACCCTCCCACTCAGATTTGTATCATCTGAAAATGCAGCGGAATCCTCCGTCGTCGGGATCCTCCGGTTCATCGGCAGCGCACCCATGCCCGCAGTGGGGTGGCCACAATGGGAAACCACATTGGCTGGCTGCAGGAACGGAGGATCCAGCCCATGGTGTTATAGGTCAGCAGTAAATCTTTTTCTTTTGATAATGACTGCAAACTCCCGGGGGGTGGGGGGGGGGGGGGGGAGTGTGGGGGGGGGGGGCGATGCCGCCCCGACGCTGGTCCGCCGATTTTACGGTGACCGGAGAATCGGCGGCATTGGCTCCAGCGCGGTTAGCGCGGCTCCGGTCGGGAGGTGCCCTACGCGACCTCCCCCCCCGGCGATTCTCCGCGCTGGATGGGCCAAGTGGCCGCCAAGATAGGCGAGTCCCGCTGGCACCGTTCACATGTGGTCCTACCCGGCGGGACCTCGGCGTCCATCCTGAGGGGCCGCCTGGTGGGGGGGAAGGGGTGGTCCGATCTGGGGGGGAGCCTCCACCGTGGCCTGGCCCGTGCTCAGGGCCCACCAATCGGCGGGCCAGCTTATCCTGGTGGGGCCTCTTTTACTCAGCGTTGGGCCCCTGTAGCTCTATGCTATGTTGCGTAGGGGCTGGCCCGGAGAAGGAAACTAGCACGCATGCGCGAGTTCGCGCCGGTGGCAGCGTGCATGCGCAGAAACGTGGTGCCCGTTTGTCGGTGGTATCGGCAGCTGGAGCGCGTGAGTCGCTCCAGTGCCTTGCTGGCCCCCTGTAGGGCGCAGGACCGCTGATCCTGGGGGCCTGTTGACGCCACCGTAAAACGCTCCGGCTTTTACGACGGCATCAATACTTAGCCTCAGGAACAGAGAATCGGTCCCCTGTCTCCCTGCATCCATCGCAAGTTTTAAAGTCCTGAATGAAGAAAATAGATTGGAAGCTGATCAAAATGTTTTGTGCTTTGATAGTGTCAAGTTGTCCCAATATGTTTATAGGCAACAAAGTACTTTGATGCTGTTGAAATCATCAGTGTGCAATGGGCAAATTGCTTAGATAAGCTCCAGTCACATCATTATTCAGTTTGGGTATCCTCACGTGGTGAATATTCAGGGGTTAGATGTGACCAGTATCGGTTATCAATGGCCTTCATTACAAAGGCAGCCTTAGAGAGCTTTTTAATTGGCGCTGATTTTGTGTTTGAGGATTTCTGACTGAAGCGTTTGATGAAAATTCAAAGTTTTAGATATGTATAAGCAAGATGTCTCCGAGGGGGGCAGGAGGCATAGGTTACCAAAGCATAAAACCTATTTATGGGCTGCAGATGCTTCTTTTCACAGAGAGCCACAACCTACTGGAGAAGGCTGCAAGCACATGTAGTGAACGCAGATCCAAAATTCAGAAGGACACTGTACCCGTTTCTGCCACTGAATAGTTCCGCCTTCAACACCATACCAGCCTAGTTTATATCAAAGCTCCAAAACCTAGGACTTGGTTCCTTCCTCTGGAAATGGATACAAAGAACAAAGAACAATACAGCACAGGTACAGGCCCTTTAGCCCTCCAAGCTTGTATCGGTCATGATACCTACCTTGGCCAAAACCCTCAGCACTTCCTTGTGCCGCATCACTTTATATTCATCCTATCCATGTATTGGTCAAGATACCTTTTGAAAACCGTTAATGTATCTGCTTCTACAACCACCCTTGGCAACGCGTTCCAGGCACTCACCAACCTCTGTATAAAAAAACCTGTCTCTCATATCTCCTCTCAACCTTACCCCATGGACCTTAAACCTATGCCCCCTGGTGACTGACCCATCCACCCTAGGAAAAGGAGTGTCTGCCAATCCACTCTATCGATGCCTCTCACAATCCTGCAGACTTCTATCAGGTCACCCCTCAACCTCCGTCGTTCTAATGAAAACAGTCCGGGTCTATTCAACCTCACCGCATAGCTAACACCCTCCAGACCAGGCAACATCCTGGTAAACCTCCTCTGTAACCCTCTCTAAAGCCTCCACATCCTTCTGGTAATGTGGCGACAATCTGGGGCTGGTATAGCACACTGGGCTAAATCGCTGGCTTTTAAAGACGTCCAAGGCAGGCCAGCAACATGGTTCAATTCCTGTACCAGCCTCCCCGAACAGGTGCCGGAATGTGGCAACTAGGGGCTTTTCACAGTAACTTCATTGAAGCTTACTTGTGACAATAAGCGATTTTCATTTTCATTTTCAGAATTGTGCGCAATTTTCCAAGTGCGGCCTGACCAAGTTTCGATCCAACTGTAGCATGATTGGCCAGTACCACATACTTCCTGACCCATAGACGACAAAAGATAAACAATAATACCTCCTCCACAATAGTCCTCAATATCGGGGCCCCAAAAGATTGCGTACTTAGCCCCCTACTATATTCCTTATACGCACATGACTGTGTGGCAAAATTTGGCTCCAACTCCATCTCCAGGTTTGCTGATGACACGACTGTAGTGGGTCGGATCTCATACAACGATGAGTCAGAGTATCCAAGGGAGACAGAGCACCTAGTGGCGTGGTGTAACGACAACAATCTCTCCCTCAACGTCAGCAAATTAAGGAGCTGATCATTCACTTCAGATGGTGAAGTATCTTACACCCCCCGACCTGCATTAATGGCGCCAAGGTGAAGATGGCCGACAGCTTCAGATTCCTACGTGTGCACATTACTAAAAATCTGTCCTAGTCCACCCATGTTGATGCTACGACAAAGAAAGCACGACAGTGCCTATAATTCCTCAGAAACTAAGGAAATTTGGCATGTCCACATTGACTCTTACCTATTTTTACAAATGCACCATAGAAAATATCCTATCTGGCTGCATCACAGCCTGGTATGGCAACTGCTCGGCCCAAGACTATAAGAAATTACAGAGAGTTGTGAACACAGCCCAGGCCATCACGCCAAACCGCCTCCCATCCATTGACTCTGTCTACACCGCCCGCTCCTTGGGAAAGTGGGCAGCATAATCCCACCCGGGTTATTCTCTCTTCCAACCTCTTCCATCATGCAGGAGATACAAAAGTCTGAGAACATGCACTAACAGGTTCAAAAACAGCTTTTCCCCCACTGGTACCAGACTCCTGAATGACCCTCTTATGGATTGAACTGATCACTTCACACATCTCTATTGAGAACTACTACAATCTGTATGCTTCACCTGTATGCTTCACCCGATGCTTGAGTCTATGTATATACATTGTGTATTTATGTATGTCCTATGGGGCAGCACGGTAGCACAGTGGTTAGCACTGCTGCTTCACAGTTCCAGGGATGCTGATTCAATTCCCGGCTTGGGTCACTGTCTGCGCAGTGTCTACACGTTCCCGCTGTGTCTGCGTGGGTTTCCTCCAGGTGCTCCGGTTTCCACTCACAATCCAAAGATGTGCAGGTTAGGTGGATTGGCCATGCTAAATTGTCCTTAGTGTCCAAAAAGGTTAGGTGGGGTGACTGGGTTACGGGGATAGGATGGAGGCATGGGCTTAAGTAGGGTGCTCTTTCCAAGGGCCGGTGCAGACTAGATGGGCCGAATGGCCACCTTCTGCACTATAAATTCTATGATTCTATGTTTTCTCATGTCTGGAACGACCTGTCTGGACTGTATGCAGAACAATACTTTTCACTGTACCTCGGTACACGTGACAATAAATCAAATGAAAGCAAATGACAGTGATGGAAGCAGAGACAATACTTTCAAAACGAAACAGAATAGGCACTTGAAGGAAATGAACTTTCAGGGCTGCCGGGGTAGAGTGGTGAGAATGAGACTGACTAGATTTTTCAATGGGCTTGATGGTCCATCAATAACTGTGTGGTTCTGAACAGGAAAGGGGGTGGGGTTGCAGGATGGGTATTGAGGGATATGGTGAACTGAGGTTACATCCCGTCAGAATGGGATGGTCTCAATGGACCAGTTAGACATTTGTCTGTTTTAGTATTTTGCCTGAACATCCCAGGAAGCGTGAAACAGATCAGATGGGAATATGCTCATTCTTCTTGGAGTGTGACCAAGCATCAGCAAAACTTGGAATCATCAACAGGGAAGCAGCTTTTCTTAGTAAATGAAAATCACACATAAATATTCAGTTACTTACGCATTTGCCAAACATATATACATATATAAACGTCTCACATCTCTATGACAACTCATCGCACTTCTTTGGAAATCCAGTTATGTAGCTGTAAATAGACAACTGTGATTTCTGAAATCTCTTGCTTCCTATCCCTCATAAATCACACATTGCAATTCAGCTGCAGTGCTGTGCTCAATTCTGGATGGCAAACTTTAAAGAAGGATGGCAAGGCCTTGGGGAGGATGGCAAGGCCTTGGGGAGGACACAGAGGGGGTTTACTATGATATTGCAGATGAGGAAGTTCAGTTATGTGGAAAGATAATAGAAACTGGGATTGTGCCCAACCACCACTTGTATTTATATCGCACATTTCACATGGTGAAAACATCTCAAGTTTCTTCATGGGGGTGATTATCAAAAAAAATTTGCTAGTGAGAAACATAAGGAAAGATCATGACAGGCGATCGAAACCTTGATCCAAGATTTAAAGGAACACAAGACACAGAAGAAATAATAGCAGGTTAAGGTTGTAAGGCCCATCGAGTCTGCGCCACCATTCAGTATGATCGTAGCTGATCTTGGAGCTTCAACTTCACCTACCCTCACTAGCCCACCTCCTCCCCAACGCTCTCCTCCTTCCTGTTGATTCACCGAGAGACCAAAAATCTATCTATTTCAGCCTTACATAGATTTCATAGAATTTACAGTGCAGAAGGAGGCCATTTGGCCCATCAAGTCTGAACCGGCTCTTTGAAAGAGCACCCTACCCAAGGTCAACACCTCCACCCTATCCCCATAACCCAGTAACCCCACCCACACTAAGGGCAATTTTGGACACTGAGGGCAATTTAGCATGGCCAATCCACCTAACCTGCACATCTTTGGACTGTGGGAGGAAACTGGAGCACCCGGAGAAAACCCATGCGCACACGGGGAGAATGTGCAGACTCCGCACAGACAGTGACCCAAGCCGGGAATCGAATCTGGGACCCTGGAGCTGTGAAGCAATTGTGCTAACCACTATGCTACCGTGCTGCCATATTTTCAATGATGGAATATAAACAACCCACTGGGGAAGAGAATTGCAAAGATTGACAGCCCTTTGAAAGAGGTTCCTCCTCATCTCAGTGTTAAATGGCAAATACCTCGGGCGGGATTCTCCGTCCCGCTAGACCCATTTACTGTCGTGGCGCTGCCGGCAGTGGGATCCTCTGCCCCGGCAGCCGACTAATGGAGTTTCATTGTGGCCACTCCCACGCCGTCGGGAAATCCGTGAGTGCACTGTCGGTGAAATGGAGGATCCTGCCGATGGAGAAACCCGGCCCTAATTTTTCATATTGTTTCCCCCTCGTCACAGACTCCCTCCCAAGGGGAAACATTCTCTCAGCATCCACCCTGTCAATTCCCATTGGGATTTCGGCCACAATTATCCACCCCTATTCCCCACGGATGCAAATCATTTATGGCTGCTAACTCTGGCGAGAGGGCCATAATGGGATTTACACCGTGGACATCTCACTTCGAGATCTTCCCCCCTCCCCCAGTCACTGGCGGCGTAATCAGTTTCACATGCAGCGAGGGCGTGAACCCGATTACCATACATTTAAATGCATTTAAAGATTCCAAAATGGCTTCATGCCGTTGCTTCCGGGTTTGCCGTATGTTTGCCCCCCGCTGACGTGACACCACGTTGGTGGAAATCACGACTCGTTTCCAAAAACAGAAACAAGTTGTGATGACGATGCCACGGCTCCGAGGTGAGTGCAGTACCCGAGTGGTGAGGGCCAAGGCTGGGCAATTCCCACCTGGCACTGCAAGGTGGGTGGGGTCTCCAGGGAACCCCATTGGAGGCTTCCCATTATGTGGGGGGGGGGGGGTTCGATGGTGGGGGGAATGATGTGGCGAAGAATGCCTTGAATGCATGGGTGAGGGGGATGGTGCCTGCATTGGTAGGGGGCTCTAATGCCCCGATGCTGGCAATGATGGGGGAGCAGCGTCAATCTGAGTTCTCTGTCGTTGCTCACTCTTCGGCGTCTCCCACAATCTACCTGGAGTGGCGCTTGCTGGCGTCTTTAGGACCTGCCTCAGGAATGATGACTCAAATCACGCCCCCTGCTTTTTTCACACAAAGTGTCAGACGATCTGGGCAAAAGTGCCTTGGTTTCCAGTCAGAACCTGTTATTTCGTCAATTTTTGGGCAGATTGTGTCCCTTATGGGCACAATTCTGTGGACTTTCTTTTTAAAAATGTTTTTTGTTGGATTTTTGCACAGAATATATTTTGCCATTATGTACACAGGATATGATATGTATGTAAGTAGGCATCCGTTCGTGCCGACGAGGCACTTCCGGAGGGCAATCCTCGAATGGGTCTGGTGCAGGTGTTGCCCCTCGCTTCTCCTGGACGGATTTTGCCGCCGTTGTCTTCTCGTGCTCACTACCGCTTCAGCCGATCCTCCCGTCTTCCGTCTGTATTCTCCTTTTTCTCTGTTCCTGTGGATGTCAGGTTGGTTAACGTTTCCCTGACCCCCCCCCCCCCCCCCCCCCGCATCCCCCCCCCCTACCTCCCTGGCTCTCCTCTATTGTTCCCTGTCTCCCCCCCCCCCCCGCGGTTCACCTTTCCTTTCCTCCTCAACCCCCCCCCTCGTGGTTCACCTTTCCTTCCTCTTAGAATGAGTTGTCCCCCCCCTCTCCCGTTCTATCTCCCCCTTTCATGCTCTGGCTGCTTCCCCCTGGTTCCTGGCTACCTGGCTGTTCTTCTCCTTGTTTGTTGGCCACAAGCAAGTCCCGGCACAATCGGGTGAATGGCTCCCACGTTCTCGAAGCCGTCGTCTGACCCGCGGATGGCGAATTTAATTTTCTCCATTTGGAGAGATTCTGAGAGGTCGGACAGCCAGTCTGCAGCTTATGCTGGTGCTGCTGACCGCCAGCCGAACAGGATTCTACGCTGGGCAATCAGGGTGGCATAGGCAAGGGCGTCTGCCCTCCTCCCCAGAAATAGATCTGGCTGGTCTTGTTAAGTGGGCTCTATGTACCACTTTTAGTTGCGTCAGGCTGAGCCTTGAGCAGGCAGAGGTGGAGTTGACCCTATGCAGTGCTTCGCTCCAGAGTCCCCACTCTATCTCGACCCCCAGGTCCTCCTCCCATTTCCTTCTTGTTGCGTCCAGTACGGCGTCGGCCCCTTCTACCAGTCGGTTATACATGTCGCTACAGTTTCCTCTCTCTAATATGCTTGCGTCCAGTAACTCTTCCAGTAATGTCTGTCATGGCGGTTGTGGGTAAGTCCTTGTCTCCTTTCAGAGGAAGTTTTTGATCTGCAGGCACCTTAGCTCGTTCCCCCTGGTCAGCTGGAATTTCTCTGTCAGTTCGTCCAGTGTTGTGACCCTGCCGTCGGTGTATATGTCCCTGACTGTCAGTGTCCCCTCGTCCTGTCTCCACCTTTTGAAGCTGGCGTCGGTTGTGCTGGTGTGAACCTATGGTTATTGCAGATGGGAGCTTTGTCTGACATTTTGGTCAGGCCAAATTGCTGCCATAGCTGGTTCCAGGACTGGAGGGTGGCTATCACCACCGGGCTGCTGGAGTGTTTTTTGGGTGGGGATGGGAGTGCCGCCGTGGTGAGGGCCAGGAGGGAGGTACCCTTACAGGAGGCTTCTGGCTCCTTGATCCATTCCCTTACTCGCTCGGCCATCGCCGCCCAGTAGTAGAATTGTAGGTTTGGGACGGCTAGCCCTCCACTTGATTTTGTTTTTTGTAAGACCTTCTTTGTGATCCTAGCATTCTTTCCCCCCCCCCCCCCCTCCCCATATGAACGCCATGATTAGTTTGTCTACTGCTTGGAAAAAGGCCTTGGGGATGTAGATCGGGATGGCTCTGAGTAGGAAGAGGTACCTGGGCAGCACGTTCATTTTGACCGTCTGTACTCTCCCCGCAAGGGAGAGTGGGAGTGTGTTCCATCTTTGCAGGTCCTTTTTTACTTCCTCTGTCAGACTGGTGAGGTTCCATTTGTGGATCCCTTTCCAGTCATGGGCTATTTGGATCCCCAGGTAGCGGAATTTGAGTCAGTTTTGTTTAAACGGCAGACCCGTTAATGCTGCCCCACCTACTTGTGGGTGTACCGGGAAGATCTTGCTTTTGCTCGTGCTGAGTTTGTAGCCCGAGAAGGCGCCAAACTCTTTCAGGAGCGCGATGATTCAGTCCATTCTGCTTTGTGGGTCCGAGATGTAGAGGAGCAGGTCATCTGCATAGAGTGAGACTCCCCTCAAGCTTGTTGCCGCCCTGAGTGCAATTGCTAGTGGCTCGATCGTTAGGGCGAACAGCAGCGGGGACAGTGTGCATCCTTGTCTGGTGCCCCTGTGCAGCTGGAAATATCGGGGGTTGGTGTTGTTTGTCCGTACGCTCACCATGGGAGCGTTGTATAGGAGTTTTATCCAGGAGGTGAATCCTGTTCCAAGCCCGAACCGCTCCAGTACCTCCATGAGGTATTTCCATTCGACTCCATCGAAGGCCTTCTCTGCTTGTAGGGAGACGATCACCTCTGGTGTTGTCTCCCCGGAGGGGGTCATTATCACATTCAGCAGGCGCCTGATGTTGGAGGTAAGGTGTCTACCTTTGACAAAGCCCGCCTGGTCTTCTGCGACCTCCTCTGGCACGCAGTCTTCTAGCCCAGTGTTCTTCAAACTTTTTTTCCGGTGACCCATTTTTACCAACCGGTCAATCTTCGGGACCCAACCCGGCAGACCTTCGCGACCCACGCCGGCCGACCTTCGCGACCCACGCTGGCCGAGCTGCGCGACCCACCATTTTCTCTTACCTTGTTTGCTGCTGACAAAAATGGAGGAAATGGTTTCGGGTCCCTTTGGCCCTCGTACACGCTCCTCCAATGGAACCTGTTGGATGAAGGTGAAGCCTTCTGTTGTCGGAAAGTATGGAGTCTCCATCTGTCCAAAGTTCTGAATTTTTTTCCTGTAAAATTTTATCAAATAAATACCCCCCTGAACTTTAAAAAAAATAAAAATAAAATGAGTAAAATAAATGAAAAAAATGAATAAAACCCCCCCGAACTTGTAAAAAAAATAAAATGAATAAAATAAATAAAAATCAAATGAATAAAATAAATGAATAAATTTATAAAACCACGACAGAACTTGTAAAACAAAAAGCTGCAACCGTTTAAAAAATAGCGGCCGCACTGCGCATGCGTGCCTGATCATCCTGCGCGCATGCGCAATGCGGCCAAATTTTTTTTTTAACGTGTTCGCGGCCACTTGCAGCAGGCGTTATGAAAAGCCGGCTACTGCGCGGGGATTTGCGCGATCGGGAGCGTCGCGGACAACGGCTCCGCGACCCTCCCGACATCCGCCCCCGACTTTGAAGAACACTGTTTTGGCATCGGCGTTCAGCAGTGAGATGGGTCTGTATGACCCACATTCCGTTGGGTCTTTATCTTTCTTAGGTATCAGCGAGATTGAGGCCTGTGCTTGCATGTGTGGCAGTGTGCCCTTGGCCAGCGAGTCTGTCGCAAATTTTTTGTAGCGGTCCGCCGGTAATCCGTCCGGTCCCGGTGCTTTCCCCGCCTGCATGGAGCTTATGCTGTCCATGATGTCTCCCAGTGCTAGTGGTGCTTCCAGGCCTCGTTTTCTGCCCTCCCCCATGACTGGAATGTCTAGTCCATCAAGGAACTGTTTCATCCCGGACTCCCCCGTTGGGGATCTCTGAGGTGTACAGTCCTTGGTAAAAGGCCCTGAATGCCTTATTGATCTTTTCTGGCTCTGTTTGTAATGCGCCTCTAGTATCCCTGATTTGAGCAATTTCTCTGGTGGCTGCCTGCTTTCTCAGCTGGTGTGCCAGCGGGCAGCTGGCTTTGTCTCCGTGTTCGTATAGGGTCCCACGTGGTTGGTGGAGTTGAAGCACTGCTTTCCTGATGGAGAGCAGATCAAAGTTCCTTTGCAACTCTTTCCTCTCTGCCGGGAGCTCTACGGTCGGGGGCTCAGAATATTTACTGTCTACCTCCAGTATGGAGTCGACCAGCTGCTGCCTAGCTGCCTTTTCCTCCCTATCTCTTTGCGCTTTAAAAGCGATGATTTCCCCTCTTAGTACGGCCTTTAGCGCTTCCCAAAATGTGGAGGGCGTGACCTCCCCGTTCTGATTGTTCTCCGTGTATTCTGCTATGGCTCGCAATATCTTTTCATTGAAGGCCTTGTCCGCTAGTAGGGCGACGTCCAACCTCCATGTGGAGCATTGGGCCCTGCCCGTCTCCAGCCGCATGTCCATGTAGTGTGGAGCGTGGTCTGATGTCACAATTGCGGAATATTCCACTTTGTCTATCCCCGGAAGCACCGTTTTCCCCACCACAAAGAAGTCAATTCTGGTGTATATATTGTGTACTGGCGAGAAGAAGGAAAACTCCTTCTCCTCTGGATGGGTAAACCTCCAGTGGTCCACCGCTCCCATCTGTTCCATAAAGTGACCGAGTTCCCTTGCCATGTTTGCAGTTTTCCCCGTCTTGGGGTTCGATCTGTCAGTCGTTGGGTCCTGTACACAGTTGAAGTACCCCCCCCCCCATGATTAGCCGGTGCGTCGCTATGTCAGGGATTTCTGCCATGGTCTTCTTGATGAAGCTCGGGCGTTCCAGTTGGGCACGTACACGTTAACTAGTACTACCGGTGCCCCATCCAGGGTCCCGCTAACCATGACATACCGTCCCGCTGGGTCCCGTAACCGTCTTTGTCGCCCTAAACATCGTCCATTTGCTGACCAATATTGCCACCCCCCCCGGCCCTTGTCCGTAACAGGAATGGTAGGTTTGTCCCACCCAGCCCTTTCTTACCCGCAGTTGGTCCTGCTCTCTCAGGTGTATCTTGAAGGAAGACTACGTCGGCCTTTATGTTTCTTAGGTGGTTGAGGAATCTGGATCTTTCACTGGGCCGTTGAGTCCCCTTACTTCCAGGTGACTATCCTGGTGGGGGGCTTCTGTCCCCTCACTCCTGTGGGATTAAACATATTCACCTGGTGGATGCGCCCCCGCCCTCCAGGGTTGCCCTTTGTTAGGGGCCGTCCAGGATGGTCGCTGTCACTGCTCTCTCCATGCGGTCGGGCCCCTGCACTCCGGCTTCCCTCCGTCCAGGGG
This sequence comes from Scyliorhinus torazame, assembly GCF_047496885.1. NCBI lineage: Eukaryota > Metazoa > Chordata > Chondrichthyes > Carcharhiniformes > Scyliorhinidae > Scyliorhinus > Scyliorhinus torazame. Next base: position 139,831,306 of record NC_092720.1, on the reverse strand, counting down.
GCCCCCGCCATGGTCGCCCGCAGTGCGGCCGTCACGTGGGTAGCCCCCTTCACTTTGGGGTTTCCCTTTGCCAGAGGCCGAACTGGGTGGATGCTTGCAGCGATTCCTTGTTCCGAGCCCTTGGTTGCGGCACTCTGTAGCCTATTGCTGTTCCTTTTCTAGCCTTGTTTGTCCCTCCGTCCTGTGTTCCGCCCCCCCTGTGCTCCTCCACCCCCCCCCAGTCCCTCCCTCTGGGGGAAGTAGGTTCTTTACCCAGAGAGTAGTGGGGGCATGGAATGCACTGCCTGTGGAAGTAGTTGAGTCGGAAACATTAGGGACCTTCAAGCAGCTATTG